>NC_056728.1:1899339479-1899654479 GCF_019279795.1 Protopterus annectens
ATTGTACGGTAGCAAATCCCCAATACATTATATTATTTTTATTTGACCAGACATGAGCCTGCTGTACTGCTTACTGCCAGGTTCAGAATTCCATCACAGTACAGCTTAGCTTCACCAATTACATGCAGGCTTAGTTCTACTGCCATATTGTACGGTACAATTCAATACATTATATAGTATTTCGAGTGTAAACTGGAGCTTCATATGTGTTTCTATATATTTTACGAACAACATCCATCCGGCCATATGCATGTTGTTCCGTCCTTTACCTTGACCGTGTGTATTTGTCCGTCCAGCTACGCTAATGTCCACATGTGATGTCCCAGTTTCCCCTTCTTTGCCTGTAGCACCCTGTTAGGACGTCCTGTTTGTTAGGCACCTGTTCCGCTATATGTGATCGACTTCACAGCAAAGATAATCATCGATGCGGTGGTCCAACGACCCGACTTGTCCACATGTGTACAGTTATGTGCACCGTGTCATATGCAAACCTAGATGGTTTGGACGGGTACATACTACATGCCGGATGTACACATTCTGCTGACACATTCACATGCAGCCATTTACATATCTGTACCTGCGGTGGGTTGGGGACATGTGGGTAATGATTTGCCCGCCAAGTGGCATTGCCTAACACAAACATCTTAACACAGTTCAGGTATGCACATTGTGTGTGGTTGTATAGCTGCACACGGATGCTAGCAGGTTTGGGTGCAGGGGTATACATGGGTGTGACTGACATGTACAATGAGGCTATTGTGTGGTACATCCGAATGCATGGGTTCTGCTTCTGGATATTACACTTCATCATACACCATCCAGTGTATGCAACAGAGACGTTGCTGGGTCTGGGATATGTTGCTATGCACATGTTTGCCTGTGTTTGAGGTATCTTGCTTCCTTACTGTTGTTATGTCAGCACAGCTACCCGGCTATGTACTGTCACTACTGCTTGTGACCATTATGGTTGGCACCTTTTCCAATGCCCATAGTGGGGCATGTTATGTGGGCACTTCGAAATTTGCAGGACTACACATACTCAGGGCTAGTGCAGTTGACAGAACTTCACTTGTTTGCCATACTATGAGCTTATTCTGTAAGCGTTTGGGTTCCTTATTTATTTTCTTATGCCATGTCTGTGTTCCATATCGTAATGTATATGTTTTATGCTACTATTTACATGTATATTGCAGGAATTTGCGTGGCAGGGGATCGGAGGTCATTTTCCATTTTTACAATTGTTGCAGGGACACGACTGTCCAATCAGGGACTGTCCATGGCACATTGGGACAGCAGGTAACCCTGGTGACCATGCCCATGTCGCTACTGGGGTTTCCACCTTTTCCATTTTCCGATCTGGGATATTTCCGGGACTCACATCTGACTTTACAGGCCGACACATACAACGGTCACTATATAGCATGGAAATTCACTTGCTTGCCTAAATAATATGCTTATTATTGTGGCAATTTCCTTGCTTATTCTGTTTTTTGTGTCATTTAGGTATTTCTGTTACAGAAATAACCAATTCATGCTACCATTACATTAAATACGGGATATCATTGTGTCCTACAATCGTAGCACGTCAGCCATTTCTAATACGTTTTTTCGGGACACAACTGTCCATGGAGTGACTGCCCCAACCAAAGTGGGACAGGTGGTGACCTTAGTCACTGCTCCTATGTCGGTGCGGCGCTGACATGCGGCTGTACACCTTCTCTGAGTGTAAACACTGACAGTGCATTGCGGACTAACGCGGTCTTATGCGTATCCTTTACTCCTTGGACGGGTACACTTATGCCTTCGTGGCTTCTATTTGCTTCTCCATTAATTTGGGACGGGGACTATGTTGCATACTGTACATGCGTTTCATTCTGCACAGGACCTGGCTGCTGCCATTACTATTGTGGGCGGACCATGGCTGTCAGCACATTAGGTTGCTCACCTCATGCTGGCTTAGACACGCCTCCAGACGCATCCTACCTGGGCTCGCTCACGTACACTACGCACGTGTCTCTGATTCCGGTGCACTCTCATTATTATGTATATGGCGCTACTGCGCCGGATATTCCATGCACCGCCGGCGCAGGCCTTACGCCGGCCTTGCGCCGAGCTTCATGAATCCCGGGGATTGTTTTTTCAGAAGAGGTTAAACTCTGCTTCCTTCTACTTCTATTATTTTCAATAAATTATAATCATCATTAATAGATGCCTTTCCAAAGGCTTGAATCACAGGATGCATAGGAGGATTAAAGCAGTTTTTTTTTACAGAGGGTAGTACTATTCTTGATCCAACTCTCTGATTCCTGGTTCTTAAACATTAATGCAAGGTTTAACTTTTTAGTAAATAACTTTAACTCAATAACTGAGTCAGTTAAATTAAATGGAGACTTATAAATGAATTTAAACCCTCTAGAAAATAAAGAAGGAAAGACACTATAATGTTATTATTTTCTGGTACAATTACGGTATAATTATCATGCACTTCATATTGCTTTTCTTTTGTTTTATTACGTACCTTAAATTTGTTTTTATTAGTACTATATAGGTGTATATCCTATGTCATATGCTAAATTGTAGAAAATGGTTATTTATTTACTTTATTTTCTTACTACATGCTTTATGAGTTTATTTTTAATGAATTTATATAATCTGATCGATATTACATTTTTATGGTAATTAAACTTTTATGGTAATTTTAAAACTAATATTAAAGTTTTTTTCTTGTGTACTGTTTTTAGGAAACAGTTTGATATAAAAGGATATGGTATATGGATTAATTAGTTTCAATTAAGTTCCAAGTACACAGAATGAAGACGCTTAACATTTTTTAATAAATGATTTCATTTATAGCTGGCATTCCTTCATTTTCTCACTCTTGGTATTCAGCAATGTACTGTTTTTTGGCACTCCATGTTACTTCTACAGTGGTTTTTTAATCAGTTTAAAAGTTTAAGCAGTACTGGTCATTACTTCCTAAACAATATGTCCTAAATGGACCAGCTCTAAAAACCTTGAATAAAATACCCTGGAGTGTGCAGCTCTGTGCTGGATAGATGAGACTGGCTAGAGAGGGATCTAATCAAATAAAGCAATTAGTGAAGCTCTGTGACTTGAGAACCTGTAGCAAGTCACATTTCTCTTAGTCCTTTGTCTCTGTGCTGCAGATCAATGACCTCCTGAGAGGTTAGAATTTTACATACTTCACCTTTTATGACAGGGGCAGGTGAGAACTGTAATCAGTGAACAAATAGTTGGAAGTAACAGAGATAGCAGTATTAAATGTATCAATGGAGGCTGGGATGGATATAAGAGTGGAAAACAGCAGTGATGTAGCAAACTGAAAGACATTGGAATGTAACTTTAAGCAGGCAAATGATAAAAAATGATAAGCAGAATATAAGACTCGAGCAACAAAACTGGAATGTAAACAGCTGAAGAGGTGCAGAAACACAGATCAAAAATTTACAAATCTGCCACTAGTGCAATCCAAACTGCAGTCTAAGGCACTTGGCTAGGCAGAGATTAACAGTAACACTGTATATGGAACATCTTGTAATAAATGACTAAATATATCACAGATCCAGTAGTAGTTCACAGTTCTCCTCCAATTGCAAATTAAACTACAAAAGTAAAGTCTCAGCCCAAGTTCAAAATGCAAACAGTTAACTTCTACTGGCGAGACTAGATCCAGTTTGGATAAAAAGTAAAGTCCAGGGTTTTCTGTGCTTCACAGAGTGGTTGCTTGTTTTATTTATCAGTTATGCTTATCCAGTAGATTTTTGGAGTCAGTCAGCATCAGGTTTACATGTATATAATTGGATCACCTAAAGGTCATGAAAGGTTCTTAAGCAGTATCAGACCTACATAATGGCCAGTTACTGATGACAACACTGAATAATATAATAAATAAGCAACCCACTAAAGCATTATTTGATATAATAATAGGTGCACAGTGAACTTGTTTAGCATCTGCTAAGCATTTTATGTTGCTAAGCAGTAGGCTAGTCATTAAGGCAAATGGTGTCATATGATGAGCATAGCTGGGTGAAGGAAGTACAGTGAAATATATATTTATTATCATTAACTCATTGTGATGAGTTTGCCTAAACTGTTGATTGTTTTTGGAAGAACCCTTGGTTGAAGGGGGGCTAGCCCAGGGGGCTACCCTGCTCCATTCACACTCGCTACGCTCGGGCTCACTCTTCTTGGCTACCTCCATTCCCACCCACCCCTGACATCATTTCCTTTATTCTACACTATTTCTAACCACACCCCCTCCAAAGCCCCACCCAACTATCCCTGCCCCTCCCATCCCTCTTCTCACCATCCTCCTCCACCTCCACCCTCTTATTTCCACTTTACTCGCTACTCATATACCTCATCCCCAACCCCACACTTCCTCACTCTATCTGCCTCTAACTTCAACCTTAAACAACTACTCCTACTTGTACCTCCCTATTCTCACACTAGCACCCCTCACCTAAACTGCAACCCACTATGCTCTATCACTCCCTTCTTCTGACACTACTGGCTACCTCCACACTTACAATTCTATGCAACCTAACCTCCTACACCTTTCCCCCTTGAACCCTTCTTTCACCCACCCACTTCTATTTGTCCACCCATCTTCACTCAACTACCTACTACTACTCACTCATTCTTAAACCCAGTACCCTGCACTGGTTACATAACCTTACCTCCACTCATAAAACATGTTTCAAGCAAAACAACACACAGTAAAGGAAAACCTAAGTGCCACCCACTCCTTGTTCCCAAACCTCAGACAATCCCTTCTCTCCTCTCTCTCATACTGTCAGGTGGCATACATCCCAACCCTGGCCCAGCTCAACCAGCATCCTCAGATGTTACCCTCAAACATACCACCACCCCTAACCATAATATCCCACCAAAACACATATCCTTTTACCCTATCAACCTGAGAAGCATGGTAAATAAAATTACTGAATTCCATTCTTGGATCTCACACCACTCTACAGATATAATAACCCTTAGTGAGACTTGGTTAAAACCTCACATCCCCGATAGGGACATACTCCCTCCTGGTTATAACATCCTAAGACTAGACAGAAGGAAAGGAAAAGGAGGTGGTGTTGTAATCCTGTACAGAGATAACCTCACACTTACTCCCATACTCCCCCCCCTCAATTCCCCTGCTGAACTCCTTCAGGCCAACTATAGAATAAACCCCCACAACTCTCTATACATAGCTGCTATCTACATCCCACCCAGTGACAACCTCACTGTACTTGAAAGTTTACTTTCCACTCTCTCCTCACACCTCCACAATGAGACTATCTTCATGAGAGATGTCAATATCAACTGGTCCACACTCACAACCATATCTCCCTCTACCTCCATAAACCTACATGGTTTCTCCCAATTAGTCACAACTCCAACCTACTCCACCAAATCCACCACCCACTCTTCCATACTTGACTGGATACTTGTATCCCATCCTCACAAATATCACTTCCCTGAAACCCTTCCTGACACCTTTAGCGACCACTCTCCTACCAAATTCCTCCGATTTACTCAACACACACTCAAACCCCATATATTTAAAACCTGCCATAAGGTAAAACACTTTGACCCAAATGATCTCAACTATCAGCTCTCCCTTATTGACTGGACCTTTCTCAAACATTTACCTCTTGAGGAAACAGTCATGGGATTTAACAGCACATACCTCTACATTTTAAATTCCCTGGCCCCCTTACGCAAGATCAGAATTAAATCTACTGTGTCTCCCTGGCTTAACTCCCTCCATGCTTTCACTAATGGCACAGAGAGACACACGATGATAACTCTGAATCAAAATCAAATTGCCCATTTACCTACAACAATACAGACAACTTCGTAACCAGGCAAAGCAATCTAATAAATATGAGAAAAGAAAAAAAAACACTATGCTAAGCCCCCAAAAACACACCTATACAACACCAAAAAATTCTGGCATACTATTAACAATATCCTACATCCAGGAAACCCCCCACCCCACCCAAGCCCCACACTTACTCCTCTCCAAACTGCTACTAACTTCAACTCATACTTCATAGAGTCCATTAGCAAATTTATGAATTACTCCAACTCCAACACCACCCCACCTGCCCCCCCCAATCACCCTACCCCCTCACCTGCTTTCAGCCTACAAACAGTATCTACCTCTTACATACAATCACTGCTCCTTAAGCTCAAACCTTGCTCTCCCTCCATAGATGGACACCCTCCACTCTTTCTCCAACTAGCTGCTAACTCCATAGCCCTACCCATCTCTAGCCTTATCAACAGATATATTACTGAAGCTACAGCCCCAGTCATCTGGAAGAAGTTTTACACTATACCTATCCACAAGGGAGGTAACTCCACTGAACTAACTAACTATAGGCCCATCGCAATACTATCTCCCCTATCCAAAATCTTGGAAAAATGTGTACACAAACAAATTCTCCAGCACCTCACCAAAGACAACTTAATTACCCCCACCCAACATGGTTTCCACCCTGGCCATAGCACTTCTACAGCTCTCATCTTCTTCATAAATACTATTGCTCAAGATAGAGAACAAAATAAACTTGCCTCTTGTCTCTTTCTTGATCTATCAAAAGCATTTGATACTGTCCACCATCCATTACTCTTAGAGAAACTCTCCAAATTAAACCTATCCCCTGCCACTATCTCCTGGTTCTCCAGTTATCTTAGCAACCACTCCCAGTCCATCAAATGGGATTCAGCTATCTCCCCAGAACTTCCAGTGCTGATGGGAATTCCCCAAGGATCAATCCTAGGACCACTGCTTTTCAACATTTTTAACAATCAGTTATCTAGCTTTGCACCACACTCATCCCTAACGCAACATGCTCATGGCTCCACAGTCATCACCATTGCAGACACACTTTCCAAACTCCATACTAAAACTCAGGAATCCTTCTTGTCTGTCGAGACCTGGCTCAATCAAAACCATCTAATCCTAAATCCAAAAAAGACCAAACTCCTACTCTTTCTACCAAAAACAATGACCAACTTGAAAGAAAACTTCTCCATCACCTCCCACAACAACACAGCTATCATGGTGGATAATCACACTAAACTACTTGGGGTCATCATTGATAACAAGCTAAAATTTGACCAGCATGTACTAAACAACATCAAGAAAATGCACCATAAACTAGGCCTTCTTTACAGAAACAAAAACTTTCTCTCCTCTCAAGTAAAAATTGCTCTATCACATGCCTACCTTCTTCTAACCTTTCTCAGTGGCTCTCAGATTATCGCCAACCTGCAAACCTCTCTTATAACCAAACCTGAATCCACTATTAACAAAGCAGCAACATTTGCCGCTGAACTTCCTTTCTTCCCTCACCACTGTCTTGCTCTACAAAAACTGAAATGGTTAGAGTTCCCTCACAACCTTACTTTCTCCCAGCTCCAAATAATCCATTCCATCCTATACCAGCCCACCTTCTCCCCACCATATCGCCCATCATCTCATCCTACACCCCAGCTAGAACACTCCGGAGCTTTAACCAACACCTTCTAATCATAACTAAACCCTATCTCAACATAGGAAAAAAACTGTATAGCTATTACCCTGCCAAACACTGGAATACACTCCCACTGGACATCTGAAACACTATATCCAAACTTTTATTAAAAAAGACTGTGAGAAATCACCTTAGCTTAAATAAACTTTGCCTCTGTTAACAGCCCCCTGAATAACCCATCTCTCCAGACCAATCACTCACTACTTTTCCTCCTACTAGTACTTAACACTACCACCTTCCAAACTCACCCTCCCTTCTTCCCTACAAAAACCTTCCCTACTCTTACCCCTAAACTTTCCTTTACTGTTACAATCTCTTCACCAGTAGGATGTTCAACAACCACTGCTGCACTCTTATCTCTCCTTCACTGCTACCCAGAAACATCCTTACTAACTTGCTTTCTCTTTACTGTAAATACAATTTTTCCTGGTCTACCCACCTCAATATACATAGCTAGCCAACATTGTATATAATCTGTAATCGGTTTTATTATTGTATACTCACTTTACATTATGTATTTTTTGTGTACTTGCATATGTTTTTTTTTTGGAGCTTGTATATGTTTTGTAACTATGGAGCTTTTCTCCCCGGGTCTCCACTGAAAAGGGCCTCGTCCCAGATGGAACCAACCCAGTCAACAAAGGTCAAATAAATAAATAAATGATTACTTGGCCACTGGATAGCTATTTTGTTGTTGTGGATGTCCACTGCATATTTTTCCTGTTCAGGATTTATAGATGTACTAGTTTACTTGTAATAAAGATGGAAGACAAAATCTGGCAGTATATCACTGCTAATGAAATGTCATTGTATATATTACAAAGATTAACCCTATGTTCCCAGTATCGGAGCAATAAACAATAACAAGAATGATTGGCTATGAAGTCATGCTAATTAAATTAACTAATGACAATTTTCTGGTTTACATATCTGTTTGTCCAATAAACCTATAATTTTGTAGAGTAACTTTGCTAGATTCAGTAGTTTTAAAAGTAGCTAGTTCACTTTGACTAGTCCTGTCTCTGTTAAGGTAAACTACCTGCTGTGAAGGAAAAATATCATTTTTATTATTATTTGTATTTGTTTGCAGGGAATGTCTGACTGGGGAAAGCCCAATTTCAAAGGAGGTTCTGGCAGAAAAAATCAGCACATGCATTTAAAATACTCATAACAAAACAATTTTTTTCAAAGATACATTATACAGTGGCACAGCAGGCAATGTTTTCACCTTAAGCCAAGAGGTTCCCTATTTCAATTCTCATCTGGGGTGCCTTCCATGCAGAGTCCGCATGTACTCCTTGTTTTTAGGTCAGTGTTCTTTGAGTATGCTAGTTTCCTCCTACATTCCAAAGGCATGCAGTAGAGGGATTGGATACTTCAAACTGGCCAGAAAAAAAGGTCTGTTGTGCCCTTTCAGTAAGACAATATGTCATCAAAGAAATGAGTATCTTAACAAGAAATCCTTGCAACAGATGAGCAAAGAGAAAAATTTCTTGTTCCACAATGTCACTTTTTACAGATAAAGCTTTCAATGAAACAAGGATTTAATGGAAAATATGGAGTATATCATTTAATGTCTATTTCAGTGAAACCTTAAATTGACAAAATCAGTGACTCTCTAAATCCACGACTCCTGGCAAATGGAAGTTGAAGGACCCAAATAAAGTAGTACGACATATGTTCATTAACATTTTTCTGCTGTCACTGGCAGCGCTAACATATCAGTGAGGTTAGTATAACTCTTTTTAACAGAAGTATCAGTTGCCAAATATATTCTTGAACACAAATTTTGTGGAATGGTATAATTATTTAGAATTTCCCACCCTTAACTCATGTGTGTTAACTCTAAACATAATCCAAGAAAAGCCAGGTAGAAGGCAGGCAGGCAAAACACGACCACGAACACGAACACTTCTCCTTAGGGCAACCAAATCCTTTATTGTTAAAACAAGATAAGCACTTTTGTCTCAATTTTAGACAATCAAAGAGACTTCATCAGATAAAGTTCTCCTCCTGTTTATGAAAGTACACTGTACATCAAGCAACTACCATAACACGGGACAACTTGGTTCTACCGCCTTTTACTTTGCACTGTGTATAATACTGAGTTTGGCCCTGGCTATGAAGTGTGATTATCCTTTCATTTCTTTACAAAAGGACAAAACATTTTTCTTTAAAAAGGATGAAAAACACAAGAATATCTCCACTAGAATGAGCACTTTCTGAAAACGGCACAGTACGACCAAACAATGAATATTCACCAGTACACTTGCAAACAGATTTATATTCATTGTGTGGTTGTACTGTGCCGTTTTCAGAAAGTGTTCATTCTAGCAGAGTTATTCTTGTGTTTTTTGTGTTTTTTGTCTTTTTTAAAACAGGAGGAGAACTTTATTTGATGAAGTCTCTTTTATTGTCTAAAACTGAGATGAAAGCGTTATCTTGTTGTTTTAACAATAAAGGATTTGGTTGCCCTAAGGAGATGTGTTCGTGGTCGTGTTTTGCCTGCCTGCCTTCTACCTGGCTTTTCTTGGATTATTGGTTTCAGTTTTGCCTTGGTGTGGATTTTTAACTCTAAACATAACTCTATCCCCAACCCCAACCCTGTACATTAGAGTACTTAACACCCTCCCCCTGTAATCAGACTGGTTATGCCTGCAAGTCAGCTTTTTTTTTCTTTTTTTCTTTAAATTTAGTTTAACCAAGCCAAAATGGAAAAAAAGGTTTTCTTTTTTGTTAGTCTGATGGAGTCAACAAAATTATTTTTTTATTAAGGCTAAGTTAGATTATTTTGTTAAATTAAGTGTGTTCCTGCAATATGAGCTCATGATCTTTAATAGTAAACTCATATATGTTAATTAGTTTCAAACCAACTGGATTGGGGCTGATTTTGGCAACCCAGGAGCACTGCCTGCTTAAGTGATTTCCTCTCAGTCACGTTGTGGGCAAATGTGGCAAGACAGACTCAGACTTAAAGAATTAATCTCACAATGTTGATAATCAGCTTGAATCATCTAGTATGATCTCATTTTGTAAAATGTTTAAGCTTTGCAATCAGAGTGATGTCATCCTGACATGCAGCATTTTTTTGGTACAAAATTGTAGTCCTAACATTTATTAGAGTGGGATTGCTGAGTGAGTTAAAATCATATACTCTGTATTGTTTAAAGAATATGCAAGAGGTATGCATGTGAAAGATGACTCTTGTTAAGGGGGGGGGGTAATAAGATGTGTATAAAGATGACAGAGTATAAGCAGGCACTAGTGCAATACCATGCATAATTTTCACATAAAATAAAGTGACACGGATAAAGTGTTAAACTACAAACTGGCTCAGTTATTGTCACTGCTGCCTAAAAATACTTAATGTCTTGGCCAGATTCTTGGCTGTAATACCTTTTAAATAAGTATTATGTGTCTTGCTTTTGTTGCCATGGGATTTAGCAATGGTCTCTGGTTTCATCTTTTATCTGAAATACATGGTCATATGTTAAGATGAAGATGTTCCAAACTGCATATGTGTGTGTGTGTGTGTGTGTGTGTGTGTGTGTGTGTGTGTGTGTGTGTGTGTGTGTGTGTGTGTGTGTGTGTGTGTGTGTGTGTGTGTGTGTGTGTGTGTGTGTGTGTGTGTGTGTGTGTGTGTGTGTGTGTGTTTGTGCATTTAAGACTTTTGAAGTGAGAACATCTTGTCCAAGAATAATATCATGGATTAAACTGCTAAGGTAGGGGCAGTTCTACCAGAGTCCTGAAAAGAAAAAAACATGAGTATCAGTGAATGAATGAATGAATGAATGAATGAATGAATGAATGAATGAATGCATAAATTAATCAATCATTGTGCTATATCTACTGTTCTGTCTTAACAACAAAAATAAATTATAGGCATGAAAACCAAAATATATAAGAATGTATGACAAGTTGTAAGTTTTTATGAGTTTAGTGAACTTAAATAGGAAGATAGATACTTTTGCTAAAATAAAAAATTCTATTAATAACAATAAATTAAGTCCAGTGGTATCAGACACACCCGCTTAAGGGATTCAAGTCTGTCTTTTGAGAAAATAAACTGAAGATTGTGGAGGGATTGTTTTGAATCATGAGAATATCACTTCTTTGGAATCATCTTCCTGTCCACATAAAGCAAAGTACTTCTCTTACTCCAATGTAATTTGGATGAATGGATGGGTAAGCTGAAATTCACTGCCAGTTTAGAACCCCTGCCCATCTTAGATAGGGTTGACTATTAAATATCCCAACATATCCTTGTTCATCCAGTCTCTGGATTATTCATTTGTAAAATATTACCACATGTATGTAAGGCTAAGTTTGTTAAGATTCTCAAGATCAATAACCTAGAATGGACCTGCAAAACTAAGACAATATAAAACATGTGTAAAGACAACAAACAGACACACACACACACACGCTCACGCGGGCACACACACTTTGATAGTCTTCACCATAAACCTTTTGTAGTTTAAGATAAGTTTTCATTCTGTGTGAAGGAGTATTTAAAACTAAACAGGTACATTTTCTTGCCACAGTTCAAAGGTAGGAGAGGTAATACAGACACTCCTACTTAAAACACTACATTTCTCATTCACCCAGAACAATGTTAATGGTGAAAAATATCTTCTTCACTGCACCTGACAACCAAGCTACTGCTGCTTTAGTTCTTTGTTCTAGCAGTGCACTCTGTATGACCTGTGAGATAACGGCTGACTGGTGTTCAATTACGCTACACAATGTAGATCTGCTGCCAAAAGAAATAAAACGAATTGCTGAAAACCTAGGCCAACAGTCTCTGGATTCTTTTTTAGCATCTTCTATGAATTTTCACATACTTAAGACTAGAAGGATACCCTTATTTGACAACGCATCTTATACAGTACCAAAATGCAAGTATTGTAAAATATTTAATGTTATAGATTTATTTCATTAACTTCTTATTGCAGAAAATGTAAAGCCCACACTGTTACTTGTGTGTAATAGGTATTGACAAGATACAGTCCAGTAAAGAAGACTGGCACAGTTAACAGTATACAGTTAATCAGCATGTCATTACTACACAAAATAAAACTAAAAGTAGCACTTTATACAAATTAGCAGTGTCCGCTGTTTATTATGACACTGTCATCAGGATACCCTGAATTTTGTACTTTAGCATTATCAGACTAGTTAGTTGACAGTCTTGCAAAATGGTAAGCTATTCTTTTAGCATACTTCATTTTCTGTGTGCATTATGGACACAGACCATAATAGCACTCTAGTTACTCGGCCTGCTTTACAACTTAGAGAATATAGGAAGATACATGAAATACTACACAACACTACTTCTCAAACAATACATTGTATACGGCAAGTTGATTTTCTTACCAACCTTTATTGCACTTTCTTATCTTCCTCTCTGACTTTAATAACCCTAATTTATTAATCACACTTGTCTACTTTGTTGCGCTTGTCCCTTCACCAACATTTCATTACCACACACAATTGTCATAATTAGTGTGTTCAGTACTGCACATAGCACATTTATTTTTATTAGTCCTTAACGTCCTCTATACTTACTTTATTCAAATTCTTTATTCATATGCTGTGTAATATTTCTTATATTTTCTGTTATAATGGCTGTAAATGGGACTCTGACATATTTTTATTTCAAAGCTTCACTGAACACATAGAACTGAGATGAAACATTTGAGTATGCATGAATTCCCATTGACTGCTGTTGAAGTACCTGTCAAATGTGCTGCAGTTAAATAGTAATTAAACTCTGCCCACATTGCAGATATACTGTCTGATAGGCAATGGTAATAAATCCAATTCCTGAAAAAAAAATAATTTCAGCTTTCTTTGTATGCATTTGTACTGACAAGCTTTTGAACAAAATAAACATAAGAAAAAAATATGTTGGTCTCCACCACCTGCCAATAATATGGTGCACTGTCTGAAGTCTGCTACAAATGTAGCATTCAGGTAACCTTTTGTGGTGATTTAAGCCATGCCAGTGTGCCCCACACATGGGATTTAGCACTTAAAGTGGTAATTTAGAAGGCAGTCTTCCACTCATGACAAGTGCCTTCCAGTAATTCTGCCACCCTTATGAGTAGGTACTACCCTTTCAGTCTACAAGCTCCACGAGGAAGTGTAATGGGAGTACGCACATCAAGAACCCCAGACACAACTCTCCCACCAATGACGATGTGAGCAGGCATTCCCTCATCATTACCTTTATGTGGACACTGCTGATCTCTGGTCATCTGATCTGTAATCAGGGCTTCAAGGCTTTTAACAGTGGACCCTACTTATGAAGCTATTGGAATTGGTACCTGATCTTGTTTTTAATCATTTTTTACCAAGGCCACTTATTTCTTTCTGCCCCCTGATCTATTTAAGCCTTATTATGGCCCGGTGAATCCTGGATGATGACTTGACTGAAAATAAGGTACTAATTTAAGGAAAAGAGTTGAACTAGTTTGATTTATTTCTTTTAAACATAATTCAATGCATCTGCTTCTCCTACTGTTTTACAGGAAATGTGGCATTTGTGAAAAAAGTGTGAAGGAAGGCATTAGTTACATATGATAAGAAAAAAATGGCAGAGACAGTGTAAATAGTTACAGAAGTAAATAAGACACTGTAATGTCTGTGTAATAGCTGTAATGCCATAAGATAAGAGAAGGAAAGAATGGACCATTAAGGACTTCAATTAATAAAAAATAGCTACATTTCCAGAATCATATATAATATGGTTTATACACTGAAGGGAGGAATTAGGGTTAATTACAACAGTTTGCTATTAAAAAAGTTACATTTATTACAAAATATCATCAATCATTATGAAGTAAAGGTGCTATGATGTGTTACTCAAAAAAGCAGAGACTAACGTTAACCAGTTAAAGTTACACGTATAGGACAAAGATCATATTTAAACTCCAGCATTTCTTAAATTCTGAAATTAGATGATAATCATATACCTGTGAGTTATTTTTGAAAAACCATATGTCAGTGAACTCAGTCATTTATTATCTTTGTGCACAATTGCCCTTTAGAAAAGATTGAGAACGACAAATGTATTTCTACTAAAGGATGGGAAATTAATTTCCTCAGAGTTGTCGCCGTGATTTAATTAACATTAACCAAATTTCATCAACCTCAAGGAAGTGATTATTTTTCTGTTTTTGTTTTGTTTCTTCCTGATAGTTCAAAGATGTTCCTAATGTGTGTTTCACAATGAAATTTGGTAATACAGTGATATACAAAAAGATGAAACATATACTGCACACTACAAAAAATATGAACTTGTTATACCCTGTATGTTGTATAGACTTTAGTCTTCAAATCTAAAGTTTTCCGTGCTTTAGAATGAGACTGTTGTCTATATGGAGGCAATTACTTGCAGTGAACAATTATCTTGAGATTCAGAAACAGTTCTGGAGGCTTAAAGGGCTATGAAGCTTGGCTGCTGATCTTTTTATGACTACATTTTACATGTACTTATATAGGGGTGTGTGTGTGTGTGTGTGTGTGTGTGTGTGTGTGTGTGTGTGTGTGTGTGTGTGTGTGTGTGTGTGTGTGTGTGTGCTTGTGTGATTATATCAGCAAACATCGAATGCTCCAAAGATTGAACAAAAATAGACAGATGATTGTAGAGTGAATTTAATATAGTTAAAAAGTGCAACAAACAAAGAGAAAGAGATGACAATGGGAAGGAAACAGAAAGTAGAATATAAGGTGAGCAGCTAAGAAATCAAAAGGATGGAGGTGGGGAAGGTGTGGTAAAAATTTTTAAGGGATATGTGTTAATTTTTTTGTATAAAGAGAAGGTAAGTTGAAGTTGCAATGTCAGGAAGGAAGGAAGGAAGGAAGGAAGAAGAAGGTAAGATCGTTAGTTTAGTTAGCAGAGGAAGAAAGATAAGCCTGACAGGGAGTGTAGTAACAAAACGCTGGAGGGTGAATACGATAGTGAAGGAAACATAAGACAAACAGAAAGCAGACAATGGGAGGGGAGGATTGTACAACCCGCAGGAGTGAGCATTGACATAAAAGGGAAGGTGACACTAGGGGGGTGGACATGATGAGATTCTGTAGCTGCAGTCCTTGTCAGCTGTGATCTACTTGGCAATTCCTCACTACCCTGAGAACCATCATCACTGGTCCCCATCTCAGATGATGGAGACAGTACAGAACTTGGACTTGACAGAGTGCTGGACAGGAACACAGCTTGAAGGGTTGCTGGACAGGAACACAACTTGAAAGGTTGCTGGAAGAGGTTATCCATTTGTCTAATTCAGGCATCTAAAGTCCTGGTAATTACCTCCCATACAATGTCTGTCAGCTTACAATGGGTGACAATAGTGCCACCTCCCCTGGCACTTTCACTGGTGGGTACAACAGTCCCAGCATCTTCTGCAAGGCTATTTGCAGTGAGTGGGTTAAATAAGACAGGAGGTGCAGAAGTGACTGTGGCAGGCTGGGACCCAAGTGTGCCGGGTGCTTCTGATAGTGGAAGTGGTGGTGACACTGATGCTATCACCTTAAGGAGTCTTAAAGGCCTTGCCTAAGGGTAAGGGATAGGTGTAGGTCTTGATGCTGCTGAAGCATAGTAGTAGAGTAAATGGAGAGAAACAAAATAATCAACAAAATTAATATATGTAATTGAAAGGAAATTGCTATAATGATGAGGAGAAAGAAGTACAAATACATTAAAAAATTAAACTGATATGTATTTTTAATATGAGTAAGTTACACTGAATATACTTGAATGAACAAAAAACATACTTCTTAGTTTAACAAAGCTGTTAGCATAGACAAGTGAGAGTGGGACTTGAACACAGAGCCATCCTCACCTGCATTCTGAAAGGCAAAGGATTAACATGCTAAGCTACTTGTGCAAACCGATGGACTTTGTAGTCTAAAACACTGTAATGGTATATCAGAGGAAATGTACATATACAATAAAAAATCCTTCTTAGTCATACATCCCCCTCACTGGTACTATAAGTGAAGGAAACAAGTATATAGACAAAGAATGTTTGTGACACAAATGCCCACCAACAAACAAATGTTGGCTCATACATATTCCTCATGTGTAATCTTTGAGATACTGTAATTAAACATACACATCAAGTTTAACATTTTCAGAACACACATGGGGGATTGAACCCACATGCATCATGACAATGTGGGAGCAGAGCATTATCATCTTGATCCACTTATTCAGTAATACGACAAGAGGCAAACAAACACACACACACACACACACACACACACACACACACACACACACACACACACACACACACACACACACACACACACACACACACACACTCAAAACATTCAACAGTCATACTGCTATGTTTGAACCATACAGGTTAGCACAGAAGTGGAAATTATGTAATTATGTAAAAAAGCAGTTAAATATGAAACTCCATCTGGACTCCCTAAATAAATGCTTAATATTAAAAGCTGAACAGTCTGAAGAAAGTATACTCACCTTAGTGCCCTTATAGGTGTTCCATTCTCCCCCTGTGCATCTGCATGTTTTCTGCAATCGCTTCAGGGGCTATGGAGAGAAAAACAGCAGTGTGCAAGATTTATGGCTGTCACACACTGGCAGATTGCATGCATAGCTGGCATAATTTCTGCTTACAGTTTGCAGGTGGTGTCTACTGCTACATTTCTTCCTTCCATCAGCCTAAAATTCAGGATTTATGTACTGGTTGTCATTTTAATGGTTGCAACACTGTTCCACCATGAATGGGATGCTGGTGACACAATAAATGCCTAAGCCAAACTATTCCAGATTTCAGCCTTATAATGAGTTCTTGGTGGCTCTCCTACAAGGGCCTTAAGCTATCATCCTAATGGATGAGTTGGCAAAGAATTTATCTCCTGCACACACCAACACTGGGTTAAAAAAGGAGTACCACCCTTTACTTCTCCATCCATAATGTGTCACTACAAAGATTGACAAAGAAAAATGTCTGACAATTTGTGACCAAAATGATTTTTACATGTATCATCTGCTACACAACAATGGCCATCCATGGGCACACCATTTGAGCAGTATATGGAGGGCTAGACTAATATAGGTACTATAATCATTCACAATGGCATTTTAAGATGGGGAAAATATGGTGGTCCTATAGCTACTTTTAAGAGATCAGATGGTGAGTCCTAAAACATAGAGAGTGAATGGCTGAAAAGACGGCCGTACATATACTAAGTCAGAGACTGCCATTTTTTTTGAATATTTGCTTTTCTCTGAGGTATGGCGATCTCAGAGTTGGTATTTATAATTTTTTTTTTTTGGGGGGGGGGGGGGTCTGAGGCTTTCTTCCTTGCAAAACAGATATGAAAAGGAGAAGATCAATCTTTGAAATTCACTATTTTCCTGGAATTTCATTTTTTTTAGATCATCAGCATTTTGGCATTTTGAGTGCCGACATTAAAATAGGGAGCTCAGCAGACACTAAAGCAACTTCATTTTCATAAGGAGATACAAGGAATAACAAACCTACTCAGAGAAGCATGTTGTAGACTATGCCTGTGCAGTGCTCCCCCAAGGACCCACCCATATGTATGTCATTGAGTACAATTGATTACACTGCTTAGGAGGTTTTCTCTTTGTGCAAAATGAGTAATTCCTAAATAAAAATGAGTTGAGCTCTAATTAACACAATCATCATGTCCAGTCAGGTGAATCTGCATGATATAAGCACTGTGACAGACCCAGAGCCTTATCATGGAAAAATCATAGATCAGCAATATGTGAACCTGCAGCACTCATACCTGAGAGGTATTATGGAGGCAAAGTAAAACTCTGCTTATACAACTTCAATGATACTTTTAAAAGTACAGTTTATTAAATATGGCTACTTTTCATTGCTATTGTACTTGTTGACATAATTTGAAATACTTTGGTAACAGCTTTTAGTGATTTGGGAAGGTGTATTGCAGTTATTGGAATGGTAATGGGGTTGTTGTGCTGAAACATTATTAAGCATAAAGGGGAGACACATCCTTCAGCATGCACATGGAGCACAGTTCAACACTTTCTGACTGTTTTTTTGATATTCACTATAAAAATTGCCTGTTGTATGCATTAAATATATATGTTGTTTGCAAAGATCTTTTTACCCCTGAAAGAAAACAGTCACATCACTTTGGCTGGTTGAAATGTTGCAGATATTGATTTGTGTGTGTGTGTGTGTGGGGGGGGGCATTTTCTCAGTAAAAGTACATACCTGACAATCATAACTTAGAACCAAACAGGGAAACACAAACAAACTCAGTAATAACAAAAAAGGAAAGAGCACTCGGCACTAAGGCAACACCAAATCCTTTAATTTAGCGCTTTCATCTGCTTGTCAGCCTTGACTTCATCAGAATACATCTCATGTCGTTTCATCTCAGTTTTATACAAAATAATCACATGATTTCAATTAATTAATCAATCAATCAACTATGTTAAAAACATCCTATTCCATAACTTTGTCCCTGAAATTCCTTTTTTTGATGTTATTTACACAAAGACAAACTAACAGCAGGGGCAAATAACTCTAATAAAGCCTATCAAATCTTAACAAAATTGTACAAATACTCTTCTTTAATCACTAATAATAAAATATATTATATATTATAAAATAGACATGTCCTAAAAACCAAAATAACTACATTCTTTACATATGAAAATCAGCTTTCAATTTAAGGTAACTGGAAAGACTAACAGTTTAATTAAGCCCAGGGGGATGTGTCGCATTACAATTCGACTGCCACATCAACTCGCGATACTCAAAAAAAATGTCTAATGGGCCCCCCTACAAGTATTCCTCACCTGTTCAATAGCACTGAATTTAAATTGATGCCCTTCATGTTGTTTAATATGCTTAAAAAGAGCATACTTAAGATTATTCTTACTAATATCGTATAAATGCTGATAAACCCACTAATTTAGGCTATTAATAGTTTTTCCTATATAAAAATTGTGACACTGTTGACAGATTGCTATATATATAATATTTTTACTATAACAGTTAAACCTTTGTTTCAAATTTTCCTGACCAAACCCCTTAATAAGCAAAGACTCATTCTCCATCATATGTGGACATTGATTGCAATGTCCACATTTTACCATTTTACCTTTAGTCCCTTTGGCTATATTAGTTTCTAATAGATTTTTAAAATATTTGTCCTTCTTGTAAACTACAACGGGATGATCCTCTAATTTATTCTTATATTGTTGTTCTATATCAAATAATGCCCAATTCACATTTAATATTTCTTTTATCTTCCCATATAATGGGCTGAATGTAAATATCACTGTATGCAAAAATGTAGTCTCAGCATTGTCACCCCTCTTGTTGTTATTGATATTACATAGAGTACCTAAAATAGGGGAAAAAATCCTCCTCCCTTTCTTAATGACTTCTTGGAAAATGGGTTCTATAAAAGATAAGGGATAACCCCTTGCCAAAAGCATGCTCTTTAAAGTTGCTATTTCATTAATAAATAAGTCGTTCTCACTGACCATCCTAGCCAACCTGACTCCTTGCCCCTTTACCAAAGATCTCTTTTGATGAATAGGGTGGGCACTAGAAAAATGTAACAATGTATTGGAGTAGGTTGGCTTCCTAAATAGTGTAGAAAAAAACCTCCCATTAACCACATCTCTGATGATGGTAATGTCCAAGAAATGTATAACACTGCCGTTTACCTCAATAGTAAACCGTAGGAAGGATGTCCAAAAAATAGCCATAGAAGGAACAATACTTGAACAAATCTGATGAAAAAACTTTAGAAATTTCCCATTCTGCCAAAACTATGTTAGCAAACAGGGTCGCACATGAAGCCACCATGGCTAACCCTATTTTTTCTTTGAAATAATGCCCTTCAAAGAAAATGAAATTGTTATTCGATGCGATGTCCATAACAGTCTGAAACGTCAATATTCTAGAATGTGCTAACCCGGAATGTTTACATAAGAAATCATAGAACATGTTAATTCCCTCTTCATGGGGAATAACAGTAAAGAGATTGCACACATCAACAGTAACCAATATCAGTTCTTCATTGTGCAATTCATGCTGAATTTTCTTAAGACAATACCATGAATCCTGCAAAATGTGTGGAAATTGCTGTAGTATTCCCTTCAGATTTAGATCTATAAACTTGGCCATGGAAAATGTCTTTGATGCTTTTGCGTCTACTATAGGCTTTAAGGGGGGGGGGGTCCACAATAGACTTATGAGTCTTTGGTATACCAAAGATTGTAGGTATATGTGGATTAGCCTGTTCCATAAAATTCATCCCAATAAGTGTAATTTGGTTGTCAAGCAACAGAACAAGAAGTACCACATTCATATGTCTGTATGCTATGTTAAGTTAGTATGTTTGACTATATAAATGTAGTAACATTTTTTGAATATATTGTTCTTGATCCATTGCTACCAGACCTCCCCCTTTATCTGGTTTCATCAGCCTAACTCTTTTATTTCCCACAATTTCAAATAGTAAATCACATTCTTCACGGGTAAGATTGTTATTACATATCATATCATTCGAAAAGGCTGTCCTAATCTGTGAAATGCATAGCTTTTCATAAATCTGCAAAATAGGATGAAGGGGTCGATTAAAAGTGCTCATTTTTTTACATATTCCTTGTGGTTCAAACTGGGTACTGTTTTCAAAATAAAGCCTCAAATTAAGCTTCCTTAAGAAAATGTTAAACTCTAATAGACAATTGTCCAACCTTGGTTTTCTGACAGGAACAAAATTTAACCCTCTCTGAAAAAGTTCGTCCTATTCTGTTGCAATATTGGTCGAACTTAAATTGTAAATTGTAAAATCACTTCTTAAATTCCTAATAACACATTTGCTATCATCCTTGTTTAAATGTTCAATACCTATCTCTCACAACACCCCTCATTCCCCTGCCCCACTGAGGTCTCCCTCTCTGTGGGTAGGATCCCTGATGGTCCAGGGGTTGTAAACTATCTGTGTTGTTGGTATAATTGGGGTGATACTGTCTCCCCCCTTGGTTCCTTTGATTGCGAAGGTGCTCTGACCTTCTTAAGGGGTTCCCCCAAAGGGGGCACCGGTTCACTATTAGAAACACCTGGTAATTCATCCACAATCACATCATCAACTTCATACATAACATTCTCTTCAAAGTTGGTACTGATCCCTCTATTAGAGTTCCTAGGAAAGGGATATGCCACACCCCTCTCATACTCTGCACTATCCCTATTCCCTATTAAGTTTTTTACTTTTTAGTTTTAATAGCAGAAATAGCCTTGTCAACATTTACAAAAACTACTCAATATTCATTAATTTTTAATTCAAAACATAAATCAGCAGTAGTACGATTGTTCATTGCATCAACTTGGTTTTTAAGTTCAGTCATTTTTCTCTCATTATCCCTCATCAACAATTCAAGCAATTCACACCCATGTTTATTTTACATAGTTACCAAATCTTTATATAACTGAGTCCCTTGTTCCAAACCTGTAGGGAACTTCCAAACACAAAGTCCTTTTGGTATTTGCTCCCTACGCAGCTACTCCCTAAGGTAACTGTTCTGGACCAGTAATTTTAGTACCTCTTGTTCAAAGGAGTAAATCTGTTCATTTAACGTCCCAAAGTTAACCCGACTGGTATTTTCAACCAAACCTTCTGCTCCATTACCCTGGATCCATTTGTTATATGAAAACACCTTTTGCGCACCACCTAACTGCCCGTCATCATGATTAGCCTTCACAGATCTGCCTTCTGCTGCTCCTTACCCCAAGGTCGACTGGGATCGCAAATTCATAGATGTACTTGGGCTGCCCTTCCCTGGAGGTATAGAACAACATTGCATCCCACTAACCTCCATAGGTACAGATGAATTATTGAAGTTAATACTTCCGAACGAAGTAGTACCTGGAATAGGTCCTTTTAAATGCCCAGTTTGTTGTTGAATCAGCACCTTGATCAGGGCTGTAAGGTTGGCAATAGACTTATTCAAGTCACATAACGAGCCTCCACTGATGTCTGCCCTTGCCCCAAGCTCTTCCTGCTCGACATCCATAACGTAGAACCAAACAGGGAAACATGAACAAACTCAGTAATAAAAAAAAGGAAAGAGCACTCGGCACTAAGGCAACAGCAAATCGTTTAATTTAGCGCTTTTGTCTGCTTGTCAGCCTTAACTTCATCAGAATCCATCTCATGTCATTTCATCTCAATTTTATACAAAATAATCACATGATTTCAATTAATTAATTAATCAATCAACTATGTTAAAAACATCCTATTCCCTAACGTTGTCCCAGAAATTACTTGTTTTGATGTTATTTACACAAAGACATACTAACAGCAGAAGTAAATAACTAATAAAACCTATCAAATCTTAACAAAATTATACAAATACTCTTCTTTAATCACTAATAATAAAATATATTATATATTATAAAAATGACATGTCCTAAAAAACAAAATAACTACATTCTTTACATATGAAAATCAGCTTTCAATTTAAGGTAACTGGAAAGTCTGGCCCCAGGATTTACTAATCTTCCATGTAAGACTAGATTAGTCTTACACTGAAGCGCCAGTCTAAGAGTATGATGGCAGCGCGCCATGCATATTAATGAGGACACACTGCCTCAACTCTAAAGCCTACACGGAGTGTGGACGAGTGTAAGGGGTGTGTCAGACTGCCGAGCAGTCCAAAAATCCATGCCCCTGCAGTAAAGAAATGCCACAATGTCAAGTTACATGAGCGAGTTTTTTTCTTTTTTAGTTTTAATAGCAGAAATAGCCTTGTCAACATTTACAAAAACTACTCGATATTCATTAATTTTTAATTCAAAACATAAATCAGCAGTAGTATGATTGTTCATTGCATCAACTTGGTTTTTAAGTTCAGTCATTTTTCTCTCATTATCCCTCATCAACAATTCGAGCAATTCACACCCATGTTTATTTTACACAGTTACCAAATCTTTATATAACTGAGTCCCTTGTTCCAAACCTGTAGGGAACTTCCAAACACAAAGTCCTTTTGGTATTTGCTCCCTACGCAGGCACTCCCTAAGGTAACTGTTCTGGACCAGTAATTTTAGTACCTCTTGTTCAAAGGAGTAAATCTGTTCATTTAAAGTCCCAAAGTTAACCCGACTGGTATTTTCAACCAAAACTTCTGCTCCATTACCCTGGATCCATTTGTTATAGGAAAACACCTTTTGCACACCACCTAACTGCCCGTCATCATGATTAGCCTTCATAGATCCGCCTTCTGCTGCTCCTTACCCCAAGGTCGACTGGTATCGCAAATTCATAGAAGTACTTGGGCTACCCTTCCCTGGAGGTATAGAACAACATTGCATCCCACTAACCTCCATAGGTACAGATGAATTATTGAAGTTAATACTTCCGAACGAAGTAGTACCTGGAATAGGTCCTTTTAAATGCCCAGTTTGTTGTTGAATCAGTACCTTGATCAGGGCTGTAAGGTTGGCAATATACTTATTCACGTCACATAACGAGCCTCCACTGATGTCTGCCCTTACCCCAAGCTGTTTCTGTTTGACATCCATAACTTAGAACCAAACAGGGAAACATGAACAAACTCAGTAATAACAAAAAAGGAAAGAGCACTCGGCACTAAGGCAACAGCAAATTGTTTAATTTAGCGCTTTTGTCTGCTTGTCAGCCTTAACTTCATCAGAATCCATCTCATGTCATTTCATCTCAATTTTATACAAAATAATCACATGATTTCAATTAATTAATTAATCAATCAACTATGTTAAAAACATCCTATTCCCTAACGTTGTCCCAGAAATTACTTGTTTTGATGTTATTTACACAAAGACATACTAACAGCAGAAGTAAATAACTAATAAAACCTATCAAATCTTAACAAAATTATACAAATACTCTTCTTTAATCACTAATAATAAAATATGTTATATATTATAAAAATGACATGTCCTAAAAAACAAAATAACTACATTCTTTACATATGAAAATCAGCTTTCAATTTAAGGTAACTGGAAAGTCTGGCCCCAGGATTTACTAATCTTCCATGTAAGACTAGATTAGTCTTACACTGAAGCGCCAGTCTAAGAGTATGATGGCAGCGCGCCATGCATATTAATGAGGGCACACTGCCTCAACTCTAAAGCTTACACGGAGTGTGGACGAGTGTAAGGGGTGTGTCAGACTGCCGAGCAGTCCAAAAATCCATGCCCCTGCAGTAAAGAAACGCCACAATGTCAAGTTACATGAGCGAGTTCGCTCACATGTGCACAATGTAACACTACACTCCCCCATATGTTAAACAACTGACAAAATTAAAAATATTTTTTTTTATTTCATCCAATATAGCTGCCCGTATTTGCACGTGTTTGCACGGGTTTGCTCATTGCTTAGCTACAGTTAGCAGCTTAGACACCAGAAGAGGATAATAAGAAAAATATGCGCAAAGTAAGCAAAATAGTGATAGCGTATTGGTTAGAGCCTTCACACAAAGAAAAGGCACTCCTGGTTCAAGTCCCACTACTGCACATTCTATTTTCTGTTGGAAATCTGTATACAAAAATATTTCCTAACATTTTTAAAAAGCATTGAAAAGTTAAATGTAGTAGTGAACAAATTTTATATAGATATATATATATATATATATATATATATATATATATATATATATATATATATATATATATATATATATATATATATATATATATATATGGGTCACCTTCAGATGCCCGACAACGCGTTTCGCCGACACGGAATCCGACGGGACGAAAAGACCGACAATGCAGATGACCGACAAGGTGAGAACCCGACGGACTCGGTAAATGTGCGATAGAGTGAGGGATTTAGTGTTAGGGAGCGGACAGGTAAGTGTGCGATAGTGAGGGACTGTGGGTTTAGGGGTGGGTTAAGTGAGTTAGGGTTAGGGTGCAGGTAGGGTGTGTGTGCGATAGTGAGGGACTGTGGGTTTAGGGGTGGGTTAAGTGAGTTAGGGTTAGGGTGCAGGTAGGGTGAGTGTGCGGTAGTGTCGGACCTTGGGGTTAGGGGTGAGTAAGTGAGTTAGGGTTAGGGTGCAGGTAGGGGAGTGCGGTAGTGTCGGACCTTGGGGTTAGGGGTGGGTAAGTGAGTTAGGGTTAGGTGCAGGTAGGGTAAGTGTGCGGTAGTGTCGGACCTTAGGGTTAGGGTTTGGGTTAGGGATATTGGATATGTTATGTAGTGTACTGTGTTGTTTACGTGTAGTGTGTTGGTGTAATGGTTTTCGGTGTTTTGCGTTGTCGGTATTTTTTGTTGTCGGTCTTTTGGTGTCGGTGATTAGTGTGTCGGCGAAACGCGATTTCGGGCATATAAAGGTGATCCATATATATATATATATATATATATATATATATATATATATATATAAAGGTGAAATGGTTATGCATTCTGAGGCATGAGTACCCTATTTTAAGTAATATAAAGTACTGCTAAGCATATTTTGCCAGTATTGAGCATATTGCTCATAGCTGCGCACAACGCTAACCAGCGCAATGTCAGGCAATGTTGAGCAACGTCGAGCAACGTTGGGCAAAGTCGGGCAAAGTTGAGCAAAGTCAGCTAAAACGGCCACACCTCCTTTACTGTAGCTTAACCAGTCAGGTCTGTCCAGTAGGAAAATAAAAAGCAGTGACAGGGCTCGAACGCAGGATACTGAGCACTATAGTCACAGTACTTAACCACTAAGCCATGACAGTATTTCATCAACATGCACTTTCAACAGACACATATCTATCAAAGGAATTTTAAACATTGCCAACATCAGCTAAGCAGGTGTGCCTACAGCTGAGTTTTTTTCAAAACTGGCCAATCACAAATAAATGTGGGAAATGAGACATATTTAAGCTCCACAGGTGGGAATACTTGCTATAACTGGTTGTAGCTTCCTTCTGCAGTCAGCATGGCTAGTGATGAAGAAGGCACTTGATTTAGAGCGCAACACTGGGGCATTGAGGAGTCCAAAGTAATGGTTTGGCTCCTTGTCCACAATCATGAGGAAAGACTCCTGCAGGACCAGTACCAGGGTACCCAAAATAAAACGGAGGCCTGGAACAGTCTTGCTCATGATCTCACCAGTGCCACTAGGGTTCCTCGGACTGGTGAGCAGATCAGACACCATTATTCTGACCTGAAGCGATGTAGGGAGGATCAACTGAACCAGTGGATCCAGGAATCCCTTGTGATTCCTAATGCCCCAGTACTGAGTAATTAGCCATTGTATTAAGTAGTTAAGAATTGCTATGCTTGTCTATACTATGGATAGGTATGTCTTAATATCACTGCATTTACTAAACAGCTGCAGGTGTCCGGGCTATGAATCAGCAAACCCATGAAGATAGGCTGCAAAGGCTGCATCATCAGGCAGGTTAGTAATTATTCTGCATGTACTGTTACATAAAATAAATGAGAAAGCCTTCAAAAAGTGTTTTAACCCAATAAATAAAGGTGTAATAATCCATTAATAAATGTATAATTCCTGGAGTATGTCTGTGTCATTTTCTTTGATATGTTGTTGTACTGTTACATTCTACAAATAGTAGTGTTGTATTAAGCAATGTCAACCCACACTTGGGTAGGCCCATATGACGTGGATGAAGGGAGTGCCACTAGCTTTTATGCATATTTACAGCCCTCAACTGTTGGTTCATGCCCAGCATGTACAGGTTAATCTGGCACATGAGTAGTTTGGTATTGTGTTCCCCAGAAATGTCAGTGTGCTGCCAGAAATGTAGGGAGCTGTTGACATATAACTGATATTTTCACCTGAACATATCTATATAATAATTATATGAAAGTAGAGCTGTCAGTGTACCATCTTAGCAGTAGTGTGTGTGAGCAACTCTCAAAATATGTAGCAGTAACATCTGCATCTTGGACAGTTTGTATGTAAGATACAGCTCATGTATATAATGATCTAGCAAAATCCAATTGAACAATATAAGGACATTGGGTAGTGTAATAATACATGTAAGGGACATATAACTGCACTTAATAGGAATGTGGTGAAAACTAGAAGGATATATAAGTTGTTAATTGAGCTATCTTTTTCCACCCTACTGTATGTGCATAAAAATGCAACTCCACACCTCATTCGGTATGTCTAATCTCAAAACATTTGTTGAGACATATAGCCTATTGGTTTATAAATATTTGCATTTATTTCTATGCATGTGTCCTGTTAAAATACCACAATATTCGTGGCTTGTTGCCATCAATTTAACCTGCATGCTGTTGTAATGTCCACTATTGATCTATATATGCATGTGTTATGCTTGCTTTTCAACTGTTGAAAATCTGGTGTGTTGGCTTAAGTGGAATACTTCTGCATGCTGTTATAACTAATTGGGAATGCTGTTGACTGGTACTAACCCATATCTTTATTAAACTCTCCAAAACATAGTTTGTATAGAAAGGCCGGTCCCAGCAGACCCACCTGTCCCAACTCAGCTGGCCATGGCACCTGGCACCAGTAGATCTGGTGCCCAGCCTGGGACCTCCTCCTCCGTTGGCCCTGTGCCACCTTTGGGTGGAAGCGCTGCAGGGGATGGGGCTTGGCCCCTCCGTGCAAGCGTGGGCAGAGGAGGGCCACCTATCACCCTTCGAACGGTCCGGGCTGTGGTGCGTAGAGATATTGAACGTTCTGTTGCAGAACCTCTATGCCAGCTTGAGGCTTGAGTGGCGCAACTCCCGGGTCAGCCTGCCCCTCCTACACAGCCCCCAGCACAGCCACCCTCGGGGCCATGAAGGTGCAGTGGTGACTGCCCATGGGTGGGGACCTCATTCCCACTGTTTCCATCTGTGGTCTCATGGGCTTGCAATTTCCAAACATCCCTCCCTGTCAAAGGTGTTCACCTACCACATGTGTCATATACCACCCCTGTATGCATCTTGTTTTGTCTTGTCTACCTCCCCAACCTACCTCCCCAAATATACCTACTTCCCCTACCCCAGATTCCACTCTCACCTGAAAAAAAAGGGCAATCTGCTCCCAAACAAAAAATTATGCCCCATACATATCTGCCCATTTTGCACACATGTCCACCGGACACATGAAATGTTATTTAATTGGCATTATAACATACTTTGTTGTCCTCACCCCTCTCTCAGGGGTTGAAGGTTTCATATCTACCTCCAAATTTATTGCATATGCACAGCTGTTGCTGTTGAAGAAATGGGCAGCTATGGACCTTCCCTACACCTGTCCTGCACATCCCGAGCTATTTTCAATACTGTCTTTCTCTCTTTGTGTCCCTTTTTCACCACTTTCCTATCTCCCAATTTTTCTTTTCTTTCAAAGAAATGAGCGTGGGGGTTAGCAGTAGTAAGCACTATTAAGCAGTAGTTAGCGGGTTTGCACGAGTTTGTGCTTGGCTAAGCAATGCACAGCAATGCGCAAACCCATGCAAATCTGCTTACAACTGCTTAAAAGTGCCTTAGTGACTGTATGTGAGGGCCCTTGTTCTGCTCAGGAGCAAAATAAAACACCTCTGGAAGTCTTGAAACCCAGACCTTGCACACACTACACAACATGAAGTACCACTAAGCCACAGTAGATTCACATCAAATTGGTGCTTAAATAAATATATCATGCATCAGAATGAGTAAATGTAAAGGAAAAATAGGAATACCATACCACTCAACTAGTTCTGTGAATGTTGACCAACAGTTGTTGTGGGATTACATTACATGACTGTGATAAGAGAAGCAGCCATTCTAGCAGGAAATAATGTTACACCATCACTTTACAACCCCACACATTATCACAGCTGGAGAAACACTGGCATATCTGTTTAGGGCAGATGCCATACCTCCCAACTGTCCCTAATTATCAGGGATGCCCTTGATTTTGAAATAAATTTTAGCTCTGTCCCTCTGAATCCCTCCGAAAACTACTGACTTTGGCCAGAAAGGTGGTGAATTACACTTAATGAATAATGACAATAATTAAGAGTTAGACACTTCGTTTACTTCAGAAAAGGTGTATTAATTTATATGCTCTGATTCTCTCGATGTCACAACTTAATGGCACTAATATTTTAAAGGTGTCCCTGATTGTCCCTGACTTTTTCTTGACTTTTCCCTGAGTCTGTTCAAATGTGTACCTGAGTGGTTGAGAGTCTGGCAGAGGCAGAAACACAGAGGCATATCAGCCTTTCTGCTGTTACACACTGTGCAAATAGCTTTGGAAGGAGTTTCGGAAGCATACCCTTATGTAGGAATACAACACTGAAATACAAATGGATGTAGCCATGTACTTGTAGCAACCAACTGTAAGAATGCCATTGCTCTATTGCTGAAAAGACCTGTGTGATGCACAGACAAAAAATAACAGGCTATTCTCTGGCTATCATGTGGATAGGTCCACAGTTGGGAATTATGCAGACAGACTACTTGCCTTGATAAACTAACATGTACACAGCAACCCTGTAAGTCCAGCAAGATAAAATCCACACAATAGCACTTATGCTCTCTGCACTTCTGCAACCCTACCCAAATGTAGAATATACCTGTGTGTGTGTGTGCAGGGTCTACCAAGTTTGTAGGTAAGCATACTCACAGTGCGAAATGTGTCCAGTTTTTCTGAGCAGCTTGTGCTAATGTCAACACTAAAAAGCACAAACTGTTTAGAACCGAGTAAATACATATTCACAGTATAGCAGTTCACAAACAATTATTGTGCCAACATTTGGTCTTAAACAATGATGTCCACAGCAAACAAGGATGATCTCCATCTTGGAAAGCTGAAAGGACCATGCCTACATGAGTCAGCAATTTATAGTACTGGGTTGCTATGACAGTGATTACTGCAATTATTACAGAGCAGGCTGCATGCAATTAGCAAATGGTGGCCACTAACTGGTGCAGAGGCCATCACATGCTCATGTGCAAATTCCTACAAAAGCAGGCTGCAATCTCTGCCAACAAACTCAATCACTCTATTGCAGAGACTAACAGAGAGAGAGACAGAGAGAGAGAGAGAGACAGAGAAAAGGAAAAAGAAAAAGAAATATTACCAAATCATACAAAGGAAAGGTATGTGACACATATGTATTTACTGGCATGTAGTAGATGTTATTAGAGAATAGTCTACATAATGTGAACCATTCATATGTGGCAGCAGTACTTCTTTATGCACAGATATTCTGTTTAACTACTGCTGTAGACAATACTGTGTGTACCTGTGGGCAGTGGGACATACCTGTGAAATGTGTAGCTCAGCATTAAATGTCAAAGATCTGATCCATGTTATCTGTGTTCTGTACAGTAGTGTGGCCAACGGCTGTTGGGGGGATTACGCTAACATTATATAAACATGGGTGTGACAGAACAACACATGCGTGATAGTCATATTAAAGTGTAGCTTAGCATTGGCAACTGCTTTAGCAGTCTAGCATGCTTATCTAGCATCTGTAGCCATATATACCCCCCCCAATGTTAGTGTGTGTTCATATGTGACACCTGTTTGTGTTGCAGCAAGGCCCAGCAGTTCAGCTGGGAGGTCCAGGGACTTACAACAGTGCGGACCTTGTGTTTGTATGCCACAAACATATGGAGAAATATATATGTGTCATATATATTCACATCTGTATATGTGCATAGAGCAGGGGACATATTGCAACTGTTTGTGAAGGGTGGAGATATATATATATATGCTGGTGAAGGTTAGTATGCGCATATTTGTATGTAGGTTTTAGTGTGTGACAAACAAGACAGCATACAGTGTTGGTATATGACATGTGGTGGTAAATCACTGTGGGTGGTTTGTTCAGTTTGCAATGTTGAAGCCAGTAAGGCCTGCTAAAACTACCTGGGCTGTCAACACCTTCAATGCATTTATCCCAAGACTGTGCGATTTTATTACTTTACTGTACACCTTACATCCTTTGTATAATTGATATTCTCACTATGAAAGGTGAAATGTTTATGTGCCTACATATATATGTATATGTAAACCAATGGATGTGTATATGTATATAAATATATATATATATATATATATATATATATATATATTATAGTTATATATACTCATACACACCTACATCTACTTGTTGCAATAGATTCTCTGTACTGTTAACTGACTATGATGGTCAGTATGTTTGTGAATACATCAAATATATGCATCTGTTGGATAGCTTAGTGGGAAACTGTTTTTGTCATGGTATTATGGGTCCTTGCTTTGATCCTAGCAAAAGCTATGTATTCTGTTGCTAGGCAGAACAAGTGCTATTCCACACAGTGTGATTAAGTCCATTGGTTTTAACTAGGGTGTGTCATTGGAGGCTAAAGCACTACATCTATGATTATTGATTGGTACCGATGTTGAATCCAAATCCTGTGTGTACTGTAGTCCTACTTGAAGCTCTGGGCCTGTACAGCAAAGTATGGTGTATGTCCACATTGCTTGCATCCACTGTTTTGTGTGGTCCCTTTATTCATCACAGATTACATTTCTCAAGATTAAGGTTGTGTAGGTACTGACACACAATACAGTATAGTACACACTGAAAGCTTATCTGGGTTGTCATACCTTTGTGTCCTGTAATTATGTCTGATGTGTGTGTGGGTATGTCTGTAACATGTCCTTTGACATATGTGTGGTAAAACATATAACTGCATATCTAGCAACATTCATAGTGTACTACAGCAATATGCAACCTATATTCCCAATTGTGCACATATTTTGGCCACGGGTTTGCCATTAACAAGTTGTGTGGTATAACAGTAATACATTTACTGGACCTTACACTGATTGGGATGGATGATATATTTCTTTACGCATCAGCTTGATGTATATCTGCTGTGGCTAGGTGGTGCATCGTGTTGCATACAGTGTGCCAGGTATTCTTGTGCAGTCTTTTATAGTGATTTTATTTTGATGCTGTGCAGAACATGGTTCATTAGATTGAGAGTGAGCAAGGCACTTTCAAGCAGTTGTGGAGTGAGCAATGATAAGTGGCAGTTACAGTGTTCACTCTCGGTTAGCTCATAAGTTGCTATATATGGCAGTTCAGTGATATCTGTACTGTATAATGTTAAATGTGCCATATGACTTGCTCAGACATATTTTGTATTTATGTCTTCCAGGGATCATGGCCCATCGCAGGAACCCCAGTTACAGTAGTGCTGAAGATGATATATTTACTAACAGTATGATTCAGCATTACCATCTCATGTTCTCACGAACAAGCCAGGACCAGCAGGAGCGTACTGCAATGTGGCAAGATGTTGTTCGCAGGGTAAATGAGGTAGGCCTGCATAACCAGATATATGAGCAGATACACCACCACTGCAGTGATCTTCTCAGACATGTCCGTCAGCGTGCTGCTGATGTGCGTAGACAACAGCTTGCAACAGGAGGTGGTGTTAATATCTATCCCCCCCTCACCAGAGTGGAGGAGCTGCTCCTGAGCCTGGTGGCACCTGCTCAACAACATCAGCAGCAGACATGCACCATGCTAGAGGTTGGAGCCACCCAGCAAGCACACATGGAGCATGCAGGTAACATGGCATATCTGTAGACTACTGTTATCTGTATTGGTAGATAATGCATATGTGAGATGTGGAGTGTGTCGTTCAAAGATGTGGAGCCTGTTGTGCAATACTGATCATTTGGAACACAATCTGTAGCCTTGTGAATCTAAACTGTTGTTGTACTGTAAGATTGCAAACACACAGCAGCAATGGCACAGTTGTGGCCACTGACAAACTGTCTCATCTCTATGTAGGTCCCTCTGGGGTGACCTCAAGGTAGTGGACAGATGCTGGTGAGTGTGTTCTATATTTATTATTGTAATAAAAAGTGCATGTCATAGTTAAGGTGTAGGCCATGTACACATGTAACACTCCTACCCATAATGCATGCTGTGCATGTTTGGTGTAAGAGCATGCACATCTCACTAATTTGATTAGCTGCCTCAAACACATGCAATACCCAGACCATCTCAAACAAATGTGGCTAGACTGTAGTGACCATTGGATAGGCACAGTTGATACTCAACATGCACATAACATATACATCTATGTCATACACAGTTCATTTTAACATGCTACACATAAAGGATTCCCAAACCCTCTGTATAGACACACTCCAGTTTCCAAAATCTCAGCCACACATTACACATAATATACCTGAGGGGTAGAGGCCTATCATGGGGCATTTAAACACTCTGCAACACACTACACATTCATGTCAGAGAACACTCTTTATTGGTCTCCTTACAAACTCACATAACAACTGGTTGTGAAATGGTGACTGTAGCCAAGGTAGTACAGTTCTGGCACAGCATTATTAGTGCTGGTTTGGGAAACATTTTTAGCCTTGAGTGACCACATGATGCTTTATGATGATGGCCTATGGTACTATTCCCCATCCAGTTATTGTAACCACAGTACTACACATAACTTTCATTGATATACACCTTAATGTTGCATGTGTGCACACATATGCACCTCTAAACAAAATGTATACCAATCACCATTTGCACAACTGACACATATATGTCTTGTGATGCTATTGAGTGGCTAGGTCATATGCAGTTGTGTTTTAGCATGCCATGTCATGGATGAGACTGGCATGTCCATAATATGATCTACACTCACCATAAGTACCGTACATTGGGTATGTGGCCAAATGGTATTCCATCAATTATCCATGCACCACTGATGATGTTGTGTGAATACTCATCATGCTCGTGCTAAAAATGTGTCCACAATTATTTGCTAAAGACACAGAGGTTATAATCAGCACTGGATACCTATCTGACACACAGATACACATCCAGCAATGGTATGTAAACCTGTGAGTTATGTTGCACAGTGCATTACAGGGTTATGAATACCTGCACAGCAATGCTGTGTCCATGTATGCATTGTGTTCCAGGGGGAGGCCCATCACCTAATAACAAAATACATGCATCAAAGCCATGTATACTGTTAGTAACAAGGACTGTCTACACTTGCACTGCATGCTGACATGTGTGATATGACTGTTTTGCTTGTGATACTGTACCCCACCATCAACTGCCATTGTGTATGTTCTGGGATTGCTGGTGTTGTGTGTGTCTGCTTTAGGGAGGAGTGTATGTTTGTGTGTGTGTGCATGTGTGTATGTATGCATGTGCACATGTGTGCATGTGTGCATGTGTGCATATGTGCATGAATGCATGTGCGCATGTGCACATGTGTGCATGTGCGCATCTGTGCATGTGCGCATGTGGTCTGAAGTCATGTTCAGGTCTTAAAGTGTGTTTCCTGTTTTCCTCTCACAGGTGCCGAGGTGGGGCTGGTTCAGTACAGCAGGGAACCTGATGTCACTGAGACAGACAGTGATGATGAGGATAGGTGTGTTGACGCACAGGCAAGTTTGTCAGGGTCTGTTGTTGGGCCACCAATTGACAGTACACAAGTCTCCACCCCATCCATGCACACAGTCATACTGCCTGTACATCCATCATCACTATTGTCCTTAGCTAAGGGAGAGTGTACTGTTGGCTCTGGTCAGAACAGTGTGGTATCTATGGCACATGACATGTATCAGGACACAGCAGCCATAGCCAGATGTCTGGAATGGTACCACATAGGCAGATGCCCAGGGGTTCTCGTCAGAGCACTGCTGGTCATCATGATCCTGGCAGATGTGCTACACCTCTTTCTACCACACGCATGTTCCAGGCTGTCATGGAGGCACAGACATGAATGGAGCAGTACACCAGACAGGGACTAAGGGCACAGAGGGCTCATAACACCTATGTAAATGACAGTATCCATGGCCTAGCAGGTGCCATACGTAACTACACTGAGGTCAATGATAGACATTGGGGTGAGACATTGGATGTCCTCCACAATGTCATGTCCATGTGTCAGGACAGTGTGGGACAGTTGAGACATCGACGGGGAAGTATGCCAGCAACATCAGCAGCTGGAGCTCGCCGTGGATGTCCAGCAAGTCACAGCTGCTCCCGTAGTGCCAGTACCCACCCTAGCTATGTTGAGGAGCTCTCTATAGACCGTCCTAGCAGACCACATGCATGTGGCTCTAGCCAGTCCGAGCAGGGACCTGGATCCAGTGGACATATGTCAACCTCTTCGGATAGTACCCAATCAGGATTAGTACCTGATACTGTCTGTAGCACCCCTGCCAGGCACAGGTTCCATATCTGTAGCCAGAGATGGTGATCTGTAAAGCCTGGCAGGTACAGTCTGTAGCTGTCTCACAAATCCCCGTATATATGGCAGCCACATGGTGGAACTGTGTGCATCCAGACACACACACACATAAACCAGAAACCTAGGGCAAACACATACCCCCACACATGACATCAACATTGGCCCATAACCGTACTCATGGCCCTCACACACACACACACACACACACACACACACACACACACACATGTGAATTGTATGGCTCAGTGTAGGCCTCTGGCAAACCAACAACACACCCTGTGCATATAATGAAACCTGTGCTACCTCCTGTCATCTGTAACATTGATGCAGGAACAGGCTATCAAAGCACTGATGCACAGGGTGACTTTAATAAAGTATACCAATAGTTGGATGTGTAGCATGTTGTCAGCAGTAAAGTGTAATGATATCCTTGAAGGTGTAGCTGAGCAGACATGATGCATTAAAGCTGTAATTAGCAATGTTGTATTGTTTTTACCAGTGTTTATTCCAATTGTGTTTTGTTTGCCCATGTGCCACTTGGCTGATGTGTGTAGTTGTCTCAGCATGCGTTATATAGTGGACAGTAAGTGTGAGGTGTGTGCAACACAGGTTTTTAGGTGTCCATTTGTGAACATGGTGGAGGTGCACTGTCTGCATGTGCATGCATATTGGATGCATGGGCAGGGTGACATGCCCTGTATTGGCCAGTGTTAACACTCCATAGTTTCTATTGGTGGCCAGTATGCATTGTACAACACATTTTGGAAGTTGAGTACGCATGTGTGTGTGTGTATGACACGGGTTGACACTGTGCTGTGGGTGATGCTGCTGTTGTTATCTGTCATTTGTTTGCATTACTAAGGTTAACACTGTCCCAGCTGCATAATCCTTTAGTAATGCACACTGTTCACCTACAGGGTTGCATGGACCGTGCTATCACAAACACAAGAAATTCTCACTTATACAGTAAAAGTGTATTAGTTTCATGGACCCCTGCCATAAACTAAATATATAATAGAAGGTGTGAATTTGTACCAAAAAAGAGTTACATACCAAGAAGGGATAACATCTCTGGTCGGTATCATTGGGAAAATACAGTCCCTCAATAAACATACAAGGCAAGCTTCAAAATACAAAATGGCAAGGATTCCAAAGACAACACTAAAGCTTTCTTTAGTGTTGTTTATAATCTATAGGGTACATTTCAGATCGGGTCACAGTTAATGTAAATGGTCACAAAGTACACTTATCTGATTGACATTACCAATTCCTTGTCAGACAGTTTGAATGCGGATTTCACCACCCTGTCATTACACAAGGGCCACATTTCCAGACCTGAAGAATGTAAAACCTGATGATTTACAGACACTCTAGTTAAAACAACTCTTTACCAAAGTTCAACCCACAGTGGCAATGGTAATGGACAGTGTCCCTGGCTGTGTCATACACAAGCTAACATATGAAGTCACCACTCACCTAAACATTCTGTCCAGATGTAGCCTCTATACAGGTTACATCCTTGTGGAATAATGCACAGTAAAGGTGTCCGCAATCCATAAGGGTTGAGCTACATCATCTTATTCTTCTTCTCCTTTCGGATGCTCCCATTATGCGTCACCACAGTAGATCATCTGTTTCAATTTCTTCCTGCCCTCTGCATCTTGCACTGTCACACCATCCACCTGCATGTCCTCTCTCACCACAGCCATAAACCTCATCTTAAGCATTCCTCTTTTCCTGTTACTTGGCGGATTCATCCTTAGCATCTATTTCAGAATATACTCTGCATCCCTCCTCAGCACATGTACAAACCAACTTAATCCTGCCTATCTGGCTTGGTCTACTAACCTTCAAACCTGGCCTGACACTCTAATATACTTATTCTTAAACCTGTCCACTCTAGTCACACTCAGTGCAAATATTAACATAAATTAATTAAGGGTAGAACTACAACAGATCCTGGAAACTCTCACCCTATAAGCCAGACAAATGTTATCTGGAAGGCTATGGAGCACAGCATAATGGAACTCATTAACAGAGACAGTATGAACCTGCAAACACTGCACCATACCCATTTAGGTTCTCTAAAGGCCAGATCATGGCTCCTACACCTAGTAGACTTCAAGCCAGTTAACAAGGCTATAGGTGAGGGAGGGGATGTCAACACAGCCAAGCTATAGCTCACCAGCAATTCATACCCATCCCATATTCTGGCATTATATATAACCTCAACAGACTGACCATAAACAATTGTTAGATGATGGCTTGATAACCGACGCACAGATGTAGGACACACAGTAACATTTGCAGCCTCCATGTACTATTCTATGCCAGTAACAAGTGGTATTCACCTGTACTCAGTCCTGGGACCACTCCTGTTTGGCATATAGCTTTCTTAGGTACAAGCAAACAGAGTAGGGATGTCTGGCCACATTTGATGAAAATGCATACTGTGGGCTATACTTTATTCTCCAGATGACACACACATCCTCCAAAAGTGTATCATAGAAACAGATACCTGGTGTCAAACTCATGCTGTAAAGCTATAAGCCAAAGAAAGTATAGTTATCCACTTTTAGAAAACAAAGTATCCCCAGAGTACCACATAGGTAGTAGCCCCCAAAATGTGGAACAGGTACTAATGTATACATAGAGCCATGTGTTTAGTCATCTCTCCTTTGATAATCACATTACCAAACTGTTTTGGAAATCCCCCTGTGGAGCACATAAGCAATAAAGGGTTTGCATGCAGATCCACAGAGGTTGTTGCACACCTATAATGATTAGTCATCTTTGCCAGACTTTGCTTGCTTTGGAACAGGTTTCAAATATGCCTCAAGCATAAATCCTCACTCACACTCTTCAATATAAATCGTGATGAGTGGATGTGAAATGGAAGACGTAGCCCAGGGATCACTGCAGTGGCTAAGTTTGTCACAAGAATACAGAAGTGAACTAAGGTCTGGAAAGTGCCAGCGCACACTGGCAAAGATAATAGATGCATTCATGGAGAAAGCAGAGTATCCACCTATGAAATAATTGAGGTCACATGTATGTATATGGATTTGCCCCACAGCTACCTTACATGTGTAATGCACATACAGTTGTCATTGTGATATGTCATACACTAGAAAAATCAAAACTCACTCCACATTGACCAACGGTGTCACACACCTAGTCAGCAAGTGCAAGGTTCAAATGCCTTCTTAATGATATTATGATATTACAGCAGTATGCATTGACACGACACGCTATATATACTACTGAGCTATCACCTTTCTACAGGTATATTTGTAGGATGGTGACATCATCAGACTTGTCAAAGATGAGTATACCATTTTTAAGGGTTGTGAGTATTCTGCAAAAAGGTTGCTCTTCCCCAGGAAAACACACACACTCATAGTTGGCAAGTGCAGGATTCAAACCCCTACCTAACTACATTATGATACTACAGCAACATGCATTTATACAGCACACTATATACATTGCTAGGATGGTTTATTTCCACAGGTTTATTTGTAGGATGTTGACATCATAAAACTTGACAAAGATGAGTACACCACTTTTAAGGGTTGTCTTTGCCCAGGAAGACATACACAGTTGGCAAATGCAGGATTTGAACCCCTATCTAACTACATTACAATACCATAGCAGGACACATTTACACAACACGCTATACACATTACTGCAATTTCACCTTTTCACAGGTATATTTGTAGGATGGTGACATTATCAGACTTGACAAAATGAGTATACTACTTTTAAGGGGTGTGAGTAGTCTCCAAAAAGGTTGCTCCACCCCCAAGGAAACACACGCATGTAGTAAGTGCAGGATTCGAACCCCTACCTAACAATATTATGATATGACAGCAGTATGCACTTACACAACATGCTATACACATTACTGGGACAGCTTATTTCCACAGGTATATTTGTAGGATGGTGACATCATCAGACTTGAGAAAGATGAGTATACTACTTTTAAGGGGTGTGAGTGGTCTCCAGAATGGTTGCGCTCCCTCCAGGGAGAGACAGACCACGCACACACACACACACACACACACACACACACACACACACACACACACACACACACACACACACACACACAGTTGGCAAGTGTTCTTAATCCAACCTAAGTACGTCTTTACACTTCAGCAAGCAATATGGAGTTACAGGGCACAATACACACATTACTTGCTGACAGTTTGCCCAAAGGTTTTTTTTCACATTTGCTAACCTCAGCAGGCTTATCGTACTAGGTGTATTGTGAGTGTATTGTATGCATACGCCATGACCATATCATATATGGGTTGATGCACCACATGCTCACACACAGGGTCAAACTGGTGGCTAAGCTCTGTCAACCCAATACTGGACAATACAGTCAGGAGGAGTAGGGTCATACAACCACAACAACTGTCTCACATAGACCTACAATATAAGCACCAGCAAAACACACACATAAATACACATTACCATACTTGGAGAATGCAAATATTAATCTGAAAAAGAGAGAGTGTCCTCCTAAGCAGACAAGCAAGCAACATGCACCAACAAGCACACACCAGAAAACACATAATACATCAAAGCAGCGTGCCTCACAACAGGCCCTAAGGCAAAACAACATACCCTACACACTAGTAATAGGTGACTTCATAGTCAGGCACACAGATGTTCCCCTCACTCAGCTGGACAAGGGGAAGGTTACTGTCAGTTGTCTCTCAGGTGCTATGATCTGCCACATAACACAAGCACTTACATCACTCTAGAACAGGTACATATATGATGTATTCTTTGTACATGTCAGTGTGAATGATCTGAGACATACCTTCCAGGACAACATGACAAGAGATATATATTAGGTCTATGATCATGTAGCCCAGGCTGGTATGACCCTTCCTTGAGTAGCATTTTACTTTCACCTACATGATACTGCAATATAACTGAAAGACAATAAACATCAACAATTGGCTGAGCTTCTGGTGTCATTCAAAGGGGATCCAGTCTCTGTCTACCTGTGATGACATGATAGACAAGCCTCGTTGCTTCACTACAGATGGTTTGCATCTGTCGCCCCTATGCTTCTGAATACTGGCCAAGGCTCTTGCTGTCTCCATATTACCTTTTTTAGGAAAGGCTCAAAGGTTCATAGGTTCATAGGTAGGTACTCAGCTATTGGCCCTGGGGCCTATACAAGCCCAGCCAAAAAGGTACCCTGGCTTTTGCTACCCAAGAAATTTATTTTCCTGTGCTACTGTCGACCAGAGAAACAGAAGTGATCCCCAGGGTGAATGTCCTATTTCTCATTCAATCATCAAGATTTTTCTTGAAGAGTGCTAATGAAAAGCTTTGTTTGATATAGATAGGTAGTTTATTCCGGAATATGGGAAATCTCTGGGACAGGAATCTATCCCACCGGCATGTTCTGTTTATTGTGGTGACAAGGTTTAGGTCCCTAGAGCATGTAGGTTCATAGGTTCATAGGTAGGTACTAGGCTATCTACCCAAGGGCATTTATAAGCCTAGCCAGAATGTGTTGGCTTTCGCCTCCCTTTTAAATTAGTTTCCTGGGACTCTGTCTAGCTGGGCCACTGAAGTGATCCCTGGGGTAAATTTACAATTTCCCATCTACTCGTCAAGATTTCTCTTGAAGAGAGTCAGTGAGGGGCTCTGCCTAACATGAACTGGGATTCTATTTCAGAGTGAGGGAAGTCTCTGGGACAAGAATCTATCCCTCCAGCATGTCCTGTTTATTGCTGTGCTGAGGTTTAATTCACTGGAGTGTGTGGCTCTAAGAGAATTGTTTTTTTTTGAGGTAGAGCATGTCCATTAATTCCGGGTTGGACACGGCCTTATACGTCAGGCATAGATCACCTCTGAGCAGGCAGTAAGCAACCGAGTAGAGCTGGAGTTTCTTTAGTTGAGCTGCATAGGGCATCTCTTTAAGGCCCATGATCCTCTTGGTGAGGTACTTCTGTGGTCTTACCAGCTGTTGCATGTGCCAATTAAGGTACATACCAAATGGGGCATTATACTCTATTATGGGCCTAATGAGTGATGAGTATAGGGGTTCAATGACCTCTCTTGATCTAGAGTTGACCCTTTAAGTAATTAGGTGGGCTACATAGAAGGAATTTCTAACCACTTTCACAATGTGATTATCAAAGGAGAGGTTACTATCTACCTGGGTCCCCATGTCCCTAATTACATTTTCTGTACATAGGGGATTACCACCTATGTGGTGATTCGTGGGCACTTTGTTTTTTCCAAAGGGGATGACTATGCATTTTTTGGCATTCAGCTTGAGGCCATGGTTTTGACACCAGGTATCTGTCTCTGTAAGACCCTTCTGGAGGATGTCTGTGTCAGCCGGAGAGTCAGTTATGGCCACCAGTTTGCAGTCATCTGCGAATTTGGTCAGCCATAGTCCACCCATGCTTGCCTGTACCTCAGAGAAGTACATACCAAACAGGAGGGGTCCCAGGATGGAGCCCTGTGGGATGCCACTTGTGACTGGTTTAGAGTCGGACATGGCACCTGCAACTCTGACCATGTGTGTTTTATCCATGAGGCAGTTGGCCACCCATCTCGTGACATAGGGGTTAATGTTCAAGCTGGTAAGCTTGTTTATGATGCTAGAGTGGGGAATGGTGTCGAAGGCCTTAGTGAGGTCCAGGTAGACTGTGTGGACTACCTTCACTTCAACTATGGCGTTAGTAACTGTTTTAAAGAAGTCAACTAGGTTTAGGAGGCAGGATCTGTCTTTAACAAAGCTGAATTGGGTAGGGTCCAGTGTCTGGAGGTTCCCAATATCTCTGTTTATGAGTCCCATGATAATTTTCTCCATAGCATTGCAGACCAGGCTGGTCAGGCTTATAGGGCGATAGTTCCCAGGTTCTGTTGTGGCACCACCTTTGTGGAGCGGGATGACTGTTGCTGTATGCCATTCTATGGGTACATACCATGTGGTAAGGCTGAGTCTGAACAGTGAATTTAGGTGAGGGTTTAGTTCCTTTTGGAGCTCGTGTAAGACATAGCCTGGGACACCATTCGGTCCCATTGATGCTGTGTTCTTAGCTTTGGAGAGGGCTGTTTTTACCTGCATGTCCGTGATGTCCGGGGCTCTGCATTCTACTGGAATGGATATGGGCCCTTTTGGGGGGTGAGGGGGGGGGTGAAGTTTGCACTGAACTTGTCTGCCAGGATGTTGGCAATGTCAGTTGGTTCAGTGTATTTTTTGCCATTTTGCAGTAGCTCAGAGCATATCTGAGAGTTGCCACCTAAATGTTTGATATAGCTAAAGAAGGCTTTGTGGTTATCTTTAGATTCCTTGGCAATTTTTCTTTAGAAACTGGCCTTGGATGATTTTATGAGCGATCGTAGTTTCTTGCTAATAATGATCAGTGATGCCTTTCCTTTTTGGAATTTTGCTCTATCATGTAGTAGTTTCCTCCTTCTGTTGTATAGCTTATTTATGGCCAGGGACCACCAGACTAGTTTCCTCTTTTTGGAGGAGTGAGTCTTGGTTTTATTTGGGATGGCTCGATCCATGCATCCCTGTAGATGCTCATAGAATGCACTTGTAAAGGATTCTGCGGATTGGATGGCATTATCCTGTAGCAAGGGGGCTTTGAAACTTTCCACTTCGGTCTTGAGAAGTGTGAAGTTTGCTTTTGAAAAGTTTTTCACAGTGGTTTCCTTGACTGGGAATGGGGTCATGATGTGGATGTCCTGTGTGATTACTTTATGATCTGATCTTACCAGTGAGGGGTTTACCTCTGGTGTTGAACACTGATCGCCCATGTTGGTGATGATCAGGTCCAGTACGTTGTCACCTCTAGTCGGTGTGGTGACCAGCTGTTCCAGTGCATTTGAGTTTATTAACTCTAGGAAGCACTGGGCAAAGAAGTTTGTACTTGAGTAATTCTCCCAGTCAAGTGTTTAGGTAGTTGAAATCTCCTAATATCATGGTGTTTGGTAGGACCTTTATATTTTCCAGTATTCTCAGGAATGCTGAGTGAGGGTCCTGAGACAAGGTAGGTGATCTGTAGCAGGCTTTGCATTCTTCCGGCATAGACATGTGCTCTTTCATGGGTGAGAGGGTGAGAGGGGGGTAAAGTTAGCACTGATCCTATCTGCCAGGATGTTGGCAATATCAGTTGGGTCTGTATATTTAGTGCTATTGTTCTGTAGCTCAGAGCAGATCTGTGTGCTGCCTTTGAGATTCTTGACATAGCTATAGAATGCTTTGTGGTTGTCTTTAGAATCAGTGTCGATTTTGTTTTTGTAACTAGCTTTGGATGATTTTATCATGAATCGCAGCTTCTTACTGAGGCTGACCAGGAAGCTCCTCCACGCATGGGATTTTACCCTCTTTTGCAACAGTTTCTTCCTTCTGTTGTGCAGATTGTTTATGGCAGGGGACCACCAGATTGTCTTCCTTTTCTTGGAGGATAGCATCTTGGTTCTGTCTGGGATAGCATGATCCATGCACTCATGTAAGTGCTTATAAAGTGCAATTGTGTAGGATTCAGTAGTCGTAACTGTATTATCCATCTGCATGGGTGTCGTGAAGTTCACCACTTCTGTCTTAAGAAGCATGAAGTTGACTTTGGAGAAATTTTTTAACATGGATTCCTTAGTGGGGGGTGGTGGAAGAATGTGGATATGTTGGGTAATTAGCTTATGGTCAGATCGGACTAATGAGGTGTTGACTTCAGGTGTGGAACAACAGTCACTCAGGACAAACCAAATCCTGTAACCAACACAAATAACCATAAAGTGAGCTAAATGCTACTCATTGCCAGAAGTCTCAGCCTCCAGATGCACACACTCAAGGCACTTCTCAGTATAGAGAATATTGATATCTGTGCAGTAACAGAAACCTAGTTCAAGGCTGCAGAGAGCACACCAGCACTACCAGGATACTACTCATTCCATACCTTCCAGCATCAGAACCTGGATCATAGCACATAGGATGGGGATGTATCCATATTCATCAAGGATACCTACACCTCTCTCTACATCCTCTCTACAGGATATGTACCCATAGAATGTTGCACAGCAATGTTCTTCCCACTCCACAGGGGTGGGCCACAAAAGACCCTTGGCATTCACGCTCTATGAGCCTGATGAGTCTGATCTGCCAGGCAATGGAGCCAGTCATAATGGAAGTCAACAATAAAGACATTGGGAACCTTCACACATTTGAGCACACCCAGTTTGGCTTTGTCAAATGCAGATCATGCCTCCTGAACTGGGTGTATTTCTTTGAGACAGTTACCTAGGCTACAGATGATTGAAATGAGCTCCACACAGCCTACCTATACCTCGCTAAAGCCTTTGACACCATTCCCCAGTCAGGTATCATAGATGAACTCACCAACCTGGGCATGAACCCATAAATCACAAGATGGATTGCAAAATGGCTCACAGATATATCCCACAAATTAAGTGTTGCTGGCTATATGTCAGACTCTACACCAATAAGAACTAGTGTCCCCTAGGGTTCAGTCCTGGGGTCCCTCCTGTTTGGTATAGACTTCTCAAAAGTGCAAGCAAACACAGGAGGGTTGTGGTTGACTACGTGTGTTGGGAACTGTAAAGTGTTTGCCATAATAGATTCCCCGGATGACACAAATATTCTCCAGAAGGGACTCTATGAGACAGATATGTGGTGCCAGAATCATGGCCTCAAGCTCAATGTGGAAGAATGCATAGTAATTCCCTTTGGTGAAAACAATCTACCCACAAACTACCGCATAGGTGTTACCCCCTAAAATCCGACAAGGTAATAAGAGATCTGGGGACACAAGTAGGTAGTCATTTTTCCTTTGACAACCATGCTGCCAAAGTGATTAGGAAATTCTATGTGGCCCATCTAATCAACAAAGGGTTTGCATCAGGATTAAAAGAGGTAGTGGAGGCCCTCTACTCTTAAGTCATCAGACCCATCATTGAGTACAATGCACCATTTTGGATGTACTCCACTAAGCATATCCAGCAGCTGTAGAGACCACAGATGTAACTCACCAAGAGGATTACTGGCCTCAAACAGTTGTGTTATGCAACACAACTGGTAAAACTAAATCTGTTCTCCATTGCATACCACCTACTCAGAGGCACACTCTGCCTAACATACAGAGCCATGTCCAACACATAACTGGTGAACATGCTCCATATACAGATAACAAAACTGAGTCACACTACACACTCCAGGGATATGAACCTCATCACAACAATGAATACAACATGCTGGTGGGATAGAGTACCATCCCAGACACTTCCCTTACTGTGGAACAGAGTCCCAGTGTACATCAGACAGAGCCTCTTGCTGGCACTCTTCAATAGGAACCTTAATGAGTGGATGGGAAACCGGCAAATCATGCTAGGTATCACATCAGCAGCCCAACTAGAAAGGGGCTTAGGGTAATAACTATTAGAACTATAGCTTAGGAGACTACCCAATGGGGTGGTGAAAGCTGCACAACTTGCCTAGACTAATATATGTCTTTGTGAAGATAGTCTACTACATACCTATGAACCTATGTGACAGGTACATGTCTACAGATAGTAGATGTGTACTTCATTGTACAGTCATGTTGTACAGCAGACACATGGACTGTTATGTACAGTGGGTGAGATTTGCACCTCATGTCTTTTGTGCCATTAGGATGTGTGCTGGGTGAGACTGTCCTGGATGGCTCCCTGTCATGGTCACCCTCTTACACACATCTCTGCCCATCCATCTTTGGCTTATTATACTGTGTTCCCCCTACATACATATAAGTACATAGGTAGATAATAGGCTATCTGCCTGAAGGCATATATTAATATGGCCAGAGTGTGCAGCTATCACCACACATGGGGTTAGTTCCCTAGGCCTCTGTGTAGTAGAGCAGATGAAGTGATCCATGGTGTGACAGTTCAGTTTCACATACACTCATCAAGGCTCCTCTGGAAGAGTGTCAGTGAGGGATTCAGCTTAATGTAGGTTGGGAGCCTGTTCCAAAGCAAGGGAAGTCTGTGAGTTAGTAATGTATCCCTCCAACATGCTCCAGTTATTGTTGTGATGATGATATTCCTAGAGCATGTGGCACAGTGAGCTTGGGGTTCCTTAAGGCAGTGCATGTACATCAGTTCTGTATTGGACATGGACCTGTCTGTTGGGCAGAGATCACCTGAATAAACAGTATGCAACATAGTACACATTGAGTTGACTTCAGTCTTGTTGCATGGGGTAACTGTATGAGGCCAGTAATCCTCTTGCTGAGGTACTTCAGTGGTCTCTCCTGCTGCTGAAGGTGCCTAGTCAGATTCATCACAAGAGCGCTGTGATACTCTCTGATGGGTCTGATGACTGATGAGTAGAGGGAACCTCCTTTGACCTACATTCAAAGACCTTGGCAATTTGTGGGAACACATAGCATGATTTTTTAACCACTTTGTGAATGTGTTTCTGGAAGTAGAGATAACTATCCACGTGTCCATAGATCCCTTATTATTACTTCCATATTTAGGGTGTTGCCACCTATGTGGTATTTGTATGACTGTAGCTCGAGGCCATAATTTTGACACCACATCTGTCTGAATGAGACCATTTTTAAGGATGTCTCTGTTGTACCAAACATCGATTATGACAACCTTTTTGCAGTCATCCACAAACTTTGCTAACCATAGCCCTCGTGTGCTTGACTGTATTTCTGAAAAGTATACACCAGACAGGAGGGGTCCCAGGACTGAGCCATGGGGGACAGCAGTTGTTACCAGCTTACAGTCCAACAGGGAGACCACAATTCTTACCTTGTAGGATCTATCTGTGCCCCAGTTGGCAATCCATCAGATGACATATGTGTTTATGCACAGGATGTTGATTTTGTGGATACGACATGTGTGTGGGATGTTGGAAAAGGGCTTTTCAAGTTCTATGTAGGCCATGTGTAGCTCATTTCATTGTTGTATGTCCTGGGTGACTGCCTTGAAAACTGTCTAGTAGGTTTAGGAGCCATGGTCTTCTCCTGACCAAACTAAAATGGGTAGGGTTGGGTGTTTGCAGGCTCCCAGTAGCTCTGTTTATGACTTCCATAATGATGGACTCCATGGCCTTGCAGATCAGACTTATTAGGCTTATAAGACAATAGTTCCCATGGTCTGTTATGCACCAACACTTGTGTAGTGTCCCAAATGTTGCTGTAACCCATTCAGCAGTTTCATATCCTGTACAGAGGGTGAGTCTCTACAGATTGTTCAGGTGCAGGGTCTGTTTGTTTTGGAGTTCACATATGACACAGCCAGTGAAACCATGTCATCCCATAGACGCCGTGTTTTTAGGTTTGGATAGAGCTGTTTAATAATTGTATATTTGATTTCTGGGTTTTCACAATCTCCAGGTATATTAATGGGCCCTTTTGTCAGTGAGAGGGGGGTAAATATATATGAACCTGTCTGACAAGATGTTGGCAATGTCAGTCATGTACATGTATTCATTTACACTTTGCACTGACTCAGAAGATATATGAGTTTACATTGATATTTATGACATAGCAAAAGAAAGCTTCATGGTTCTCTATGGACTCTTTGGCAATATTTTTGCCAGAACATAGCTTGGATAATGTTAGGAGTACTCATTGTTTCTTGATGATACTGACTGGAGATTTATTGATCTTCTTTGGATTTTCACTTTCTTTGAACAAATTAAGTACTTGTAGTACACAGTTTGATTCTGTCAGGGGTCCAATATATTATATGGGTCTGTCTTCATATCACTGTGTGCGTAAGGCAGGATTGGTGAATAGTGACAAGTGTCTGGAGTAAGAACTGCAACTGACAGATATGTGTGGCCCACTGCTGCACTCAGACATTGCCTAAGTGTGTGAGCATGCCCAGTATGACCTTTCAGTATGTTGCTGACTGAAATTTGCTAAATTTGTTTAAGTGTGTGAGCATGCCCACTATGGGCATATATACTATATGTGTGTGAAAAATCAAGTTGGTTTTTACTTCAGGGCTCACCTTTGTGTTGTACATCGACAGGAAGCATGCTGTGCCTGCAGGGCTTCCATGAGTCAATTTGCATAGACTTATCAACATTTCTACATACAGGGGGGACAGCTATTATTTGTACATTTCTACCTGGGGGGGCACACCTGATTGTTACTGTGGGTGTACATAGGATGAGGGGTACACCTGACACTTATACACATTTGCTAGGCCTGCACTGCTATGTCAGGTACTCCATTTCAGTCTGTACTGTTGCCTATCATACTGGCTTGATGCATACCACTGTACTACAGACCTTAGCTTCCAATTACATGCATATTAGTTTGTGACTTCATAGCCTACCCAAACCACATCACAGTGCCTGGCCTGCTGTTATCTGTCTGCATAGACCTGGGGGGAGGTTACTCATATGCCTCTTCAGAGGGCATGATACAGCATTTATTTGTGTTTGCGTTTGTCTACAATTGTCCTGCTGGCCGTGACTGTTAGGTATATTACCCCCCCCCCCCCAACTGGTATGTGTGAGTGACTTAAGTTGTGTTTGTGCCAGCGAGATGCTGTCATGGCTTAGTAGTTCAGTACTGTGACTATAGTGCACAGTATCCTGAGTTTGAGCCCTGTCACTGCTTTTTATTTTCCTGCTGGGCAGACCTGACTGGTTAAGGAACAGTAAAGTAGGGGTGAGCGTGTTTACCCGACTTTGCTCAACTTTGCCCAGTGTTGCCCAACTTTGCCCGACGTTGCCCAACGTTGTGCTGGTTAGCGTGTTGCTCAGCTCCGCACAATATATTTAAATATGCTCAATACTGGTAAAATGTGCTTAGCAGTGCTTTACATTGCTTAGAATAGGGCACTCAGGTGGTGCTGCAGGGCTGCCTATGTCTGATGCACATAGTACACTCCCTATACATGTTTGAAAACAGGTAGGGTCAAGTTAGGCATCTGTTTTACTGTATGTGCGAGTCAGAGAGAGGTGTCATTTCCAGGGTTCCTACTGAATCAGGGTATGTGCTATGTGTTGCCTCTTTGCCAAGGCCAGGGCATATTGGGCACGCCTCCTTCTGCCAACTGGGGCAGGCTCAGGTTGTTCCTCCTCTGAGTCACGCTGTGCCTATGCAGGCCTTGGCAATGGTGGGGGGCTGTTTGGCCCTGACCCATGCTGTTCCTGCTGCAGCTCTTTCTGCAGGATCATATTGTGTAGCATGGCACATACCATAGCAATTTGGGTCCATGTAGTTAGTGAGTAATGCAAGGCTCAACCAGATGTGTCCAGGCACCGGAACTGTGACTTGATCATCCCAAACACACTCTCAATTATGTTTCTTGTTTGTGTGTGTGCCTCATTATAGAGTTCTTGTTCAGGTGTGTGTGTGCATTTCTGATGGGTGTCATCAGCCACGGCTGCAGTGCATATTCAGCATCCCCCACTAGGTGACCATCAGAGATGTCCCATTGGCAAATCTCTGGTACAGCTGCGTCAGATGCCAGATGTAGAAATCGTGATAACTTCCAGAGCAGCCAGCACACACATTCATTATTATGCCCTGTGCATCGCACATGACCTGGCAGTTGATAGAGTGGAAGCCCTTGCAGTTGATGTAGACCCTACGCCGCTCACCGGGTTGTCCTTTGATGTGTATGTGCGTGCAGTCTATTGCACCCACTACCTCAGGGTATTATGCTATTTGGTGGAAAAGATGCATATTGCTGGACAATGCCTCACAGGAATTGGGGAAATATACGTGGTCACCGACATGTGCTGACATGGCATCCATGAACTGCTGGAGTACTCTGGATGCTGATGCCTGTGAAATCCCCATCATATCACCAGTTGGTCTCTGGAAGGTACCTGTAGCTAGTATTCTTATACCAACACATACCTTGGTATCCACTGGGATGGGTTCCTCTCTGTTGGTTCTATGTGTGAGGCGTGGCCGGCACAGCTCAACAATTTGCTGTAGGAGGTCTTTGTCCACCCTATAGCTCTCCACTATCTCCAGCTCATGTAGCCTCTGGTAGGTTACCCTGGGTCTTTACACTCTTCTCCATCTCCGCACTGTGGGTTGCTCAGCAGCATTCACAACATCACCACCCTTAGCACCTTGCACATGTTGGTTTATGATAGCAAGAGCAGCCCCTAACATTTTGTCTGACTTAAGCTTTTTAAGCTTTCCCTCTTTGTATACTGCAGTGTTTCAGAGTTCTTGGGAAAAAACAGGTGGGAATGTTGTTTGCAGAGTTTAAAGTGCTGGGCTGGACATGGATAGTCTGCTGCCTGTGTAATTGGCTGATTCTGATATATTTCACCTGGCAGCTCTGCTGGTTCTCCTTGGTTAACTTCCTACTACTTTCTTTCCTTCCTTTTCCCTTTCTGTTTCCGCCTGGGCAGCGCCGAGCAAACACATGCACACACATGCACATTACCACACACGCTGTGTGCATGTTTGCAAGAAATTCCGAACTTTTAACAGTGTGCTCCTTTGGTTTCACGTTTTCAAATAAGACAACTGTAGACACACCTCTTGCAATCCTGAGAAACTCAGGGCAAACACAAGCCACAGTGCTCCAATTAGCTTACAGCCTTTCTGTCATACCCCCTCATGATGTCACCTATATTCTACTCTACTACTCACCTACTCCTACACTTACACTCTTGGGACATGGCTCACATGCTGGGGAAATTGGGATTCACTATCCTTATCCTCATTTGCATAGGATTGCCTACTAATGCATGGTTACATCTCTCACACTGAGCTTCCTCCCCTTAGCAACCACTACTCAGTGGCCATGTTGTCTTCAGCCTGCCATTCACCTGCATGGCAGGATAAGTGTTTTAGTGAAAATACCTATTTGTGTCAATTTTTAAATGATTTTCTTGTTTTTTAAAGCACCGCACGTTTGCGCAGTGTTGTGCTATACTTAAACATCGGAGATCGGGAAAAAAAAGTCAGATTTTAATATTTTTAAACATTTATAAATGCCAATGGCCTTATATTTGGCCATTGGCATGCTTCCTCAACTGTATGCATCCTTTATTTGGAGCTGTCATAGCTCTGTTTAGCTATTTGCATAACGGTACTCCGTTACCAATGGAGTACATTTCTGCAGATAACACTAATCTTCCACGGACAGGTTAGTGTTTGCTGGATTGCAAATTTACCTAATTTGCATACCTTTCATCAGCAAATGAGGTAATTTGCATACCATGACGCTGTCCGTGCAAGAGTAGCTTTAGCAGCTCTCGTGCATGCCCCTGCCAGCTGTACCTGTACGGCAGACATATTGCCGCCATTAGCTCCTACACTCTTCTTGTACTCTGTGCAAGCTTTCGTAAATCTGGCCCTAACAGTTTCATTAAGCCCAGGGGGGTGTGTCGCATTACATTTCAACTGCCACATCAACTCTCGATACTCAAAAAAAATGTCTAATGGGCCCCCCCACTAGTATTCCTCACCTGTTCAATAGCACTAAATTTAAATCGATGCCATTCATGTTCTTTAATATGCTTAAAAAGAGCATGCTTAAGATTATTCTTACTAATATCATATAAATGCTGATAAACCCGCTTATTTAAGCTATTAATAGTTTTTCTTATATAAAAATTCTGACACTGTTGACAGATTGCTATATATATAATATTTTTGCTATAACAGTTAAACCTTTGTTTCAAATTTACCCGACCAAACCCCTTAATAAGCAAAGACTCATTCTCCATCATATGTAGACATTGATTACAAGGTCCACATGTTACCATTTTACCTTTAGTCCCTTTGGTTATATTAGTTTCTAATAGATTTTTAAAAGATTTGTCCTTCTTGTAAACTACAACAGGATGATCCCCTAATTTATTCTTATATTATTGTTCTATATCAAATAATGCCCAATTCACATTTAATATTTCTTTTATCTTCCCATACAATGGGCTGAATGTAAGTATCATTGTATGCAAAAATGTAGTCTCAACATTGTCATCCCTCTTGTTGTTATTGATATTACATAGAGTACCTAAAATAGGGGAAAAAAACCTCCTCCCTTTTCTTAATAACTTCTTGGAATATGGGTTCTGTAAAAGGTAAGGGACAACTCCTTGCCAAAAGCATACTCTTTAAAGTTGCTACTTCATTAATAAATAAGTCGTTCTCACTGACCATCCTAGCCATCCTGACTCCTTGCCCCTTTACCAAAGATCTCTTTTGATAAATAGGGTGGGCACTAGAAAAATGTAACAATGTACTGGAGTAGGTTGGCTTCCTTAATAGTGTAGAAATGTATAACACTGTTGTTTACCTCAATAGTAAACCATAGGAAGGATGTACTTCTATTTAGATATTCAAAATATTCATACAATGACTCTTTACTTCCACACCATAAAATAAGAATATCATCCAAAAAACGACCATAAAAGGAACAATACTTGAACAAATCTGATGAAAATACTTTAGAAATTTCCCATTCTGCCAAAACTCTCTTAGCAGACAGGGGCTCACATGAAGCCCCCATGGCTACCCCTATTTTTTGCTTGAAATAATGCCCTTCAAAGAAAATTAAATTATTATTTAATATGATGTCCATAACATTCTGAAACATCAATATTCTAGAATGTGCTAACCTGGAATATTTACATAAGAAATCATAGAACATGTTAATTCCCTCTTCATGGGGAATAACAGTAAATAGATTGCACACATCAACAGCAATCAATATCAGTTCTTCATTGTACAATGCATGCTGAATTTTCTTAAGACAATCCCATGAATCATACAAGATGTGCGGAAATTGTTGTAATACTCCCTTCAGATTTAGATCTATAAACTTGGCCAAGGAAAATGTCTTTGACGCTTTTGCGTCTACTACAGGCCTTAAGGGGGGGCACAATAGACTTATGAGTCTTTGATATACCAAAGATTGTAGGTATACATGGATTAGCTTAAATTGTTGTAATATTCCCTTCAGATTTAGATCTATAAACTTGGCCATGGAAAATGTCTTTGACACTTTTGCGTCTACTACAGGCCTTAAGGGGGGGGGGTCCACAATAGACTTATGAGTCTTTGATATACCAAAGATTGTAGGTATACGTGGATTAGCCTGTTCCATAAAATTCATCTCAACAAGTATAATTTGGTTGTCAAGCAATAGATCAAGAAGTACCACATCAATATGTCTGCATGCCATGTTAAGCTGATTAATAGATATTTCTTCATATGTTTGACTATATAAATGTAGTAACATTTTTTGAATACATTGTTCTTGATCCATTGCTACCAGACCTCCCCCTTTATCTGGTTTCATCAGCTTAACTCTTTTATTTCCCACAATTTCAAATAGTAAATCACATTCTTCACGGGTAAGATTGTTATTATATATGATACCATTCAAAAAGGCTGTTCTAATCTGTGAAATACATAGCTTTTCATAAATCTGCAAAATGGGAAGAAGGGGTGGATTAAAGGTGCTCGTTTTTTACATATTTCTTGTGGTCCAAACTGTGTACTGTTTTCAAAATAAAGCCCTAAATTAAGCTTCTTTAAGAAATTTTTAAACTCTAATAGACAATTGTCCAACCTTGGTTTTCTAGTGCCCAAAATTCAACCCACTCTGAAAAATTTCAGCCCATTCTGTTGTAATATTGATCGAATTTAAATTGTAAATTGTAAAATCACCTCTTAAATTCCTAGTAACACATTCGGTATCATCATTGTTTAAATGTTCAATACCTATTTCCTCACAACACCCCTCATTCCCCTGCTCCCTGAGGGTCCAGGGGTTGTAATCTCTCTGTGTTGTTGGTATAATTGGGATGATACTGTCTCTCCCCTTGGTCCCTTTGATTGCAAAGGCTCTCCGACCTTCTTAAGGGTTCCACCAAAGAGGGCTCCAGTTCAATATTGAAACACCTGGTAATTCATCCACAATCACATCATCACCTTCATACATAACATTCTCTTCAAAGTTGGTACTGATCCCTCTATTAGAGTTCCTAGGCAAGGGATATGCCACACCCCTCTCATACTCTGCAATATCCCTATTAAGTTTTTTACTTTTTTAATTTTAATAGCAGAAATAACCTTGTCAACATTTACAAAAACTACTCGATATTCATTACTTTTTAATTCAAAACATAAATCAGCAGTAATATGATTGTTCATTTCATCAACTTGTTTTTTAGGTTCAGTCATTTTTCTCTCATTATCCTTCACCAACAATTTGAGCAATTCACACCCATGCTTAATGAAAATAGTTACCAAATCTTTATATTACTGAGTCCCTTCTTCCAAAGCTGTAGGGAACTTCCAAACACGAAGACCTTTTGGTATTTGCTCCCTACACAGGCACTCCCTAAGGTAACTGTTCTCGACCTGTAATTTCCGTAATTTTAGTACCTCTTGTTCAAAGGAGTAAATCTGTTCATTTAAAATCCCAAAGTTAACCCGACTGATATTTTCAACCAAAACTTCTGCTCCATTACGCTTTTTGTTATTACTGAGTTTATTTGTGTTTCCCTGTTTGGTTCTAAGTTATGGATGTCGAGCAGGAACAGCTTGGGGCAAGGGCAGACATCAGTGGAGGCTTGTTATGTGACTTGAATAAGTCTATTGCCAACCTTACAGCCCTGATCAAGGTGCTGATTCAACAACAAACTGGGTGTTTAAAAGGACCTATTCCAGGTCCTACTTCGTTTGGAAGCATTAACTTTAATAATTCATCTGTACCTATGGAGGTTAGTGGGACGCAAGGTTGTTCTATACTCCAGGGCAGTGTACCCTGAGTACGTCTATGAATTTGCGATACCAGTCGACCTTTGGGTCAGGAGCAGCAGGAGGCAGATCTATGAATGCTAATCATGATGGCGGGCAGTTAGGCGAAGCGCAAAAGGCGTTTTCATATAACAAATGTGAAAGACTGTAAGCTGACTGGAGCACAGTGGCTTGTGTTTGCCCTGAGTTGCTCATGATTGCAAGAGGCATGTCTACAGTTGTCCTAGCTGAAAATAAGAAACCAAAGGTGTACGCCGTGGATATATCTGAAATTTCTTGCAAACATGCACGCAGCGTGTGTGCGCATGTGCAACCGTGTGTGTGTGTTTGCGCTTGTTTGCGCGGCGCTGCCCCTTGTGGAAACAAAAAGGAGAAAAAGGAATGAAAAGAAGTAGTAGGAAGTTAACCAAGGAGAACTAGCAGAGCTGCCAGGTGAAATATATCAGAATCAGCCAATTACACAGTCAGTAGACTAACCCAGCCCAGCCCTTTAAACTCTGCAAACAGCAGTCTACCCTGTTTTTACCCAAGAACTCTGCAACACTGCAGTATACAAAGAGTGAAAACTTAAAAAGCTTAAGTCAGACAAAATGTTAGGGGCTGCTATTGCTATCATAAACCAACATGTGCAAGGTGCTGAGGGTGGTGATGTTGTGAATGCTGCTGAGCAACCCACAGTGAGGAGACAGAGAAGAGTGTACAAATCCAGGGTAACCTACCAGGGGCTACATGAGCTGCAGATAGTGGAGCACTATAGAGTGGACAGAGACCTCCTGCAGCAAATTGTTGAGCTGTGCCTGCCACGCCTCACACACAGAACCAACAGAGGGGAACCCATCCCAGTGGATACCAAGGTATGTGCTGGCCTATAAATACTAGCTACAGGTACCTTCCAGAGACCAACTGGTGATATGATGGGGGTTTCACAGGCATCAGCATCCAGGGTACTGCACCAGTTCCTTGGTGCCATGTCAGCACATGTCGGTGAGCACGTATATTTCCCCAATTCAGCTTTTCCACCAAATAGCAGAATACCCTGAGGTAGTGGGTGCAATAGACTGCACGCACATACACATAAAAGCACCACCCGGTGAACTGGATAGGGTCTACATCAACAGCAAGGGCTTCCCCTCCATCAACTGCCAGGTCATGTGTGATGCCCAGGCCATAATAATGAATGTGTGTGCTGGCTGTCCTGGTAGCTATCACTTTTCCCACATCTGGCATCTGACGCAGCTGTACCAGAGATTTGCCAATGGGGACATCCCTGATGGTCACCTAGTGGGGGATGCTGGATACGCACTGGAGCCGTGGCTTATGACACCCATCAGAATTGCACACACACCCGAACAAGAACTCCATAATGAGGCGCACGCACAAACAAGAAACATTATTGAGCGTGTTTTTTGGATGCTCAAGTCACGGTTCCGGTGCCTGCACACATCTGGTGGAGCCTTGCAGTACTCACCAACTACACATACTCAAATTGTCATGGTATGTGCCATGCTACAAAATATGATCCTGCGAAAACAGCTGCAGCAGGAACAGCATGGGGCAGGGCAAACAGCCCCCCACCATTGCCAAGGCCTGCACAGGCATAACGTGACTCGGAGGAGGAACAACGTGAGCCTGTCCCAGTAGCAGAAGGAGGTGTGCCCAGTATGTCCTGGCCTTGGCAAAGAAGCAGTGCACAGCACATACACTGACTCATTAGGAACCCTGGAAATAACACCTCTCTCTGACTTGCACATACAATAAAAGGGATGCCTAACTTGACACTACCTGTTTTCAAACATGTATAGGGAGTGTACTATGTGCATCCGACATAGGCAGTCCTGCAGCACCACCTGAGGCATGATTGCCCTATTTTAAGCAATATAACGCAGTGCTAAGCACTTTTTACCACTATTTAGCATATTTAAGCACAATCGTCTATGCAGACAGATAACAGCAGGCCAGGCAGTGTGATGTGGGTTGGGTAGGCTATGAAGTCACAAACTAATATACGTGAAATTGGAAGCTAAGATCTGCAGTACAGTAGTATGCCTCAAGCCAGTACGATAGGCAACAGTACAGACTGAAATGGAGTACCTGAAATAGCAGTGCAGGCCTAGCAAATGTGTATAAGTGTCAGGTGAACTCCTCATCCTATATACACCCACAGTAACAATCAAGTGTGACCCCCGTTTAGAAATGTACAAATAATAGCTGTCCCCACTGTATGTAGAAATGTTGATAAGTCTATGCAATGTGACTCATGGAAGCCCTGCAGGCACAGCGTGCTTCCTGTCGATGTACAACACAAAGGTGAGCCCTGAAGTAGAAACCAACTTGATTTTTCACACACATATAGTATATATGTACATACTGGTCATGCTCACACACTTAAATTTAGCAAATTTCAGTCAGCAACATACTGAAAGGTCATACTGGGCGTGCTCACACACTTAAATAAATGAAGCACATGTCAGGCAACAGCATACTGAAAGGTCATATTGGGCATGCTCACACACTTAGGCCACATCTGAGTACAGCAGTGGGCCACACATATCTGGCAGTTGCATATGTTTTACCCCAGGAACCTGTCACTATTCACCAATCCTGCCTTGTGCACACAGTTATATGAAAACAGACACATATAATATAATGGAACCCTGTCATAATCAAACTATGTACCACAAGTACTTAAGTTGTTCACAGGAAGTGAAAAAGCAGAGAAGATCGATAAACCTGCAATCAGTATCATGAATAAACAATGTGCACTCCAAACTTTATCCAGTCCATGTTCTGGCAAAATAATCTGTGAAGAAGTCCATAAAGAACCATGACGCTTCCTTCCGCTATGTCTTAAATAGCAATGTACACTCATATATGTCCTGAGTCAGTGCAAACTGTAAATGACTGGCTTTGCCAACATCCTGTCAGACAGGCTCATACATACATACCCCCCCTCACTGACAAAAGGCCCTGTCATCATGCCTGGAGATTGTGAAAGCACAGATATCACATATAGAATGGATAAACAGCTCATTCCAAACCTGAAAACATGGCGTCTATGGGATTACATTGTTTCCCTAGCTGTGTTATAAGTAAACTCCAGAACAAACAGACCCTGCACCTAAACAGTCTGTTGAGCCTCACCCTCTGTGCAGGATATGAAACTGTTGAATGTGTTACAGCAACGGTTAGCACACTCCACAAGTGTTGGTGCACAACAGACCATGGGAACTGTTGTCTTATAAGCCTATTAAGCCTGATCTGCAAGGCCATAGAGTCCATCATGATGGAACTCAGAAACAGAGCTATTGGGAGCCTACAAACACCCATCCTTACCATTTTTTTTTCGGTCAGGGGTAGATCATGGTTCTCAAACCTGCTAGACTGTTTTCAAGGCAGTCACCCAGGACATACATCAATGAAATGAGCTACACAAGTCCCACATAGACCTTGAAAAGCCCTTTTCCAACATCACAGACATATGTCGTATCCACAAAATCAACAACCTGTGCATAAATATATATGTCATCTGATGGATTGCCAACTGTAGCACAGATAGATCACACAAGGTAAGAATTGTGGTCTCCTGTTCAAGCTGATAACAACTGCTGTCCCCCATGGCTCAGTCCTGGGACCCCTCCTGTCTGGTGTATACTCTTCAGAAATATAGTCAAACACACAAGGGCTATGTTTAGCAAAGTTTGTGGATGGCTGCAAAAAAGTTGTCACAATCGATGTTTGGGACAAAAGAGACATCCCTAAAAAGGGTCTCAGTCAGACAGATGTGGTGTCAAAATTATGGCCTCGAGCTACAGTCATACAAATACCATATAGGTGCCAATACCCTAAATATGGAGGTGATAATAAGGGATCTATGGATACATGTGGATAGTCATCTGTACTTCCAGAAACACATTCACAAAGTGGTCAGACAATCATGCTATGTGTTCCCACAAACTGCCAAGGTCTTTGAATGTAGGTCAAATGAGGTTCCCTCTACTCGTCAGTCATCAGACCCATCAGAGAGTACCACAACACACTTGCGATGAATCTGACTAGGCACCTGCAGTAGCTAGAAAGACCACTGAAGTTCCTCAACAAGAGGATTACTGGCCTCAAACAGTTGCCCCATGCAACAAGACTGAATTTAACTCAATCTGTACTCTGTTGCATACTGTCTACTCAGGAGATCTCTGCCCAACAGACAGGTCCATGTCATAGCAACACTCAGATCTGCTCTGAGTTACAGCTCAATGGCACTAAATATACAGACCCAACTGATATTGCCAACATCCTGGCAGATAGGATCAGTGCTAACTTTACCCCCCTCTCACCCATGAAAGTGCACATCTCTATAACGGAAGACTGCAAAGTTGCTGTCATCATGGCTGCACAGGTCAAAAACACTCTCCAAAGCCAGTATCACAGCATCCATGGGACCAGATAACTTCCCAGGCTGTGTTCTACACAAACTACAGAATGAACAGGCACCACACTGATGTACCATGTTCAGTCATAGCCTCACTTCAGGCTTTGTGCCTGCTGAATGGTGCACAGTGATGGTTATCCCACTACACAAGGGTGGAGACACCACAGACCCCAGGAACTAGCACCCCATTAGCCTGATGAGTCTGCTCTGCAAGGCCATGGAATGTATCATCATACAACTTATAAAAAAAGACATCGGTAATCACCAAACTCTGGACCACAACAATGTTGTGTTTGTAAAATGAGAATCATGTCACCTAAACCTGATAGATGACATTGAAGCAGTCACTAGAACCGTAGACAAGAGTAATGTGGTTCGCACAGCCTATGTAGATCTTGTTACGGCTTTCAACACCATCCCCCAATTCGGAAGTATAGATAAACCCACTAAACTAGGTATAAATTGCTATGTCACAAGATGGGTTGCCAACTGGCTCACTGACAGAACACACACTGTGAAAGCAGACTCCAAGTATGACTTTGGACCAGTGACGAGTGCAGTACCACAGGGTTCAGTCCTGGGTCCTGTCCTGTTTTGTATCTACATCCCTGAAGTAAACTTTAACATGGAAGGTCTATGGCTAATGAAGTTGCCAGATGACTGCAAACTAGGAGCCATAATTGTAAATACTAAAGATGTGGACATCCTACGAAAGGGCCTCACTGAGACAGATGCCAGGTGTCAAAGCCATGGCTTCTAGCTCAATGCCAATAAGTGCATTGTCATCCCCTTTGCTAAAAACTCTGTAGCCATGAACTACAACATAGGCGGTAGTATACTTAACACTGAAAGTGTGAAAAGAGACCTTGGGTCACAGGTGGACAGTGGACACACCTGTGATAATCACATCCCCACAGTAGTCAGGAAATCCTTCTGCATGGCACACCTCATCACAAAAGATTTCTCATGCAGAATAGAAGAGGACATTGTTACACTCTCCTCATCGTTCACTAGATCCATAATAGAGTACAATGCACCTTTTGCTATGTACCTCACAAGACATCTACAACAACTGGAAAGCCTGCAGAAATACCTCACAAAGAGCATTAGTGGCCTGAAATACGTGCCATACACAGACCATCTCAAAATGCTCCAGCTGTACTCTCTCGCATATCTCCTACTCAGAGGTGATCTCTGCCTAACATACAAAGCTATGTCAAGCACAGAGCTGTTGGACATGCTCCACATAAAACACTCACAGTCCCTCTGATCTTCGGCTCCAAAATCCAGGGTGAAATACAAAAGGAAGGGGTGTATCCATTTACCTTATGGATACCCACTCCTTCAGGTCAGTGGCACAGCATGAGGCCTTGGAGACCATGCAAGTGCAACTAACATTGGGAAAAGATGCTTATCAGATTGTAGCCTGCTACAAATCACCTACCTTGTTTCAGGAACCTCACTCAGTATTCCTGAGAACAGTCGAAAATATAAAGGTCCTATCAAACACCATTATATGAGGAGATTACAACTACCCAAACATTGAGTGGGGGAATTACTCGTGTACAATGTCCTTTGCCCAATGTTTCCTAGAGTTTAAAAACTCAAACACCCTGGAACAGCTGGTCACCACGCCCACTAGAGGTGACAAAATACTGAACCTGATCATCACCAACATGGGGTACCAGTGTTCCACAACATAGCTAAACCCCTCACTGGTAATATCAGATCATAAAGTAATCACACTGGACATCCACATCCCACCCACCCCCAGTCAAGGAAACCACTGCAAAGACATTTTCAAAAGCAAACTGCACACTTCCCAAGACCAAAGTGGAAAGTTCCAAAGCCCCCTTGCTATAGGATAATGCTATACAATCTGCCGAATACTTTACAAGTGCATTCTATGAGCATCTACAGGGATGCATGAATCAAGACATCCCAAATAAAACCAAGATACACTCCTCCAAAAATAAGAAACCAATCTGGTGGTTGTCGCCCATAAATAAGCTATACAACAGAAGGAGGAAACGAACACATGATAGAGCAAACTTTACAAAAGGAAAGGCATCACTGATCATTATTAGGAAGAAACAATGATCGCTCATAAAATAATCCAAGGCCAGTTTCTAAAGACAAATTGCCAAGGAATGTAAGAATAACAACCACAAAGCCTTCGTTAGCTATACCAAACATTTAGGTGGCAACTCTCAAATATGCTGTCAGCTACTGTAAAATGGCAAAAAATACACTGAACCAACTCACATTGCCCACATCCTGGGGTACAAGTTCAGTACAACCCCCCATCACCCCCAAAAGGGTCTGTGTCCATCCTAGAAAAATGCAGAGCCCCAGCCTTCATTGACATGCAGGTAAATACAGCCCTCTCCAAAGCTAAGAATACAGCATCAATGGGACTGGATGGTGTCCCAGGCTGCGACTTACACCAGCCCCAAAAGGAACTACACCCTCACCTATATTCACTGTCCAGACTCAACCTTACCACAGGCTATGTACCCAAAGAATGGCATACAGCAACAGTCATCCAGCTCCACAAAGGGCGTGCCACAACAGAACCAGGAAACCATTGCCCTATAGGCCTACTCAGCCTGGTCTGCAAAGCTATGGAGCAAATTATCATGGAACCCATAAACAGAGACATTGGGAACCTCCAGACACTGGACTCTACCCAACTTGGCTTTGTTAAAGGCAGATCCTGCCTCCTAAACCTAGTTGATTTATTTGAAATAGTTACCAAGGACATAGATGGAGGTGAAAGTAGCCCACACAGCCCACCTGGACCTCACTAAGGCCTTTCGACACCATTCCCCACTCTGGCATCATGGACAAGCTTACCAGCTTGAACATTAACAGCTATGTCACAGGATGGGTGGCCAATTGGCTCACAGATCAAACTCACATGTTCAGAGTTGCGGGTGCCATGTCCGACTCTAAACCATTCACAAATGGCATCCCACAGGTCTTACACCATACCTGTTCAGTAGATACTGCTCAGAGGTACAGGCAAGCAGGGGAGGAGTATGGCTGAACAAGTTTGCAGATGACTGCTAACTGTGGTCCGTAATTGACTCTACGGCTGACACAGACACCCTCCAGAAGGGTGTTACAGAGACAGATACCTGGTGTCAAAACAATGCCCTCAAGCAGAATGCCAAAGAATGCATAGTCATCCCCTTTGGATAAAACAAAGTGCACACAAATTACCACATAGGTGGTAATCCAGTATGTACAGAGAATGTAATTATGGTCCTGGGGACCCAGGTAGATAGTAAACTCTGCATTGATGTTCACATTGCCAATGTGTTTAGAGATTCCTTCTATGTAGCCCACCTAATGTCACCTAATGTAACCCACTTTGTCTAGTCTGATGATGTCACCATCCTACAAATATACCCGTGGAAAAGAAAGCTCCTAGTAATGTGTATAGTGCGTTGGGTAAATGCATTCTGCTCTAATATCATAAAGTAATTAGGTAGGGGTTTGAATCCTGTACTTGACAACTGTGTGTGTGTGTATTTCCTTGTAGAGGAGCAACCTTTTTGGAGACTACTAAAACACCTTAAAAGTGGTATACTTATCCTTGTCAAATCTGATGAAGTCACCATCCTACAAATATACCTGTGGAAAAGTAAGCTCACAGTAATATGTGTAGCGTGTCGTGTTAATGCGTACTCCTCTAGTATTATAAAATAGCTAGGTAGGGGTTTGAATCCTGCACTTGATGTGTGTATCTCTTTGTAGAGAAGCAACCTTTTTGGAGATTACTAAAACACCTTAAAAGTGGTATACTTATCTTTGTCAAGTCTGATGATGTCACCATCCTACAAATATACCTGTGGAAAAGAGACCTTCCAGTAATGTGTATAGCATGTTGTGTTAATGCGTACTTCTCTAGTATTATAATGCAGTTAAGTAGGGGTTTGAATCGTGTACTTGACAACTGTATGAGAGTGTGTGTGTAGCTCCTTGTAGAGGAGCAACCTTTTTGGAGACTATTAAAACACCTTAAAAGTGGTATACCTATCTTTGTCAGGTCTGATGATGTCACCATCCTACAAATATACCTGTGGAAAAGGGAGCTCACAGTAATGTGTATAGCGTGTCGTGCTAATGCATACTCCTAAAATAGTTAGGTAGAGGTTTGAATCCTGCATTTACCAACTGTGTGTGTCTTCTTGGAAAGAAGCAACCTTTTAGAAGACTACTGAAACACCTTAAAAGTGGTATACTCATCTTTGTCACATCTGATGATGTCACCATTCTACAAATATACCTGTGGAAAAGAGAGCCCACAGTAATTAGTATAGGATGTCGTGTTAATGTGTACTCTAGTATCATAACCCAGTTAAATAGGGATTTGAATCCTGCACTTGGTGAGTGTGTGTGTGTATGCTCTATGTGTGTGACGCAGTTGGTCAGTGTGTTGTGGGTTTTGCTTTTACTACTGTATGACATATCACAATGACAACAGTATGTGCATTGCACGTCAGGTAGCTGTGTGGCACATACATATACGTACATGTGAACTCAATTATTTCATAAGTGGGAACCCTGCTTTCTCCATGAACACATCTGTTATCTTTGCCAGAGTGTGCTGCTGCTTTCCAGACCTTAGGTCAAATCTGTATGCTTGTGACAAGCCCAGCCACTGTAGTGTTCCCTGGCCTAGGTCATTCGTGTCACATACACTCATTACGGTTTCCATTGAATAGTGTGAGTGAGGGTTTATGCCTGAGGTATATTTCAGACCTGTTCAAATGCAGCAAAGTCTGTCAATGATGGCTATTCATTATAGGTGTACAGCAACCTTTATGCCTGCAGACCCCTTATTGCTTATGTGATTCAACCTTTATGGAGACTACTAAAACACCTTAAAAGTGGTATACTTATCTTTGTCAAGTCTGATGATGTCACCATCCTACAAATATACCTCTGGAAAAGTGAGCTCACAGTTATGTGTATAGCGTGACGTGTTAATGCGTACTCCTCTAGTATTATAAAGTAGTTAGGTAGGGGTTTGAATCCTGCACTTGATGTGTGTGTGAGGGCCAAGAGTACTGGTATGGGCCAATGTTAATGTAATGTGTGTGGGTATGTGTTAGTCTTAGGTGTCTGGTTTATATGTGTGTGTGTCTGCATGCAAACAGTTCCACCATGCAGCTGCCATATATGGGGATTTGTGGGACAGCCACAGACTGTACCTGCCAGGCTTTACAGATTACCATCTCTGGCCATGGATACTGTACCTGTGCCTTGCAGGGGTGCTACTGACAGTATCAGGTACTAAGCCAGACTGGGTACTAACCTCAGAGGTAGACATATGTACACTGGACACAGGTCCCTGCTGTGACTGGCCAGAGCCATGTGCACGTGGTCTTCTAGGATGGTCTATGGACAGCCCACCCCCAAAATTGCTGGGGCTGGTACTGGCGCAACGGGAGCGGCTGTGACTTAAGGGACATCCGGGGCGACTGCCAGCTGCTGATGTTGCTGGCATACATCCATGTCGACGTCTCAACCATTCTGCACTGTCCTGTCACATGGACATGACATTGCAGAGGACATCTAATGTCTCACCCCAATGTCTATCAGTGACCTTAGTGTAATTATGGATGGCACCTGCTATGTCATGGATACTGTCATTTAAAGTGGTGTTATGTGCCCTCTGTGCCCTCAGTCCCTGTATGGTGTATCGTTCCATATGTGCCTGTGCCTCCATGACAGCCTGGAACATGCGTGAGGTTGTAAGACCTGTGGCATGTCTGCTAGGGGCATGATGACCAGCAGTGCTCCGACGAGAACCCTTTGACATCTGCCCATGTGGTACCATTCCAGACCTCTGGGTATGGTTGCTGTGCCCAGTTGCATGTGCCATAGATACCACACTGTCCTGGCCATTGCCGACTGTACCCTGTCCCTCAGCTAAGGGCATTGCTGATGATGGATGTATTGGCAGTATGACTGTGTGCATGGATGGGGTGGACACCTGTGTACTGCCGATTGGTGGCCCAATGACAGACCCTGGCAAACATGCCTGTGCCTCAACACACCTATCCTCATTATCACTATTTCTGTCAGTGACATCAGGTTCCCTGCTGTAGTGAACCAGCCCAACCGCAGCACCTGTGAGCAGAAGGCAGGAAACACACTTTACGACCTGTACATGATGTCAGAACACATGCACACATGCACACATGCACACATGAACAAATGCACACATGCACACATGAACACATGCACACATGCACACAAATACACTCCTCACTAAAGCAGACACACACACACACACACACACACACACACACACACACACACACACACACACACCACCAGCAATCCAGAACATACTCAATAGCGGTTGATGGTGGGGTACAGTATCACAAGCCAAACAGTCATATCACATGTGTCAGCATGCAGGACGTGTGTTGCTCAACAGCATGCAGTGCGAGTGTAGACAGTCCTTGCTAATAACAGTATACATGGCTTTGATGCATGTGTGTTGTTGTTCAGTGATTGGCCTCACCCTGGAACGCAATGTGTACATGGACACAACATTGCTGTGCAAGTATTAAAAGCTCTTCAATGTGCTGTGCACCATCACTCACAGGTATACATACCATGGCTGGATGTTTATCTGTGTGTCACATAGATATCCATTACTGATTAGAGCATCTGTGTCTTTAGCAGATAATTGTGGACACAGGTTTAGCTCATGCATGCTATGTATACACACAGGATGAGTGGTGCGTGTATACCTGATGGAATACCATTGCTCAACATAGCCGTTGTACAGTAGTTATGGTGAGTGTAAAACATATTGTGGACATGCCAGTGCCAGCCATGACATGGCATGCTACAACACAACTGCAACATTAAACATCACACATACCCAATGTGTGTCACGTGACCTATACACTCAATAGTATTACAAGATATATATGTGTCACTTTGTGCAAATGGTGATTGCTATGCATATTGTGTATAGGTGCATATGTTTGCACACGCACAGCATTGAGGTGTATAGCAATGAATGCTATGTGTAGCACTGTGGTTACTGTAGCTGGATGGGGAGTAGTACCATAAGCCATCATCATGCAGCATCATGTGGTCACTCAAGGCTAGTAATGTGTGCCAGACCGGCACCTATCATGCTGTACCTGAACTGCAGTAATATGGCTACATTCACCATTTCACAGCCAGTTGTTACATGGGTTTGTAAGGTGCCCAATAGGGAGCATTGCCTAACATGAATGTGCTGTGTGTTGAAGAGTGTCACACCGCCCCATGATAGGCCTCTACCCTTCAGGTATATTATGTGTGCTGTGTGGATGACATTTGGGATACTGGAGTGTGACCTTACAGTGGGAGTCTGAATACGCCATGTGTAGCATATTAACATGTACTGCGTATGACAAGGTTGTGTATGTTGTGTGCATGTGTATCAACTCTGCCTATCCAATGTCCACTACAGTGTAGCCACAATTGTTTGGGATGCTCTGTGTATTGCATGTGTTTGAGGCAGCTACTCACGTTAATGAGATGTGCATAGTCTCACAGCAAACATGCACAGCATGTATTATGCATAGGTGTGTTACATGTGTGCATGGCCTACAACTCACCTATGACATGCACATTTTATTTGCAATATTAAATGTAGAACACACTCACCAGCATGGGTCTGCTGCCTTGCTATCACACCAGAGGGACCTACAAGGATATGAGACAGTTTGTCAGTGGCAACAACTGTGGCATTGCTACTGTGGGTTTGCAATCTTACAGTAGTACAACGGTTGACAGTCACAGGCCTACAGATCATGTTCCAAATTATCAGTATTGCACAACAGCAGGCTCCACATCTTCTAACTACACAGTACACATCTCACATATGCATGATCTACCAATAGAGATAACAATAGTCTACAGATACACCATGTTACCTGCACGCTCCGTGTGAACATGCTAGGGGACTCTGGCCTCCATGATGATACATGTCTGTTGTTGTTGTTGTTGGCCAGGAGCCACCAGGCTGAGGAGCAGCTCCTCCACTCCGGTGTGGGGGGGATGGATGGTAACCCCACCACCTGTGGCATGCTGTTGTCTACAGACATCAGATGCATGCTGCCGGACATGTCTAAGTAAATCACTGCAGTGATGGCATACCTGCTCATATGTCCGGTTATGCATGACTATGTCATTTACCCTACGGACAACATTTTGCCAAAGTGCAGTCCGCTCATGCTGGTCCTGGCTGGTTCTTGAGAGTAGCAGGGTGTAGTGCTGAACCGGACTGGTCGTTATGATTTCATCCTCAGCAGGACTATAGGTTGGGTTGTGATGGTGGGCCATGACCCTGGAAGACAGTGAAACAATATGTGTGAGCAAGTCATGTGGCACACTTAACAGTCTACAGTACAGATATCACTGAACTGCCATAAATAGCAACCTATTGTCTGTCAGAGGATGCACACTTTCAATACCACATATCAGTGCTCAACCCACAACTGCCGGACAGTGCCTGGCACACTCTATATATTAAACCATGTTCTGCACAGCAACAAAGAGAAACCACTATGTAAAACTATACAACAGTACATGGCACACTGTATGCGACACAATGTACCACCTAGCCACAGGAGGTATATATCAAGCTAATGCATAAAGAAATATGTCATCCATTGCAATGATTGTAAAGTCCAGTTACAGTATTACCAGTATACCACACTAGTTGTTGATGGCAAACCCCTGCCTAAAGTATGTGCACATTCGTGAATATAGGAGGCATACTGCTGTACTAGACTATACATGTTGCTACATACGCACTTATACCCTGTAACACACATATGACTGAGGGCATGTTACAGGCATACCCACACACACATCAGACATACATACAGGACACAGAGGTATGGCAACCCAGATGAGCTTTACGTGTGTACCATACAGTACTGTGTGTCAGTACTTAGAAAACCTTATGCCTGAGGTATGTAATCTGTGAGGACTACAGGGAACACACAAAACAGTGGTTCCAAGCAATGTGGACATACACCATACTGTGCTGTTTATGCCTACAACTTCAGGTAGTACTACAGTTCATACAGGATTTGGATTTAGCAGCAGTACCAATTAATAAGCATACATGTACTGCTTTAGCCTCCAGTGGCACACCCCAGTTAACACCAAGGGACTACATCAGACCATATGCCATACTGCTTTTTCTGCCTAGCAATAGCATACACATATTTTGCTGGGATCAGAGCTAGGACACAAAATACCATGATAGAAACAGTTTCCCACTAAGCTATCCCACATATACACAACTGTGACACATTCACCAACACATTCACCATCACACCCCATCAACCTGACATAGCAATTATTGCAACAAGTACATGTGGGTGTGTATTGGTTCATAGGTAGGTAATAGACTATTGGCTCTAGGGCCTATAGAAGCCTAGCCAGATGATACACTGGCCTTTGACACCCAAGTAATTCAATTTCATGTGCCCCTGTCAAGTAGAGCCACAGAGGTGATTCCCAGGGTGTATTTCTTTTCTCCCATCCAATCATCAAGATTATTCATGGCGAGTGCTACTGAGGAGTTTTGTTTGCTATTGATAGGTAGTTTGTTCCAGAGTATGGGATGTCTCTGAGATAGGAATCTATCCCTCCAGCATGTTCTGTTTATTGAGGTGACAAAGTTTAGGTCCCTAGAGTGTGTAGCTCGTAGGGATTGGGATCTGTCTACATGGAACATGTCCAACAGCTCTGGGTTTGACATAGCTTTGTATGTTAGGCAGAGGTCATCTCTAGGTAGGCGGTATGCGACACAGTCTAGCTGTGGTTTTGTGAGATGGTCTGCATAGGGCATCTGTTTGAGGCCAGTAATACTCTTTGTGAGGTAAGTCTGTGGCCTTTCCAGTTGCTGTAGATGTCTTGTGAGGTACATACCAGAAGGGGCATTGTACTCTATAATGGGTTTTGTGAGTGATGAGTAGAGGGAAACACTGACCTCTTTTTCCCTGGATGACACATCATTTGTGATGAGGTGTGCCACGTAGACAGATTACATTACTAGTGTGGCACTGTGATTATCAGAGGGGAGACTACTGTCTACCTGTGTCCCATGGTCTCTTATTACACTTTTGGTGTTAAGTCGACTACCACCTATGTGGTAGTTCTTGGGTACAGAGTTTTTACCAGAAGGGATGCCAATGCATTTTTGACATTGAGCTTGAGGCCATGGCTTTGTCACCAGGCATCTGTCGCAGTAAATATGACTCTCTCTCTCTCTCTCTCTATATATATATATATATATATATATATATATATATATATATACACACACACATACATATAAACATCCATTGATGTACATATAGATATACATATAGGCACATATACAGTCCACCTTTCATGGTGGGAATATCAATTATGCGAAGGATGTGAGGTATACAGTTATGTAATAATACTGCACAGTCTTGTGCGAAATGCATTGAAGGTGTTCTCTGCCCATGTGGCTTTAGCAGGCCTCACTGGCTGCAACACTGCAAACATAACAAATCACACCCACAGTGTTTAACCACCACATGTCATATACCAGCACTGTATGCTGTCTTGTTTGTCACGCACTACAACCTATATACAAATATGCACATAACAACCTTCACCAACATATATATGACCACCCTTCACAAACAGTTGCAGTATGTCCCTTGCTCTATGCACATGTACAGATGCTAATATATCTGACACAGATGTATCTCTCCTTATGTGTGTGCCATACACACACAAGGTCTACACTGTTGTAAGTCCCTGGACCTCACGGCAGACTTGTTGGGCCTTGCTGCAACATGAACAGTGTCACATGTGAGCACACAGTAATATTAGAGGGTGTATATATAACTGCAAATGCTAGATTAGCATACTAACCTGGTACAGCAGTCACCAATGCTAAGCTACACATTAATATGACTATCATGCATGTGTTACTCTGTCACATGCATGTTTATATAGCTGTATGCGCTACTCCCCCAAACAGCCATTGTCCACACTACTGTACAGAACACAGATAACATGGATCAGATATTTGACATTTACTGCTGAGCTACATATGTCACAGTTATGTCCCACTGCACACAGCTACACACTGATTTGTCCATGGCAGTAGTTATGCAGGGCATCTGTGCATAGATACGTACTGCTGCCACATATGGATATTTCAAAGTATATAGAGTACTCTTCAATAACATCTACTACATGCCAGTAAATACATATCTGTTACATACTTTTTCTTTGTATGTGTTGGTAGTATTACTTTCCCTGTGTCTTGGCTTTTTTTTTCTGTTGATGTGTGTGTGTGTGCGTGTGTGCGTGTGTGTGTGTGTGTGTGTGTGTGTGTGTGTGTGTGTGTGTGTGTGTGTGTGTGTGTGTGTGTGTCTCTCTCTCTGTCTCTATCTCTCTCTCTCAATATCTGCAATGGAATGATTGCATGTGTGGGCAGCAAGTACAGCCTGCTTTTATAGGTATCTGCACATGTGCATGTGATGGCCTCTGCACCAATTGGTGGCAACCATTTGGAAATTGCATGCAGCCTGCTGTGTGGTAATTGCAGTACTCACTGTCATAGCAACCCAATGCTATAAATTGCTGTCAGGTAGGCATAGCCCTTTCAGCTTTCCAAACTGGGACCCATGCTTGTTTTCTGTGGACACCGTTGTTTAAGTCAGAAGGTTGGTATAGTTCTTATATCTGAAGCTAGGGGTGTAGCCAGTGATTTAAATGTTGTACGCAGACCTGAATGTTGCCACTTCTAGTACACAGTTGTCAGTGTAGGATTGTACTCACCCCTACAAATGCTAACACAAGATACATGGGAGTATGTAGTTTCTTTTCTACTTATGCAATTAACTGCCATACAAAAGTAGTTATTGAAATGTATTCATTTGGCACATGAACTGTTTGTGAACTGCTATACTGTGAATATTAATGTACTCACTTCTGCACAGTTTGTGCTTTTTTATTGTTGATATTAGCACAGGATGCTCAAGAAAACTAGACAATTCCAGTACTTAGTATGCCTACCTACATCCTTGGTAGACCCTGAACACACTGGTATATTGTACATTTGGGTGGGGATGCAGACATACAGAGACCATTATGTATTATTGTGTGAATGTTATCTTGCTGGAATTAAAGGGTTGCTGTGTACCTGTTAGTTTAGCGAGGCAAGTAGTCTGTCTGCATAGCTCCCAACTGTGAACCTTTCCAGATGGTAGCCAGACGTTAGGCTGTTATTCTCTGTCTGTGCAATGCACAGGTCTTTTCAGCACTGGTACAATGGCATTGTTGCAGTCATTTGCTACCAGTACATGGCTACATCCTTTGGTATTTCAGTGTTGTACTCCTACATAAGGGTATGCTTGTGGAACTCCTTCCAAAGCTATTTGCACAGTGTGTAACAGCAGAAAAGCTGATATGCCTGTGTGTTTCTGTCTCGGCCAGGCCTCTGAAACACTCAGGTACATATTTGAACAGAGTGAGGTAAAGGTAGGTAAAAGTGAGGTACACCTTCAAAATATTAGAGACAGTAAATGGAGACTTCGGGAGAACCAGTGCATATGGATTACTACACCTTTTCTGAAGTACAGGCGGTGTCTAACTCCTACATATTGTCATTATTCATTATGTGTAATACCCCACCTTTCTGCCTAATGTCAGTACTTTTCAGGGGTTTCAGAGGGACACAGCTAACATATGTTTCAAAATCAGGGACATCCCTGAAATGTAGTCACAGTTAAGATGTATGTCCTTTGCCCTAATCAGATATGCCACTGTATGTCCTACTATGATACTGTGTGGGGGTTGTAAAGTGCAGCTGTAACATCATTTACTGCTAGAATGGCTGGTTCTCTTATCACAGTCATATAATGCAATTCCACAACAACTGCTGGTAAAGTTCCACAGAACAGGATTTGTGTTATGGCATTCCTATTTTTTCCTTTACATTCACTCATTCTGATGCATGATATATCTATTTCAGCAACAGCTTGCTGTATATCTACTGTGGCTTAGTAGTACTTCATGCAGTCTAGTGTGTCCAGGGTCTGGGGTTCGAGACTGGCAGAGGTGTTTTATTTTGCTGCTGAGCAGAACAGGGGCCCTCACATGCAGGGTGACTAAGGCACTTTTAAGCAGTTGTAAGTGGGTTTGCGCAGGTTTGCGTGAAGCTTAGCAATGCTTAGCTAAGTGCACACAAGCGCACACTTGAGCAAATCCGCTAACTACTGCTTAAAAGTGCTTACTCCCGCTAACCCTCACGCTCATTTCTTTGAAAGAAAAGAAAATGCGGAGATAGGACAGTGGTGAAAAAGGGGCACAAAGAGAGAAAGACAGTAGGGAAAACAGCTTGGGATGTGCAAGACAGATGTAGGGAAGGACCATAGCTGCCCATTTCTTTTACATCACAGCTGTGCATATGCAATAAATTTGGAAGGAAATATGAAACCTTCCACCCCTGAGAAAGGGGTGAGAACAACAAAGTATGTTGTACTGCCAATTAAATTACATTTTATATGTCCAGCAGACATGTGCAAAATGGACAGCTATGTATGGGTCGTAATTTTTTTTGGAGCAGATTGCCCTTTTTTTTCTTTTTCCAGGTGAGAGTGGAATATGGGGTAGGGGATGTAGGTATATTTGGGGAGGTAGGTTGGGGAAGTAAACAGACAGGACAAACAAGACACATACAGGGGTGGAATATGACACATGTGGGGGGGTGAACAACATTGACGGGGAAGGATGTTTGGAAAACGCAAGCCCATGAGCCCACAGATGGCGACAGTGGAACTGAGATCCCCACCCATGGGCAGTCACCACTGCACCTTCACAGACCAAAGGGTGTATGTGCTGGGGGCTGCATAGGAGGGGCAGGCTCAACCGTGAGTCATGCCATTCGTGCCTCAAGCTGGTGTATGGGATCAGTGACAGAACACCGGATCTCCGTACGCACCACAGCCCGGACCGTTCAGAGGGTGAGAGGAGGCCCTCCTCTGCCAACACTTGCATGGGGGGGATGAGTCCCATCCCCTGCAGCACTTCCACCTGAATGGAGGAGGAGGTCCCGGGCTGGGTACCAGACCTGCTGCTGCCAGATGTCATCGCCAGCTGAGGTGGGACAGGTGGGTCTGCTGGGACCGGCCTTTCCATACGTTCTATGTTTAGGAGGATTTAATGACATTATGGGTTGGTAACAGCCAACAGCATTCCAAATTAGTTGTAGCAGCATGCAGTAGTATTCCCATTAACCCAACACACCAGAGTTCCAACAGTAGAACAGCAAGCATAACACATGCATATATAGAACAACAGTGGACATTCCAACAGCATGCAGGATTAGTTGATGGCAACAGGCCACCAAGATTGTGGTATTTGAACAGGGCACATGCATCAAAGTAAATGCAGATATTTATAAACCAATAGGACATATGTCCCAATAAATGTTTTAAGATCAGACATACCCACTGAGGTGTGGAATTGCATTGTTTATGCACATACAGTAGGGTGTAAAAAGATACCTCCATTAACAACTTATATATAATTATAGTTTACACTACATTCCTATTGACTGCAGGTATATGTCCCCTACATGTATTATTACACTAGGCAATGTCAGTTAAATTGTGAAATGGGTTTTGCTAGTTCTTTATTTACCTGACCTGTATCAGACATACAAACTGTCCAGGATGCAGATGTTGCTGCTATGTATTTATATATTACATTTATATTTATACATCTACATATCTAGATGTGTTCAGCTGACATTATCAGTTATATGTTAACAGCACCCTACATTTCTAGCAGCACACTGACATTTCTGGGGAACACAATAACAAGCTACTCATGTGCCAGATTAACCTGTACATGCCGGCCATGAACCAACAGTTTAGGACTGTATATATGCTTAACAGCTACTGGCACTCCCTTCAACCACTTTATATGGGCCAACCCAAGTGTGGGTTGAAAGCGCTTAATACAACAGTACTATTTCTATAATGCAAGAGTACAACAACATATCAAAGAAAGTGACATGGACACACTCCAGGTATTATACCTTTATTAATTACATAACACACTTTTCTAGAGGCTCTCTCATTTGTTTGATATAACAGTGCATGCAGAAGACTTATTGAAGATGTATTATACCTTTATTAATGGGTTACAACACTCATTTTCAGGCTCTCTCACTTATTTTATATAACAGTACATGCAGATAAGTTATTCAAAATGTATTATACCTTTATTATTGGGCTACAACACTTTTTTTAGGCTCTCTCACTTATTTTATATAACAATACATGCAGAATAATTACTAACCTGCCTGGTGGCGCAGCCTTAGCAGTCTAACTGCATAGGCTTGCTGATTCGCAGCATGGACACCTGCAGCTGTGAAGTACATGAAGTGATATTGAGACATACCTATCCATAATATAGACTACAATAGCAATTCTTACATAATTCATTCCATGGTTACCTACTCAGTAGTGGGGCATTTTCCATCCCCCGGGCCTCCTGTATCCACTGGTTCAGTCGGTCCTCCTTGCGTCTTTTCAGGTCTGAGTAGTGGTGTCTGACCTGCTCACCAGTGCGAGGGGCACCTGTGGCACCGGTGAGATCATGAGCTAGATGGTCAAAGGCTTCCGCTTTGTATTGGGTGCCTTGGAACTGGCCCTGCAGGAGTCTCTCCTCATGATTATGGATGAGTTGCCAAACCATTTCTTTTGACTCCTCAATGCCCCAACGTTGCACTCGAAATCGAGAGCCCTCTCCAACACCGGTCATGCTGACTGCAGATTTGAGCTACAACCAGTTATGGCAAGTATTCCCACCTATGGAGCTTAAATATGCCTCACTTCCCGCACTTATCTGTGATTAGCCAGTTTTGAAGAAACTCAGCTGAAAGCACACCTGCTTAGCAATGGGTAAACTTTTATTGATATGTATGTGTGTGTTAAAAGTGCATGCATATGAAAAGCTGTCATGGCTTAGTGGTTCAGTACTGTGATTATGGTGCATAGTATCCCGGGTTTGAGGCCTGTTATTGCCTTTTATTTTACTACTGGCCAGACAGGCTAGGAGGTGTGGCTGTGTTTAGCCGACTTTGCTCAACTTTGTCCAACGTTGCTCTACGTTGCTCGAAGTTGCCCGACATTTCCCGGCATTGTGCTAGTTAACGCGGTGCGCAGCTACGTGCAAACATGTTCTGTTTGCGCTAGTTAGCACGATGCGCAGCTCCACGCAAAACTATTGTGCTAGTTAAAGCAGTGCTAGTCTATGAGCAATTATACTGACATGTGCTTAATACTGGTAAACTTTGCTTAGCAGTGCTTCACATTGCTTAAGATACGTTACTTATGCATTCGTCAGTATGCATACCCATTTCACTTTCTTATATATATATATATATATATATATATATATATATATATATATATATATATATATATATATATATTGTGTTCACTACTATATAGGCCATTTCAATGCTTTTTACTAAAAGCTCAATGATAAATGTCAGGAATTCTTTTCATATACAGATTTCCAACAGTAAATAAAAAGGGGAGTGGTAGGACTCGAACCGGGAATGCCTCCTCTTTGTGCGAAGGTTCTACCACTATGCTATTACTATTTTGCTTAATTTGCTTATAAGTTTCTTATTATCCTCTTCGATGTCTTGACTGCTAACTGTAGCTAAGCAATGGGCAAACCCGTGCAAACATGCGCAAATACGGGCAGCTATATCGCAAATAATAAAAAAAAATAAAAGTTTTACATTTTAGAATTGCACTGGGGTTTAGAATGTGGGGGAGTGTAGTATTGGGTATGTACACATTTGGGCGGACTCGCTCATGTCTGTTGACATTTCCCAATTGCGAGACTTGCAGGGGCGTGGATTTTTGGACTGCTCGGCAGTCCGACATGCCCCTGCACTCGTGCATGCTCCATGTTAGCCTTTGAGTTGAGGCAGCGCACCCTCATTAATATTCATGGCATGCTGCCATCTTACTCTTAGACTGGTGTTTCCGTGTAAGAGAGGATTCATGAATCCTGGGGTAACAGTTTCATTAAGCCTAGGGGGATGTGTCACATTACATTTCAACTGCCACATCAACTCTCAATACTCCAAAAAAAGTCTAATTGGCCCCCCTACTAGTATTCTCACCTGTTCAATAGCACTAAATTTAAATCCATGCCCTTCATGTTCTTTAATATGCTTAAAAAGAGCATGCTTAAGATTGTTCTTACTAATATCGTATAAATGCTGATAAACCCGCTTATTTAAGCTATTAATAGTTTTTCCTATATAAAAAGTCTGACACTGTTGACAGCTTGCTATATATATAATATTTTTGCTATAACAGTTAAACCTTTGTTTCAAATTTACACGACCGAACCCTTAAATAAGCAAAGACTCATTCTCCATCATATGTGGACTTTGATTACAATGTCCACATTTTACCATTTTACCTTTAGTCCCTTTGGTTATATTAGTTGTTAATAGATTTTTAAAAGATTTGTCCTTCTTGTAAACTACAACAGGATGATCCGCTAATTTATTCTTATATTGTTGTTCTATATAAAATAATGCTCAATTCACATTCAATATTTCTTTTATCTTTGCATATAATGGGCTGAATGTAAGTATCACTGTATGTGAAAATGTAGTCTCAGTATTGTCATCCCTCTTGTTGTTATTGATATTATATAGAGTGCCTAAAATAGGGGAAAAAAGACCCTCCTCCCTTTTCTTAATGACTTCTTAGAATATGGGTTCTATAAAATGTAAGGGATAACCCCTTGCCAAAAGCATACTCTTTAAAGTTGCTATTTCATTAATAAATAAGTCGTTCTCACTGACCATCCTAGCCAACTTGACTCCTTGCCCCTTTACCAAAGATCTCTTTGGTACCATAGGGTGGGCACTAGAAAAATGTAACAATGTATTCGAGTACGTTGGCTTCCTAAATAGTGTAGAAATAAACCTCTCATTAACCACATCTTTGATGATGGTAATGTCCAAGAAATGTATAAAACTGTCGTTTACCTCAATAGTAAACCGTAGGAAGGATGTACTTCTGTTTAGATATTCAAAAAAAATTCATACAATAACTCTTTACTTCCACACCATGAAATAAGAATATCATCCAAAAAACGACCATAGAAGGAACAATACTTGAGCAAATCTGATAAAAAATCTTTAGAAATTTCCCATTCTGCCTATGTTAGCAAACAGGGGCACACATGAAGCCCCCATGGCTACCCCTATTTTTTGCTTGAAATAATGCCCTTCAAAGAAAATGAAATTATTATTCAATATGATGTCCATAACAGTCTGAAACATCAATATTCTAGAATGTGCTAACCTAGAATATTTACATAAGAAATCATAGAACATGTTAATGCCCTCTTCATGGGGAATAACAGTAAAAAGATCGCTGTTAAGATCGATTTGATAGGTTTTATTATTGTTATTTGCCCCTGCTGTTAGTATGTCTTTGTGTAAATAACATCAACACAATGAATTTCAGGGACAAAGTTAGGGAATAGGATGTTTTTAACATAGTTGATTTATTGATTGATTAATTAATTGAAGTCATGTGATTATTTTGTATAAAACTGAGATGAAAGGACATGAGGTGTATTCTGATGAAGTCAAGGCTGACAAGCAGATGAAAGTGCTAAATTAAAGGATTTGGTGTTACCTTAGTGCCAAGTGCTCTTTCCTTTTTTGTTATTACATACCTGACAGTACATGAAGAATGTGAGTATAGATATATAACTCTCAGTTATACAAATGGCATGATATATCAGCAAGTTGGGGACACGTGGCTTTAAGGATTTTGCTGCCACATTCATGAACTAGACTATTAATTACATTTTCCAATGCCTATAAAGCAATACCTAAAAAAAAAACAGGGAAAGGATTAACACACTGCAGACTCTGATAAAAAGATGACTCATAAACCAAACTTAGATGCAGAGAATAAGGTGTTACTCCATGCCTTCTGTCACCATGGATGACAGCTCTTTTAACTACATGTAGCTGACCAGGCTTAACTAAAATGTACGTGGTCAAATGTGATGATAAACTACAATGCAATTGGTGGCCATGATCATAGTTATGAGATGGTGTGCCACAGGATTACTGCCTTAACACATGCCTCCAAAGTAAGAGGTGAACACCTGGCTTGGGATGATAGGTAAACAGATAGGTGGTGAGGACCATCATTTGAGCCAGTGGTACCTCAACTTGATCATGCAGTGTAGAGCTGGATGCTGGTACGGTGCTTGAGTGGCCATCAAGACAATCTGTTGAAGATAATCTAGGTATGTAGACCTATTTCTGTGTAAGACTACCTGTAAATCTTCTGACCCCTGAGATACTGTTCAAATTATTAAAGCTGTCTTGATTTATGGTGTACAGGAACATCAGGTAATCCCACTCCATGGCTATCTGCACAAGGGATGCAATTAAAATATTACTTTGTTAATGTTAATATTTGTTCACCTCAGTCGCATGCATAATTCTAGTGCTGGGTCATAATTTCACATGATAATGTCCTTTGGTGTATTTACATATGATTCTTTCTCCCACACCAGCACTATTGGACTGCTACTGCTTTATGCTGGAGTAAGAATGATGGTAGCAGGCACAGTCAGAGATTATGAGTGCGTGTTGGATCAGGGAATGTGACGACTGCATCTCCTATACAGACCTTAGAAACAGTCTCTATCCCTGTGGATACCTAGAAGACACACATGATACAGTTTTCATGAGGGCGCTGTCAGTGAGAGAAGCATGCTAACCCACCCTGCCACAGTAGACCATATCAGAAAAAGCTTGTAACTCCTGTGGGCAGACAGGAACACAAGTGTGGGTAATAATGATCAGTGGAAACATGATTACTGCCCTTCCCTAAGCTTTGTGTGTTAGTGGCCATGACAGGGTATATGAGCAGGACTAGCATGGAGGCACCATATAGTACCAACACAGCACTAACAAAGTTAGTGAGGTGATGCAGAGTATGAGAGGCATGACCTATAGTAGTGCATGTCCCATATTTGTGATTGTTTGGATAGACTCATTCACACCCTTGAATGTACCATGTCCTCTTAATCTCACCTGCCAGTGGAGAGGCATTGTCCACAAAGTTGTTCCACCTGTACCTCCATCCACACTATGTCCATGAAGGAACTAGATCATACTTCTACAGCACTTGCAGTTCCATGTCTACATCTGTTATGGAGAAGTCTACACTGAGAAAAGGACATCCCTGTGGACATGGTAGTCATGGGGTGGCTTGAAGCAGATGTTGATCATAATCACAGAGCACACAAGAATCTATCCATGGTCATAGTACAAGCAGTGCAACTCCTACTTGAGCCAGATCTCATGGGCAGATGCATGCAGAGGATGCTCAAACATCTGCCATGTATGGGCTGGAATTGTGCAGTGCATGGGTCTGCAATGCTGCCTCAACTGCTGATGCTCTGTCTCAACAGACCCATAGTCTTACCACCACATCCCCCAGGACATTGCACACACAAGTGTGCACTGCTACTTACACTTTGCAAAGCCTTTTACATTACCCCCCACTGAAAAGCCATAGACAAAATAGCATATTTTACTTAAATAACCCTCAACACTCACACATTTCCTGTGAAAAGACATCCACTGATGTTCACCCTTCCCCACTTATGCAAATAGTGATAACTGTACCCTGCCCTTGCACATTTCTACTTGGATTATCTGTGTCTGATGTACAACGTGGCCAGCCTATGCCTGGATAAAAACAGCCCAGTGTTGTGTTTTCATGCCACTGTTATTGTAATGTATCTACTTTACTCTTATCTACTTTTTCCATATCATGGCATACTGCACCCATCTCTGATTGGCATGGTCATTCCCTGCTGCTGACTCCTCCACTGACTCCTCATTTGACTCAGTATCCACTCCCTGGAGTACAGGGGACTGCTGTTCCTGTAAGAGCTTACCTTGCTGTAACTGCCAGTGAAGTATGATATGGTGTAACATTGTATCCAGTGATATGGTGTAACATTGTATCCAGTGATATGGTGTAACATTGTATCCAGTAATATGGTGTAACACTGTACACAGTAACAATATTTTTGCACATATGCCTGGGTCATACCGCAGTGCACCACCTGATGAATCCAGACAGTGAAAAGGTGTCTTCAGCAGCCTAAACATACATAATAATAATGTTTTGTTTGGAACTGGGCAAAATTGTACCCTGCTTTGTTTGATTTTGTGGATTTTTTAAAAGGTGTCATAAGTCAGGATGTTTAATGGATATTTGGCATCACTGCAAGTTGACCCTGTGCGAAGTTGCCCCTAGCAAAACTTTAGTTCCATTCATAGGTGTGATATATGAAGGAATCATAACTGCTTAGCTGACCTGCAGAAGTCATCCTGTGTATCACAGGTTGTCTTGCATTTGATGGAGCAATTTACTTTATGGCTCATGTAGATCCTTCCCAGATCACCAGAGTCTTTATTTCAGTATGGGTACAGTTTATACCCCCACAGTACCTCAGAGAAATGGGCTATGATATAAAAGTCCTGCATATCTTTGACTCTCTCCTCTGTGGTACAGTAGAACAACATATTCTTCTTTATATGCTGAAAGATGGCATTAAAATAAATGATGGTTTGTTCTTAAGGCAGATGCCTGAGATACCCATAGATTGTTGAAAGGTTCCTGTAACTAATATATGTAAAGCAACATATAACTTAGTATCCCCTAGGATAGTTAATTCATGAATCTGGAGGGGTTGCAAATGAGGCCAACACATGTCCACATTTTCTGTTATGTTGTCCCTGTCTATATGTCACCAGTCTACAATGTCAGTGTCATGGAGTCCATGATATTTTAAGTGATGGATGACCAGTCCCTGCAAGGGCAGCATCACATGCCATCAGGTAAAACAGCTATATAAGAACCCTTTTGCAGATACACATTTACTTATCCTGCTATGTGACATTTATATGTTTAAGATTTGTTGTGCCATATTGTTTTGCCTTGTTTGCATACTCCAGGATGCTCATTGTAATAATGTTGCTCATTACCATGTTTTTTCCCCCCAAATTCTCTTTGTTTCAATTTTCTTTTTTTCCAAATAATAACAACAATACAATAACTCAAAAACACAAATAAACAATACAAATACATATCTAAAGAAAACAGACAACAATCTTGTTTTGAGAAAATTATATATATATATATATATATATATATATATATATATATATATATATATATACACAATATATACATTAGAAGTCACTACATCATCAAGTAAAATATGAGAATTCTTATGTTCATTTGGTCTCATAAGGGATAGTGGAATGGGGATACTCTATATAGAAAGTAAAGATAGAAATTCAACCATTTATTGTATAGTTAGGGAAAATATCTAGATACACATATACTAAGAGAAGGGGGAAGATGCAAAAAAACTGGTTATACTACATTCATTTCTTATTAAAATGTTAGCTTTCCATGTCAATTTGTGGGCAAATTTTATTTGTCAAGAATTTTATCTAGTAAGTAACCCCAATATTTTTGGTAATAGCATTTGTTTTTTGTTTTTGAATAAACTAATTTGTAAAATGAGATATATTTGATAGCAAGATTGCTAAAATTTTTCCATGTAATTGGTGACATGACATTCCAATTCTTTGTAATAAAGAATTTAATAAGGGCACACATCGTAATAAAGACATGCTTTAATATTTTGGAAGTTGATTGATGTTAATGTGCAATATCGCTGTCTCCCATGTAAGGGTTGATTTTTCATATCCCATCTTCTATAATCTTATTCTCAAGGAACACCATATGTTGTGTATCTTAATACAGTTCCACATGACAGGCAAAATATCAACTGTTTGATCCGGACAATGGGGACATATAGGCGAAAAGTTAGGATTGAATTTATTTAATTTAGATGTTTGTCTTTCGGCTTTTCCCATTTAGGGGTCGCCACAGCAGAACTTCGGTCCGCTAATGATTGGCAGTAGATTTTTTTATGAAACGCAGAGGTGCCAGCACGACGCCTAACCTTCAACGAAGGCACTCCCATTTCCGCATGTATATCTTTCGAACGCTACCCAACCGCGGGGAGGACATGCAGACTCCACACAGAAGGCACTCCAAAGCCAAGCCAAGAATCGAACGGGAGAACCTCTTGCTGTGAGGTAACAATGCTACCGCCATATCACAGCGGAATTAGATAAGGTATAATATAGATTGTTATTTACCATAATTTGTGTATATAACAGCTTCTTGAAAGGAATGAATTTGATTGTATTTTCAATGGCTAGTTTCTTATTTTCTTCAGTCAGTGATTGATTTTTTCGTTTGCCAATAGTTTGAAAATAATAAAGAATTCTGATGTTTTGCACTCATTACAATTTTATAAGTCCTAGAAATTGCTTTCCCTTTAATTGCAAGATTTTCAAGTATTAATTTAACTAAATGTATGTTCTGTACGTCAGTGTGTATTTGTGAGAATTTAGCATTTATAAGATGGTGAAGTTGGTTAAGGATAATACTATATTTCTTAGGGAGTTTGAGTTCAAGTCTCATTTGCCCTGTGTTAGAGTCTTTCCATTGGTATATATCCCATATTGTGTAGTCTTTTATCAGGGGGCAGTTTGTTAGATTTACGGGTTTATTATTTATTAGTAGATTAGGATTTAGGTGTAACGGTTGTATAAGGGCAAAAGCGGCAGCTAATTGCAATGATTTAAATAGTTTCTGTGTTGTAAGAATCATGTTTTTAATTAGTGGGTGTAGATTCTTCGTGTATATGCTAGTCTGGTTTAAATTCAAGAATGATAGGGATTTGATACTATAGCCAAGGGATTTCAACTGTTCATACCAGATTTTGGTCCACTGGGGTGTCCAAGTATTTATATATTAGTCATAGTTTATTATTTGTATTAGTCTGTAGACAGTAATTATACTATAGTAAAGCTTAAAATCAGGCAACCCCAATCCCTCTTTATCTTTGGTGAGTACAAGTTTTCCATATTTAATTCTGGTAGATTTGGGATACCATAAGAATCTTGATATAGCTTTTTCCATGGCAAGGAAGAAGTTTTGGGGAATATTTGAAAAAAGTAGCATTTAATTGAAAGAGTATTCTTGGTAGAAAATTCATCTTGACAACACTAGCTTTTGACAGTAGAGACATATTGATGTTCTTCTATCTATCAATATTGTTTTGAATACTTGTCCCTGTACTTAGTAGGTTATTGTTTATAATATCTTTGAAGTACGAAGTAAATATTATTCCTAGATATTTTATCTGATAGTTTATTTTGATCTCACTCATGGGAAAGTAGAATTCTTTATGGCCTATAGGACTGAGGGGAAATATGTGTGACTTGTTTAAATTTAAGTTATAGTTTGAAACTACCAAGAACTCATCAATAGCTTTAAGTATTTTTGGGAGGTCAGTAGTGGGGAGTTGGAAGTATATATTCAAGTCATCGGCAAAGGCCGAGTATATAAGATTTGCATTGTGGATTCTGGGAACATGATGAAAGGCTTCTATAAAGATGAAATAGGTATGGCGAAAGAGGACATCCTTGTCTTGTACCATTGGGTAAAAGTATAGGGTTAGTTATAAGTTTGAACCAGAATGGCTTCAGTGGTGAAAAAATGATCCACTAGGTGTATAATATGTAACAAAGCAATTTATTAACAACACACAGAGGAAAAAATAAAATAAATAAATAATATTAATCCAAATGAGTCAAATCCAAGCGCTTTCATCTCCTGTGTAGGAGACGTTTTCAAGAACAGAGCATGCCCAACAAATGAAAAACATTTATACCATCATTAATTAAGTTTCAAAACAAAAGCACCAATCATTTTCTGTTTCCATTCATTGAATCCTTTGGTGTAGGGTGTGATAGTTAAAGGTATAACACAGTGAAATGTGCAATAAAATATGCAGTTTTACCATGAGTCAAACCAACACAAAAGTAAAAAAAACATGTGTGTGTATTCAATTTGTGCATTACAATCAGTTGTCATGAAATTAGAAAGTAAAAATATATACTAAAAAGTATATAACTAATATACTTGTGTTAGGTTTTACAAGTGCAAATACATACGCACATGCTTGTGTAACCTATTCACAAAAATTTATGAATACATAAATGAATAATGTCTGTATGAGTAAAAGCAAAAATATGTGTGCATATATATAACTTGTATACATAATAAAATTCATTTTAGAGGGTCAGAATGCACATAATTAATAAAATTAATAAAAGTTCATTGCCAACATTAAGCAAATATGTTGGTATCATAATTTTCTTTTTCAGGTTTAATAAATGATACATGTGTTTATAATAAATTAATAAATAAATGGATACATAAGCATATTATGTTAAAAACTTAAAAATTGTTGGTTAACCACCTATGTTAAAATACAATGTATAACAAATTCACCTATCTAGGCTCTTTAACTTCAGAAAACAAGTAATTAAAATAAAATCATTCAGGCCAGGCCATTGAGTAGCATTCATTTTTAATTGTCATAAAGCTTCATTCATTTCCAAATGTAATGGCCATGGTCCACCCCTTGGGTTTACTTCCATAGCTTCTATGATAGTAAATTTAAACCCATGATCTGGCCATTCATTACAATGCCTTGCCAAGGCGATTATATCCATTTTTAATTTAATGTGCCTCAAGTGCTCATAAATATGTGTCTTTAACTTTCTTTCCATTTTTCCAATATAAAAACAGGTGCATTTGCAACAGAAAGCACAATAAACGACTCTTTCAGTGTTACAACAACATTTTTTTCTTCTGAATAACTCTAATGCCATGAATGTTAAATGTCATGCCTTCCATTATATATCGGCAATACTTACAATTCAATTTCTTTTGCTGTTTTTAATTAAACTATTTGACTTTCATACATTGTGGTCTTGGCACCCTTATTTGGTTCTCCAAGTGAACCTTTGGTTTTTGGTGGCAATACTTACAAGATCCATATTTTCTCATGCCCCCAATACTATAAACCTGGGTGTTCTTTTCAAGTATGTTTTTGAGGGACTAACCCTTTCTGTACACTGCAGTAGGTCTTTCTCTTATACATTGTCTAATTTCATTACATGAGGTTAAAATAATCCAGTTTTTCTATAAAATTCTTAGTATGTCATGACTCTCAAGATTATATGTGGTAATAAAAGCACAACGATAATTGGTTTTTGATGATATTGAATTTTCAAGACTCATACTATTCTGTGAATTATCATCAAAGACCCTTTGTCCATCTACTTCACTCGGTGTTGTTATGTTGTATGTCATCAACCATTAGAATAGCTTGAAAAAAGCCTCTCTCTCTTTTGTTGACAACCTCTAACATTACATTATTTACTAAATCTCTTGGATATTCTCTTTTTATTAACATTTCTTTTAGTAAATCACATTCATTCAGAAAGTGTCAAAGCAAGATATCATACGGGCCGCTCTTACAAATTGGCCCTTCACTACCGCTCTTTTTTGTTTGTAAGGGTGTGCACTATCAAAGTGTAAAAAAACTATTAGAATAAGATTCCTTCCGATATATTTTTGATACAAATTTATCTAACTGTCTATCTTTTATTAGTTTAATATCCAAGTATGAAATTTCCTCTTCACCAATGTTGTGGGTGAATTTAAAGAAAGGGTGTTGAATTATTGATGTAATTTAAAAATTCATCAATAAGGACCCTTGGACCAACCCAAAATATGAAAATATCATCCAAAAATCTGACATACATTCTACAATATTTAAAAAAATATGATTCAAAAACAACTCTCTTTTCCCATTGTAGCATCACCATATTGGCATAAAGGCCACCACAAGGGGAACCCATAGCAACACCAACCATTTGTATAAAAATTATTTGTTAAAAAATATGCAATTATTTTTTAAAACAAGATCAAATAGTTGTTCAAACACATTAATCCTGGGTTGGGGTATCCCTTTTTCAAGTAAATAGTCACATACCCATTCTACCCCTGTATCTTGAGGTATTGAAGTATAGAGGTCCTTTACATCAATGGTTACAAAGACGCCACTCTCTTTGAAGTCCAAATTATTGATTCTCTTCAGAAAATCCCATGAGTCCCTACATATATTAGTCTCTTCAGCTACATACTTTTTTAGGTTAATGTCTATATATCTAGCTATAGGGTAAGTAATAGAACCTCATACATTGACAATAGGATGAATTGGTGGGTCAGACACATTTTTATGCATTTTAGGCAATCCAAAAATGCATGGGGTAACAGGGTGGTGAACAGATAAAAAATTAAACTCATCGATTGACAAAGATCCTTCAATAAATAAATCATTCAGTTCATTCCTAATCTTGTTGTATGTTTGATTTAATTCATTTAAGGACATTTTTCTATAAGCATCACCCATTAGAATTTTTATCATCCTCTCATTGTAATCTCCTATGTCTATAATTACAATACCACCACCCTTATCTGGTTTTATAATTCTTATGTCCTTATTGTATCCTAATTTATTCAAACAGTCAATTTCAGCCTTATTCAAATTAGAAAAATTAACATTTTTATCTAAATTCCTGACATCAACTTCACGTATCTTGTCAAACATTGCTATAGAAGGGTGTAACTGTGGATTATATGGCCTGGCCTGAATGATTTTATTTCAATTACTTGTTTTTTAAAGTTAAAGAGCCTAGATAGGTGAATTTGTTATACACTGTATTTTAACATAGGTGGTTATCCAACAATTTTTAAGTTTTTAACATAATATGCTTATGTATCTATTTATTAATTTATTATAAACACATTTATCATTTATTAAATCTGAAAAAAAATTTATGATACCAATATATTTGCTTAATGTTGGCAATGAACTTTTATTAATTTTATTAATTATGTGCATTCTGACCCTCTAAAATGAATTTTATTGTGTATACAAGTTATATATATATATATGCACACATATTTTAACTTTTACTCATACAGACATGAGTCATTTATATATTCATAAATTTTCATGAATAGGTTACACAAGCATGTGTGTATGTATTTGCACTTGTAAAACCTAACACAAGTATATTAGTCATATACCTTTTAATATATATTTTTACTTTCTAATTTCATGACAACTGATTATAATGCACAAATGATACACACACACACACACACACACACACACACACACACACACACACACACACACACACACACATGTTTTTTTTTACTTTTGTGTTGGTTTGGCTCATGGTAAAACTGCATATTTTATTGAACATTTCACTGTGTTATACCTTTAACTATCACACCCTACACCAAAGAATTCAATTAGTGAAAACAGAAAATGATTAGTGCTTTTGTTTTGAAACTTAATTAATGATGGTATAAATGTTGTTCAGTTGTTGGGCATGCTCTGTTCTTGAAAAAGTCTCCTACACAGGAGATGAAAGCACATGTATTTGACTCATTTGGATTAATATTATTCATTTATTTATTTATTTATTTATTTATTTATTTTATTTTTTCCTCTGTGTGTTGTTAATAAATTGCTTTGTTACATATTATACGCCTAGTGGATCGTTCTTTCACCACTGAAGCCATTCTGGTTCATCTGTTTTGCGGCTTTTTGTTTGTATAGTTACTTATAAGTTTGTTTACCTGTATAGTGGTATAAGCTTTCTGATACAGAACCTGGATCATTTAAAATTAATTCTTGAGGAAAACCATATAAAGGCAGTATATTAAAGAAAAAGTGTAAGTTTACTCTATCAAAAGTTTTGGTTGCATCTACTGTAAGGGCATATCTGGGGCATTTATCACTATTAAGTAGTCTTGCAATGTATCTAAGAGGAGGGTGTTGTCACTTGTTTGCCTGTTTGTCATAAAGCCCATTTGTTGTTGGGAAATAATAGAGGGGAGTATTTTCTTAAGTCTATTTGCTATAACATGGGCTAATATCTTAAGATGAGTGTTTATGAGGGCTTTTGGTGTATAATTTGCTGGATCTGTTGGGTCAGAATGTGGTTTAGGAATCAACACTGTCTTGGAGTTATTTAAGTATTTGTCTGTTATACCATATTGTATTATATAGTTGAAAACTTTTAATAAAACTTTGGAGAGAGGTTCCATGAATAACTTATAAAAATCAGATGTGTATCCATCAGGCCCAGGGGATTTACGTAGTTTTAGTTTGTTTATTGCAGCTTTTTATCTCTTTTAATTGTAACTGTGATTTTAAGAGTTTCCTTTGATCTTCTGTAATTTGTGGAAAGTGTATATTATGTATAAAATCAAAAAGAAAGCTGTAGGTATGGAGTGAAGACCAAACGTAACAGCGTGCAGAAATAAATACCGGGTACTATCAGTTCGTTTGGTCTTCACTCCATACCTACAGCTTTCTTTTTGATTAATAGTGACTTTTGGAAGCTTTCATTACATTTTGTTATGTATAAAATCCTCAAATCTGTCTGTAGATGGTGATAAGGGTATATTGTATAATTTCTTATAAATATCTTCAAAAGCGTCCACTATATCTTGGTCTTTATGTTTGCAGATGACATTGTGATCTGTAGTGAGAGCAGGGAACAGGTGGAAGAGACCCTGGAGAGGTGGTGATATGCTCTAGAGAGAAGAGGAATGAAGGTCAGCAGGACTAAAACAGAATATATGTGTGTGAATGAGAGGGAGGATAGAGGAATGGTGAGGATGCAGGGAGTAGAGGTGGCAAAGGTGAATGAGTTTAAGTACTTGGGACCAACAGTTCAGAGTAATGGTGAGTGTGGAAGAGAGGTGAAGAAGAGAGTACAGGCAGGATGGAGTGGGTTGAGAAGAGTGTCAGGAGTGATTTGTGACAGATGAGTACCAGTAAGAGTGAAAGGGAAGGTCTACAAGAGGGTAGTGAGACCAGCTATGTTATATGGGTTGGAGATAGTGGCATTAACAAAAAGGCAGGAGTCAGAGCTTGACATGGCAGAGTTGAAGATGTTAAGATTTGCACTAAGTGTGACGAGGATGGACAGGATTAGGAATAAGTATATTAGAGGGTCAGCCCAGGTTGGAAGGTTTGGAGACAAAGCCAGAGAGGCAAGATTACTTTGGTTTGGACATGTGCTGAGGAGGAATGCAGAGTATATTGGGAAAAAGATGCGAAGGATGAAGCTGCCAGGTAACAGGAAAAGAGGAAGGCCTAAGATAAGGCTTATGGATGTGGTGAGAGAGGACATGCAGGCGGTTGGTGTAACAGAGCAAGATGCAGAGGACAGGAAGAAATGGAAACAGTTGATCTGCTGTGGTGACCCCTGATGGGAGTAGCCAAAAGAAGAAGAAGATATCTTGGTCTTTATATTTCACCGGTCCTTCATATTTTATTCCTTTGATCCTAGGAGGTCTACTTTTTATGTTAATTAGTCTAGCTAGGAATTTTGATGGTGTTTGAGCCCATTCTGAGTATTGATATATTGACCTTAATTCTAAGAAGGAGATATTTTCTAAATAGTGTTTGCGTAATTGTTTTTGCCAATCAATTATTTTTTCCTCAAGTTCTTTAGAATATTTTTCCTGAAGTTCTAGTTCAACAGTGTTTATTTGATACTCTAGTTCATTCTTAAGATTGTTATATTTTTTTTGAGCCACGCAGATTTTTGAATAATAATACCCCTGGTGACCGCCTTGGTAGCCGCCCATTGTATGTCATATGGAATTTGAGTGGATATAAAATCATTTTGGAGTTGGGCTAGGACATTCTGAATTTCTTGTGTTGTTTCTTGGTTTTGTATAATTTTAGGATTTAATGTCGAGGTATTGAGATAGGAAATATTTTGTTTATGGGCTTGAAAGTTTATTAAAAGTCTAATTTTGGAATGATCTGAAAGAGTTCTAGGTGATACAGCATAATTTAATTTGTTAGAAAGGAAAGCAAGGGAGATTAGAAAAGCATCTATTCTGGACCAAGTTTTATGAGTGGCTGAAAAGAAAGTGAATCTTGATATTGTTTTATCATATTGAAATTTAACATAAGGGTCAACTAGTTCAAATGTATTTTGTAATTTTTCAAGTGCTGTAGTGGTAGATTGTGACTGTCTGTTTTTATTATGCAATCTATCCTTATCTAGATTTAGTAAAGCATTCCAGTCCCCACCTACAATAAACAGATGATTTGGGTATTTGGCTAATATATTAAAGATTTCATAAATGAAGAGCTGTTGATTTGAGCAGGGGCTATATATATTAAGAAAGAGTAATGGTTTGTTCAAAGTATGATATTCAGTAGTAAATAATACCCATCTTCCCTTTGAGTCAGCTTAATAGGAAGTAATCTCTCCTTCGAAGGATTTATTTACTATAATCACCACTCCCCTGGACAAAGAACTATAATTTGCAGCAACTATTGTTTTAACCCATTTTCTTTTCCTTTCCCTAACCCTAAGTTGGCCATCTAAGTGAGTTTCTTGCAAGAAAGTTATATCAGCCTTAGTTTGGTATGTGAGGTGCATGATTACATTTCTTTTCTTTTTATCTACCATCCCTTTAACATTCCAAGAGTCTATGGTTATCATTTTTTATTAATATTGTTGAAGTTTCTCATTAGTTGATACTCAAAAATACAGTTATAAACTTTGTCTGTTAGTGTATTCATCTTAAGAATAAATGTTGTGATTTCTATACTCCTAAACTCTAAATAGGTGCCTAACCACCCATGCCTCTGTATTAGTAAATGTGCATGAGTTAAGAAACTAAAAGAGACTATTATTTTTAGCAACGAGGAGCAAATATTTATCAGAGGGATGTCACTAATACCCATACTATTCCAAATGCGAACAGTCACCGGCTAACAGACTGTGCCCATCCCACTCCTTTTGTTATTTATCTACTGCATATTCATTTTCAGACTTCTTAAAATAGTATGTTAATTGTACCCTTAGATATTATATAGAAAGAAAGAGAAAAGTAGCTTTTATAAAAAGTTTTGTAGTAACAGCAACATATTATAATTCTTAACATTTCAGGAGTTTTTAAAGAGTTTACAAAGCAATATTTTCAAAAAACAAGTACAATATATGAACATTTAAAGAAGGCAGCACTTTAAAATTCAACAACATTTGCATTATTCTTGCTAACAGCAACTAACTGTGGTTCTTTAAAATGTATTGGAAACTTTGTTTAATACTGCACTGGCAAAAGCCATACAAGCACAGCATTGTGAACTCATATATTATTAATTAACCAGTGTCATCTACTGGACAAACAGGGAAAAAAAGAGAAATATGTTTTTGTACCTTGCTCATAGACACATTTAAAAGTAACTCAATGGTTATGCCAGTAGAATAATGATTATACATTTTACAAATTTAAAGAAGGCAGCACTTTAAAATTCAACAACATTTGCATTATTTTTGCTGACAACAACTGTGGTTCTTTAAAATGTATTGGAAACTTCATTTAATACTGCACTGGCAAAAGCCATACAAGCACATCATTGTGAACTCATATATTATTAATTATCCAGTGCTATCTACTAGACAAACAGGGAAAAAAAAGAGAAATGTGTTTGTACCTTGCTCATAGACACACTTAAAAGCAACTTAATGATTATGCCAGTAGAATAATGATTATACATTTTAACTGAAACTACTAATGTCTAGTATTTACACTACTTAAACTATTATATCAGAGGTTATATCCCATTATTTAAATGTAGTTTAACACTCCTTTTTTGTAAGCTGTAAATGCACTTTAAAGTCATTTCTCTATGCAGTCAGTGTTAGGTAGCTTTCCAGCTTTTAAATGTAGAAGGCAGTTATTAAAAGACAGTACCTTAAGTATTACAGTGTAGCAAAAAATGTTTTCTTTACAGGCAGGTAAGCAGAGTTATTTAGCACACATTCCTCATCCTTTTGCTTGAAGTTTCCTATAAGAGTGGTATATTCTTCTGTCCTGTAGTTCTTTGGAGATGTAGCACTTGTTTAGCCTTCCAAATGTTGTTTTTGGATTAAAAGATATGAAAAGAGTTGTCTCAGGCAGGATTTACTTTGAATAGATGCAGAAAGGTGGATTTTGCCTGGTCAGGTGTTTCCAGGGATATTTTTTTTTCTTTTTAATAAAATGTTAAAGTTGCAGGATATTTCATTTGGAAACAAATCTTATTTTCAATGAGGTTTGTGCAGTATTTACTGAGTTTCTGTCAATTTTGTTTAATTTCTAAAGGAAGATCTTGAGTAACCGTAATTTTATGTGCTCTCCATGTAATATTCTTTTTAACTTTATAAGCTGACAGTATCTGTTGAACATGTGCTGAATTAAGCAGTCTGATGTAGATTTGTCTTGGAAGATCACGTGTTTGTGTACGCTTTATAGCTCTGTGGGCTCTTTCAATCACTATCTCATCCAGGAGATCTTTATTAGTCAGAAGAGAGCTTAGTATTTCTTTTATTATTGGAATAAGTTGTGGATTATCAAAGCTCTTTGGAATACCTCTTATGATAAAATTATTTCAACGGCTTCTAGCTTCCAAGTCTAGCATTTTTTGCTGTAATTCTTTAATTATTGTGTCATTGGTTTGTGTTTTTTGTTGCAGTTCATTTATTTTTAGCTCATTGTCCATAGTTTTAGCTTCATTTTGTTCTAGCCTAAGCACAATTTGGTCCAGATTAGAGCCAAATGTAGTTAGCTTATGAGAGAAACCCTGCACTTCTGTTTGTAAAGGTTGTAAAGCAGTTTTCAGATTCTCCAGTGTTAAAGGTTGTTCCTGTTTTAATCTTTGACGCATTTTACCAGCTTCTTGTTGTTGCTTGTTATTTTTTGCCTTTTAGAAGTGGTTTCTTTCTCAGGAGTAGTAATTGTAGACAGTTTGTTTTTTGTGATTACAGTTTCCATCTGATCTGGCTGATTTCTCCATTAATCCTGTATAGTTAGATTCCTAGTAGTAGTGCAGAATTTTAAATGATAAGTCTTGTTATGAAAGTGGTTTTTCTTCTAGCTTTCCTCTTATTAGGCCTGTTGGTCTTGAATAATCCACACCATGTGGTTCAGGGCTCTGTTTCCAACAAGTAATTATTTTTCCTTCAGAATGAGAGAATTTTTGAAAAATAAAGATGAAACAAGTAAGTACTTGTATTTCTGCTTTAATCCATTGATGTTTGGTATACTTTTCTCAAGCGATGTGCTGGTTTGAAGTCAGATTATAGCATAGGAATGCAGGAGCTGCATTGTCAATGTGCTTACAGGCTGTCAACCATTTTGGAATGCTCATTACCATGTTTTTATATTGCTGTTACCATGTTCTGCCCCAGACCATGCTGCTCAGCATCCTCATCTTGAAGTGAATGTGCTTCTGAATCACATACCCTCTTACAGTGGCCACTAGTCATGTAGGTTTTCTTACTGAATTCAAGAAAAGTTTTCTGAATCTAGCACATATTTTTTAATACTTACTGATGAGTTGTCAGCATGCTCTGATTAAGAATTTTGGACTCTGAATTTTAAAATGTTTAGTTTTATATTCTCCTGCACAACCATGTTCTGTATTTCAATTTCTTTTGTACAGGCACTGAAGTTACAACTCTACAAACAGCATGGAATATCTAATATTATCTCTAGCTATAAGAAGAGATATATGAGGAAATCTGAACTGATATATCTATCTATATATATATATATATATATATATATATAAAACAGCAATTCATAAAGGTTGTAATATTCCATGCTTGTATGAATCTTTGATCACCCATAATTTGAATTCTTGTAAAAAATAATATGTACATTACAGATGAAAAGGTAAATATAAAGTGCTTTCCATTGGGTGGTTTGTTCCTTTTATTTAAAAAAAAACTTGCAATGCCTTAATTTTTTGCATTCAGTGTAAATGAACTAGTAATGAAAGATACAGAATGTATTTTCCTATCTAGAATTCAAGAACTGCTTGTTGTGTTTTGATTGGGGTTTTCTGAACCAAGACAAATGTTGCCCTGCACTCCCCTCTACAAAAACTAAATGTATATATTTATCAGGTAATGTAAATCCATATAATGGATCATTTGTTAAAATGTGCCAATAGGTATCTGATTATTGTTAGATTTTGAAAAAATATATATATATCCAGAAAGAGTAATCATGCTTAATCCACTGGTAGATTGAGATCCAGAAATGGGTCTTATAGCATAAGAAAGTCACCCAATTATTTCTCATGATTTTTTGACAATAAAACCTCTTTTTTGTTCACATTTTTTGATATAAAGTCTTTAGCTGTGCAATACACATGCTGGGTAAAAATGTAAAGAGATTGTGGCAATTTATTTATTATATGCTTTGGATGGCAACTTTTTTATAAAATAACATTTTATAGTATTGGGATTTTTATATAATGTATTCAGCAAAACATTATCAGCTAGATTTGTCACTGTAATATCCAAATATCAGACAGTTAATAGATCATACTTTAAGGTGTTATTTAAGTAACTTGTAAATCATTTTATCATTCACACTGCTTGCTATTCATTGTTCACTATTACTGCTGTGGGACAAAAGTCTACCTGTGTTTTCATTTGTGTATTCCTGCTAACTAGTCAGTGTTCACTATTGCTGCTGTGGGACCAATGCCTACTTGTGTTTTCATGTGTATATTCCTGTTTACTATTCACTGCTCACTATAACTACTGTTAGAATAAAGCCTACTTGTGTTTTCATTTGTATGTTCCTGCTTACTATTCACTGTTCACTTCTCCTGCTGCTGGACCAAAGCCTACTTGTGTTTTCATTTGTATGTTTCTGCTTGCTATTCACTATTTACTAGTACTGTTGTAGGACTAAAATGTACTTGTGTTTTCATTTCTATATTCCTGCTTACTATTCACTGTTCAGTATTACTACCGAGGTGCCCCGGCCTACCTACTTTTCACCTGCATACTCATGTTGGTGTAGCTCATTGCTTATTACTGCTGTTGTGATCACTGAGACAACTATTTATTTTGTTACTGTGCAACCATGTTGTTGCATTCATGCTTGAGGGCCCAGCTGTACAAAAATAAGTCACTGCCCTAAATAATTTGGAGCTAAGCATAAGTGTCTTCAGTTAGATACCAATATTTGTCACATTGATCTTGGGTTCAGGGTTTCTTATGTATGTGTTTATTAAAATAAATAAATAAATATTATTTTTAGCAAAAGTGATTTGTATGTACAATAACAGGAGACAAGGGTGGCTAAAGTGCCTAGGAACTATATCTGTTGAACTTACTGCTGAGGTACTGCCCTGAGGAGTATAGTTGAACTCCTGATTAATGTTAGAAATTATGCCTTGGTACATCTATATGTCTATAACTTTATTCCAAGGCACTTTACCACTCTTAGCTTCTCCAATCAGAAGGTCTTCTAGGAAGTACAAAAACATAGTTGAATCCAAACTCTAGTAGAATCAGTACAAATGTAAATATAATCAATAGGAAGTACAAAAATAGTCAGATCCAAACTCTAGTAGAATCAGTGCAAATTTAAATATAATCAATTAGATATCAATAAAACAATCAGGCAATCACTTTAAGACAAATTCCCATTCTAATTTCTGACTAAGTCCTTCAGGTTCTAAAGTATAGCATTTTAAAATATAAATTAATTCTTTCTGTCTTTGGGATGTACTAGGCTAATGACTCTGGGGCCTTTACAAGCCTAGCCATAGGATTACCTTGCCATCATGCCACCAGACCTTAGTTCCCAGTGCCTCTGTTGAGTCGAGCCACTGAAGTTATCCCTGGGGTGAATTTTCTATTTCCCATCCACTCATCAAGATTTCTCTTGAAGAGGGTCAATGAGGTGCTCTGCTTGACATGTATGAGAAGTCTATTAAATAGCTTGAGCAGTCTCTGGGTTATGAACCTGCCCCTCAAGTACATTGTATTGATTGTGGTAATGAGGTTGAGGTCTCTGGAGCATGTGGTGTGGAGGGATTGGGATTTCTTTAGATGTAGCATTTCTAACATAGTTGGGTCAGACATGGCTTTGTAAGTCAAGCAGAGATTACCTCTAGGTAGGCGATATGAAACAGAGAATAGTTGGAGTTTTTTTGAGTCTGTCCATATAGGACAAGGGTTTAAGGCCTAGTATCCTCTTTGTGAGGTACTTTTGCAGCCTCTCCAGTTGCTGCAGGTGTCTAGTGAGATACATGCCAAATGGGGCATTGTACTCGGTGATTGGTTTAATGAGGGAATAGTAGAGGGAGACAATGACCTCTTTCTTCCTGGATGCAACATCCTTAGTAATGGGATGTGCCACATAGAAGGACTTTCTGACCACAGTGCTAATTTGGTGATCAAAAGAGAGGTTGTTGTCAACCTGTGTTCCCAGATCTCTTATAATGCCTTTTCTGTTCAGTGGACTACCATCAATGTGGTAATTCATGGGAACCGGGTCTTTCCCAAAGGGGATGACAACATATTTTTGGCATTGAGCTTAAGGCCATGGTTCTGACACCAGTCATTGGTCTCAGTGAGGCCATTCTGTAGGATGTCAACATCACTTGCAGAGTTAATAATAGCTCACAATTTGCAATTGTCTGCAAACCTTGTCAGCAAGAGTCCCTTTGTGTTGGCCTGGACTTCAGAGAAGTAGATATCAAACAGGAGGGGACCCAGGACTGAACCCTGGGGCTCTCCACTCATGCCTAGTCAGCAGTCTGACTTGAGTCAGCTACATTCACACTGTGGGCTCTATCTGAGAGCCAGTTTGCAACCCACCTAGTGATATAGGGATTGATGCCCAGCTTAGTGAGTTTTTCTATGATTCCTGAGTGGAGAATGGTATCAAAGGCCTTGGCCAGATCAAGGTAAGCTGTATGAACCACCTTGCCTTCATCCACAGCTCTGTTGACTGACTCAAAGATGTTGACCAAATTAAGCAGGCATGGTCTACCCTTCATAAAACCAAACCAAACTGTGTGGGAACCAGAGTTGGAGATTCCATGTATCCTTGTTTATTAGGTCCATGATGATGTGTTCCATAGTTTTGCATATCAGTCTCATCAGACTAATGGGACAATAGTTCCCAGAGTCTGTGGTCTCTCCTCCTTTGTGGAGAGGAATGACTGTAGCAGTGCACCATTCAGTAGGGGCAAAGCCTGAGGTGAGGCTGTGATTGAACAGGGCATGCAGGTGAGGTGCCAGTTCACTCTGTAGTTCATGTAGAACACAGTCAGGGATATTGTCTGGTCTCAAAGAAGCTGTATTCTTGGCCTTGGACAGTGCTGTTTTAACCTATGTAGCAGTAATACTGGGTGCCTGGCAATCTACTGGTATTGTGATTGGTCCTTTGGGGGGGGGTTAAATTGGCATTGAATCAGTCGGCCAGTATATTGGTAATATTTATTGGCTCGGTATAGGAGGTTCCATTGTACAGTAGCTCAGAGAAAATCTGGGTATTGCCGTGGAGATTCTTTACATAATTATAAAAGGCCTTATGGTTGTCTTTACTATCTGTTGCAATTCTGTTTTCATAGTTAGCTTTAGAAGATTTGATGAGGGATCTCAACTTTTTGTTGAGCTGATAAGGGAGTTTTTCCAGTCTTGGGAGTTCACCTTATTCCGCATCAGTTTCCTCTTTCTGTTGTAGAGTTTGTTTATGGCAGGAGACCACCAGATTAGCTTCCTTTTTTTGGAGGAGATTGTCTTGGTTATATTGGGTATGGTGAGATCCATGCATGTGTATACATGTTCGTACAGTACATTGGTGTATAATTCGCAGGTCATGCAACTATTCTCCATTTGCATGGATGTTGTGAAGTTAGCCACCTCTGTTTTTAGGAGCCCAAAGTTAGCTTTGGAGACGTTTTTCATGGTGGTTACCTTTTCGGGGTGGGGTGGGGGTATGGATTTCCAAGGTGATTAATTTGTGGTTGGATCTAACCAGGGAGGAGCTGACTATTGCTGTAGAGCAATGGTTGCCCATGTTAGTAATGACCAGGTCATGGATGTTGCTACCTCTAGTGGGGGTAAGAACAAGTTATTCCAGGTCATTGGAATTAATGAACTCCAGGAAACGTTGGGCAAATGTTTTGGGTGTATTGGTACATTAGTATTTTTCCCAGTTAATGGAGGCATAATTGAAGTTGCCTAGTATAAGAGTGTTAGGTAGGACCCTAATATTCTCCAGGGTGCTTAGGAATGTGGAGTGTGAGTCTTGGGACATGGTTGGGGACCTATAGCAGGCTATGACTTGAATCTGTCTTACCCAATATTAGCTGCACCTGAAGTATCTCTGATGAGTTATGTTGGGCTACCAGTCTGGAGGTGTGTGCATCCTTTATGATTATGGAAACACCACCAGCTTTGGAGCTTCGGTCCAAGTTCTGGAACCGAAAGGTGTGGAATGAGTTATAGCCTAGTAGTGTAGGAGTGCTTTTTGCTGCCTTGAACCAGGTTTCTGTTACAACACAAATGTTGATGTTCTCCATTTTAAGGAGTGTTTCGAGTGAGTGCATTTTGAGATTTAGACTTCTTGTGTTGAGCAGCTTGACCCTCAGATTGCATTTGTTTGTAGCTGTTACAGTGGTAATTTGTTCTTTGGATAACCACCTAAAAAAGGCACTGTAGGGGTGGCAAGAGCCTTGATAAATAACCGGAAGCCCGGAGGTGACAGATGCAGGCCATCTCTGGCAAAGCATCGAGGTATGTCAATAATGTCATCCCAGACAGACAAATCCTGGATCCCCTTAGAATGACACCAGAAACTTAGCCAATTGTTGAAATCAATCATTTTCTGCCTGTACTGTGGTATCATTCTAGGTGATGGTAGGATGCTGGTCAGGGCTAGGGTTATACCCGCCTGGGCTACATAATCCGAGAGCTCCTCCATGTCTCTTTTCATGTAGTGCAGGGAGGTATGTCTCAGGTCATTCACATCCACAGGTACAATGTCTGAGTCATAGTTGTACCTGTTGTTGAGGGACCTGAGTGTGTGTGTTATGTGGCGGATCCTGGCACCTGACTGTTACTTTCCCCTTATACAACCTAGTGAGAGGGACATCAATCTAAACATTTTCCTTCCTTTCATCTCAATAAATCAGTTCTAAAATTGTACATTTAAAAGCAGTATAATTCCCTTCATGCATCCTTTTAAAGTGCGCAGAAAATGGATTTTCCAGTTTTCCAAGTCTAATGTTTGTCAACTGTTTTGCATTCTAAACATAAAACATACAGTAGTTAGCAAAATGATTTACAAATGTGCCATGCATTATGTATAATTTCTTCAGTTAGGCATGAAAGCCTTCCTTTAACAGAAATTAAGATTTCATGTTTTGACAGGAATGGCTTTATAATTCACAGGAAGTCTTCTATGTATTGGTAAACGCTGTTCTTTTCCATAAAATGCCATTTTTAAATAGTGCCCCGCTTCTGGACGTTCCAATATAGCACATTTTACTTGGTTAATATTAAGGTTGAAGAACTCAGTGCTAGGATTCTAAAAAGAAATATGCAAAGCTTGATGCCCTCGTACAACTCAAAACACATACATAATTCCATCCTTCCTGAAGCATAGCATAGCTCTATTCAAATGAGGGCATACACTCCATACTATGGTTCTGCATCTATCATGCCTTCAACTCTGGTGGAAACTATATTATAGTATATCACAGATGCTATCATGTCTACGGAGATTAGCTAAGAACTCAGATACTAAAGATCCATATCATGCTAAAAAATCCAAAAATTGTGTTAAAGCTGCCTAATGATCTATGCCATTTTCCTCTGGATTAGAGCAATAACCATAACATGCTTTAGAGGTTACATATCAAACCAAATATGGTCCTGTTAGATAAATTTGATTACTCAGCAATTGTTTGGCTTACATACAAATGTATTAATGGATGCAGTCAACATTGCCTGGAATTTAAAAATTACAATGTACTGCATCAGAAGGTGAATTACCAAGTTGATGCCCTAATATTCTGTACCTGTTTTTTTTTTTTTTTACAAAAGTAGTTCTGGCTTGTACCCCACAAAATATTTCCCCACTTCTGGTTACAACTGGCAACAAATCAATCATCTTTTCATTCAGCACCTGGGTATCCTCCCCACCACTTAATAAGTTGACCTCTGGGACTTCTGCAAGGTAAACATACTTCGGCTTTGTATGAGACTTAAGTAAGTTCCCCAGCAGCTTTCCATAAAAAGAGCCAATAGAAAGGGTTTATTCCTTACCTATGATGTTTATAAACACCTACATAGTTACATTAAAACATCAGCACTGATCCACCCTAAGTATAATAGTAAATTCATAAATACTCCCCTGTGGTGAAACACACATATTACTAAATTGTGTAACAAAAGAAATTAAAACAATCAGTGACAATAAGAAGTCTTTTCCTCCTTCTCAAGAATATGTTGAAACAAGTCAGCAAGGATCTAAGGAATAAAAGGTGACATTGGGTCCATTGTTTAATCTCTGTAAAGCTTTTAACACATTGCCTGCACAGCTTCAAGATAAGCTGCACTGAGGTTAACAAAATTTCCAACAGTTCTGCATTTTGGTGAGAGTTCCAATTTTAGGCTAGCACTGTGCACCTGTTCTGCTGCTCTTATTGGGGAATAAATTGTTCTGGTCTACACTTTTTATTTATTTTTATGTATTACATTTGGTAACTGGGTAGGTAGTCTGGTCCTCAGACCCTTTTCAACCATAAGCTGGATGGCAGGGCAACAGTTGTAGAAAAAGTACACAGCAGCACAGTGTAACAAATAAAAAGATATTCCAAAACTTATGATAAACAAATGCCAATTAAAAAGCTACAGACATATTCCAATTAAACAAGTTACAAAACATATACAGATATATCGCTATTCATATTCTGAAAATCTGGTATATACAATGACAATTACAGACAAGATTATAATAACAGAACATGAAACCATGTCGGGTGTGGTATTCACAATATATAAATGTAGAAAGATATATTCCATCAGATGTTTTATACATTATGCCATATGGGATTGGTTCAGCTATAGACCCAGCCAAGGAGCGAGCTCCTGGGGAATGTCATGATCAATAACGCAGATGCTCCAAAAGCTCAGTGCTAGAGAGGATACTTTTAGAATGCAAGTACTGAGCAGTACTAACAATTACTTTAATGTCATGTATTGAATTGAGACAAACAGGACTGCCTGTTAACTAACAATCATTACAGAGACCACAAAAACACAGAGCAGGAGACTGTTGCTTAAGCCAGTGAGCAGATTAAAAGTAATGGGTGATTTCTTGGTCTCTTTAAATGATCCAGGTCTGTAGTATCATCTTCTGAGCGGTCTGACTCTTCATGTTGCTTACCTTCTACCACTGTGCATTGAACTCTGTTGCCATTTACTGCATGCAACAGTCTCTTTGCTAAGTAGTTGTTGAGACTACATTGACTAAAGCATCTGAGAGAGACTGTAACTGCCAAGAAATGAAGAAATATCTTATTCTTTGGACTGCCAGATTTTTTTCTTGGCTTTTGATGTTAACACAGTGAAGGGCATCTTCCATATTGCTTTGTTGCTTGTATTATAGAGATCCACAATCCAATAATGAGTAAGTAAGCCTCTTTTCTTACTATCTATAACAGACCAGAACACAATCTCAGACAGGCTGAGCTTTCAATGGTATCTCCAAAAGCCCCATACTAATGTGGGTGTGTTTTGCATCAACCCTCCCTTACGTTTGTTCTGAGAATTCGGTCTTGTATCAAATTGTTCTGCTTAATTCTCAGAACATGTTTTGCATTACTGGCTGCATGCTCAGTTACTGAAAAAAAATTGTCACCCATTAGCCTTCATCATGTCTTGTTTTTGAAAGGGTATCCAGAGGTTAAGGGAGGTATCAGTTATCCTTGATAACAGAATAAACAATAAAGGTAAGAATGAGCAGGTATATTGAAATACTGCCATTATTTTTGTTGCACAACTTTTATTTTTTTCGTTTTGGGAGGCAGTGATAGGTCAATGAAATATCATCAGTAACATCTTCACAGACAATTCTTAACTTACTCTGTGCAATGTAAGGTGGATAGCTATTCTAAAAAGATTGCTGAGAAGAGAGTCATATGTTAGTACTAGGTGTAGTATTATAATATTGCATTAAAAATAAGATCATATCCCCATCAAGTCTACTTAGCAGCATTATGACTTGTCCTAATAATATAAAATTAAATTATATTTGGTGACTTTGGACCCTCATGTAGGGTGGCAACTTATAATGGAAACAATACATAATACTATTGCTGACTCTGCAAAAGTGAGTCATTAGAAAGAGAAGGGGGAATAAGAAAATTTACTGATGGCAAGGGTACAACCACTGAGATATTTAGTACTGTATGGAGGGAAACTTATGAAATCAGCAAAAATGGCTCATTTAGTGTCCTTCCCAAATAATTAAGTTTATTACTCAAATATTACAGTAAAAGGTATTTGTTAAGCATTTTCGCTAATTACATATACAACAGGACATCATCAGAACTACATTGCAGTTACAATCACCAGTTTAAATACAGCCCTAATGAGATTACATGATACACTTGCCCAATCATAAAATAACATTAATTAACAATAAAATGCTATCTGAGAAAATATATAAGTAAAAACTAGAGAATATATGAAATTATATATATATATATATATATATATATATATATATATACACATATATACAAATACACACACATATATATGCACATTTTGAGACCCAAAAGCAACTGAAACACAATATCAGAACTGATTAGATCTAAGTTTTAAAACAGGAACAACAGATAGCTCCTAACCGAAGTTGCCATACCAGTTCCTTGTACTCCAGTATGGTTTCCCAGGGACCACCTCTTAAATCATGGAGGAATAATTCAAGCAAAACAAATAAAAATGTGGATTTTCCACAATCTAACATGTGCTTATAGAGAGAATTACTCGCATTACATTTTAAAATTGCATATAAATGCTTATATATATATTTTTTTAAACTGCCTTTTGGTTTTCCCAACAAAAAACTTTGAACAACCTTTGCAAATTGCAATGCATGATGTACTATCTGCACAAGCCACAGTTGATTCTTATCCTGAGCAAACTTGCACTTCTTGCATTCATGACACCACAATGGGCACACATGTTAGGAAAGGATGTTGGATTATTAGTACTACTTTTTTGTGTCCTTCGGCTTTTCCCGGTTAGGGGTCGCCACAGCAAAACTCCGGTCCGCTAATAATTGGTAGTTGATTTTTACGTGCCGAGTTACCAGCCCTGATGCACAACCTTCAATGAAGGCCCTCCCATTCACGCATGTCTCCACGCAGAAGACGCTCTAGCTGTGAATCGAATCGGACAGCGTCTTACTGTGAGGCGACAACGCTACGCTGGATTATTAGTACTACTACTATATTTATTTCACAAAACAAAAAATACAAAACAAATGTACAGTGGGGGCACTAGAAATAAAAATATTATGCTTCAGCTGCCTCTAATGTATCTATTCCTAAAGAAATGTCAGTCCTGTACATTTCTGTTCTTCAGCCTGAAATCTGAAGCATGCATGCCCTAAACAAGTGCTTTAGCTGGTTTAAAACTTTCAGATTTAAAATGTGTGATACCAAAACCACTTCATGGAAAGATGCATTGCAAGCTGATCACCAAAACTGCTTCATGGAAAGATGCATTGCAATCTGATCTTACTCCATGCACGAACAAATGAGCTGAGGTCAACAGCATTTATCCATATGAAGAATGCCATTCTGTAGCTAAATGAAATGTATAAAGTAGCTTCTGTAAGCTTTATATAAAGTGAAATGATGTCATTTCCATGTTGGAATGACTACTTATTTACCAAAGCCCACATTTTCAATATTTGGTTTAGGCAACTTCACACAGTATACAACAATAAACACATCCATTATATGGAAGACTGTAGATGTGATAACTGCATGTTGTCTGAGGATGGACTTCATCTTAGTCAATATCGGGAATTTTCTGTTTAACAGAAATTTAAGAAGTATCTGAAAACATTTTACACAATCTAACACATCAACCTCTGGCAACACAGCATACAACAGATCTGATACAACTTTGAAACTGCAATACACAAAGTCTAGGCCACAAGTCTGATGAATTGGTGAGTCTAGTTATTGAACATAACTACAGAAGGATAGCAATTGTGGTATCCTGGAACCAATCAGCACTATATATTCTAAATTACACAAAACATGAATGCCTCAGAGAGAACTCCAGGGGTGGGTGAGTAACATTATGGATTCATAACAATATTTCATCTTCACATGTGAATTTAGCTAATGCGATAGAATGTATAATTGTTATTGTTTTGATCCTTTATCAAGTAAGTCCTTTAGAATTGTTCTTTATTACCATGGCCACAGTATGGCTGCAACCAGGCACTGGGAGTACCTCACCTGTTTAAATCACAAATTATCAATGAAATACATCATGTTAATGGGTGACTTCAATTACCCTGGTATTTTTTGGGAAAATGTTTCTGCAAAAACTATTTTTGAAAGATAATTTGTTGATATCATATTACAATGAGGACTGACCCAACATGCCACTGAAGACACCAGAGACTCTAATTTTCTTGATCTGTTACTGACCAATAACCCTTGTATTATTGGCAACTTAATAATTGGGGCCTACTTTGACTTTTAGATTACAACTCACTGAAATTTCAGTAAAAAATTGAAATTCCTTCACTAAGATTTTCTAAATCTATAGTTATGAAAGCATCAGTTATAAGACTTTAATTGAATTGATACACTTAACAGATTGGCACTTTTGTCTGCTGAATCATGAAATGAATTTTGGATGCAATACTTTGCATGATTTACTTTTTAATAGCCTAGAAGCTACAGTTACTTATAAGCATAATTCACATAAAAATATATTGCCTCAATGGTGGAATTTAGATGTCTGTAAACTTAATAAGAAAAAGCAAAAGAGATATAATAAGGTTTTCAAGAAACACCCAACAATAGCAAGCAAGAGAATTTTTAATAACACCAGTAGATCACTTAGAAGGAAATTTGAATGGAAAAATATGTTTTGAAAAATTATTGCTATGGATACTAATAAGAAGAAACGATTTTATTAGTATATTAATAGTATCAACAATTCTTATCAGCTGGTAAACTCTATAGGCAGTATAACAAATTATCCTTTGAAAATAGGACATCTATTCAACCAGCACTATATAATACTATTCATCGTTATATGTACTTTTGACTGATTGCCAACTAAATTTGCAATTCCTGATTTTTTTAATTTCTCCAGATTGTTTTGTTTTCTAACACCATGACAGAAATGGACCCCATTCCTAAGTCAAAGTATAATTAAAGTTCATGAAATTAGTATTGTTTCAGTCTTTGATGTCAGACAAAAGTGCTGTTTGCAGAACCCATGATGTGCCCAGTAATGACTCCTTTTGCAATTTGTATGAGTTACATGTATCAGTAATATATCTAAATAGAACTGTAGATTCTTTTTTATAAGACCCATTGCTCCTACTACTATTGGAACAATCTGGGTATCTTTCTTCCACATTGCTCTCATTTCTGCCTGCAAATCCTGGTATTGTATGACTTTGTGTCTCTCTGTACGTATGACACTGTAGTCACTGGTTGTAGCAATTTCGATGATCAATGCTACTCTTGTCTTCCTTTCATAGACCACTATATCAATACATATATTCCTGACAGTTAAACTTGTCCTATTATATTTCAGGAGATTATAGAAAGTGCTTTTAGTAAAATAAAGAATTCACCTTGTATGGGTCCTTATTGGATACCCTCCATAGAGTTACTCTCACTAAAACTCACCTCTTACTAATATTGTACCTAAAGTTTATTAAGCTATTACAAACAGAGTCTGTCCCCAGCTTGTAGAAAACATATACTGTAACATCAATATATAGAAAATGGACTAAAACTGATGCTAATTGTAGAACTATTAGCTTCACTTCCATTCTGGGCAAATTCTGTAAAAGATGCATTACTGAAATACTGGGGAACAATAGCATGCATATGACCATTTTGGAGTTAGATCAACATGGTTTTATAAAAGGTAGATTTATGTTGATAAGTTTATTAAGTTTTTATGATCAAATTACTAAGGCCCCAGATCTAGGTATCTCAAGTGGAACAATTTTCTTAGGTTCAGCCAAGGCTTTTGAATCACTTCCTCACCATGTAATCTGCCAAAGCCTTTTCAAGGCTAAATTCAATATATTCCTGGTAAAGTGGATTATGTCACAGATAGCTGATAGATCCTAAAAGGTAACCATACAAGGAATAAGCTCCAGCTGTATTTCTATCTATCTTGTAGTTACACAAAACTCGGTTCTTGGTCCAATGTTATTTAATCGGGCAGTTGCCTTCATTGCTAGATCTAAAATATGTTAGATAAAAAAGTATGCAGAGGATTGTATGACTGGATTATTTCACAAAATGTATCTGATACTGAACATTTAAGTTCTTATATGAGACATTTAATTATGGCATAATCTGTTTGTAAAGGTTACATTTGTCTGTACACCTCCACTAGAGGAGGTAGTCCAATATAAAGACCTTGGAATAACAATGCATGCTACTATTTCTTTTGACACACATGCTTAACTGTTAAGTAATAAAAATCTGTGTCAAATGGGATACATATTTAAAAATCTTAGTGCAAAAAATGAGATGTATTCAATATTAGAGTGCATTAACATTTTTCCATATAAAATGCAGGTCAGTTGAACTATTTTGAGAAAGTACAAAGAAAAGTCATCAAGTGGATTTTACTTCAGAAATAGTAGAGTTAAAATAATAGATGCAAATATCTCAGTTTATTTACTGTTCATTATCAATTCATCCATGGCAAGTTAATATTTTCCAACAAAGTCTTTCATAACTATAGTTTACAAGCTATCTAAGCTAATATAAAATTTTAGAAATGTAGGTTAACACAGAGATATCAGGCTATGAAGTCTGATTTTAAAAAAATGAGGGCACAATTATGTCAGTCTTACATAACTCAGACATTAGTGATACTATGGAATAAAGTACCACTTCAAATTAGAGATAGTATGAAATTTAAACATGTTTAGAGATAACTGATTTTGTGGGCTGGTGACAAAGTGTTCAATCCAGAAATCTCAGAGGAACTGTTACTAGATAGTCATACAGTCTTAAAACTGATACAGAACCTATGAACTTATGAATCATTCTGAGTAGGAATTATTGTGGATGATGTTGAGGAAAGTATTACTTGGCAGTGATAATGATCTGGCTAAGTTCATTATAATGAATGCTCTGCAGATTTTTTATATCACGCCACTGAATGTAATATAGATTGCTGGTCAGATTTTGTAGTTGTTTTCAGATTGCATACATACAAATCAAAAAATTTGTATTTAATCTTTTAGGAAAACTTTCATCCCATTTATATAATTGAAAAAAGTTTGGAATTACAGTTTATGCAACTATGTTGGCTATTTCTGAATAATCAAAGATTAGACAATTGTGATTGTGTGAAGTGAAATAACCTTCAAACCAAAGCACTGATAAAGATGAGGCATGCTGACAGAGTGTGCAGAACCCTTGGTACAAAAACACATCTTGTTTAGATGGTACAGGGCTAGGAAACCAAGGTTAAAGAGGCATGCAAAACATCTAGGAAACTTACAGGGTTTTAATATTATGAGAGATACTTTCTAGTCAGAAGTTAAGTTCAGTTTGGATTCTCAGGAGATTGTGTACAGAAGTCTGTTTAAAAACACAGCAGTTCAAATATATGGAAGATCAGCTAAGATACCCAGAAGATTTAGTACAACGGTTCAGTTTAGATACTCAGGAGATGGAGTACAGAAATCATTTTGAATATCCAGGAATTTAAATATTCAGAAGTCAGTCTAGATACTCAGATGATTGATTACAGATATTCAGAAGTCAGTAAAAGTCTAGAAACTACTGAAAAAAGTGCATTTTGTCTTAATTCTGCCATTACAGAAAAATAGGAAATAACCTGTCAAAGACTTGCTTGGAACTTGTTGAATTACAAAATCTACCTTCACTGTATGTTGCTATTAAACAATACAACACCTTTATCACACCCACAGTGAGTAAAGACTTTTATTATGAAATGTACAAAATGAATAGGCAGAATGGAAAAGCTAAGATATGTATCACTTGACCAGTATAACTTCAGGTAATTTAGAAGGGTGAAGTCATTTGTTTCAGTTCTTCTTTTGGCATCCAACATGAATGGGGAGAACAATATTGCTGGTTTAAGTGAGTCATAAACCTCATAGCAACCCTGCAAATCTTCAACTGCTCATAAGCAGACAAACTATGTATAATTTACAGAGCAACAATGTTCCTTAAGGACATTACTGCTTCTGTAAAGTATTGCTCATTAGGTGTTAGATTAAAAAAACGTTTTTTGGTGAAGGCTGACTTCACCTTTTCCCACAACAGGTTTCTGAGCATTAACACAGTCTACAGCTCATTGTGCATCACCAACTACTCCATTAATGGCTCTGGGTGTCACAGTTGTGGTACATTGATCTAACTTGAAGTCTGCTCCAAAGCCCCCGTGACATGCAGTTGGAAGTGAATAATTTGTTTTTTAACTTGTCATCTAGTAAGCTCACAACAGAACAGCTAGCTGTGTTGAACAAAGGTCTTTCTTTTGTACTGGCTACGAAAATGGACCTTGTGGAGACTATTTTAGATCTTAAAGTGTTTGCCAGGAATATTATGTTGAAGACTATCTTTTCAGGTAGTGATACTGGAGTCTGCAGCACTTTTAAGAAACCTAGCACATCTACACCAGTTAACTCTCCAGCTATGGAGTCTTTTGTTAAGTTATGTGAGGATGACTTAAGAAGGTCCTTTAATGACAAAAATAATAAAAGTTTTTTTTTAATCTAACACCTAATGAGCATGAGGCACTGAATCAATTGGTTAGAGCAGAGTACCTAGTTATTAGACCAGCCGACAAAGGAGGTGGAGTTGTAGTGTTGGATAAGTCTGTCTATCTGGACAAAATGCATGATATGTTGTATGACAATGTGTATGTATTATTGCAGAAATTCCAAAAATGATATAATTAACAGGCTGAATTTCTTTTTGTATGACTTACTAATGACAGAGCAGATAGACTATTCTCTCTACACTTATTTTTCTGTAGAGCACCCCACTATACCACAGATCTATGGATTGCCATAAGTGCACAAATACATCAAGGATCCTCCCTATCGCCCCATAGTTTCAGGAAGGTGATGGCTCACTGAGCCAATGTTGATATATGTCGACAAACAACTGAGGGGTGTATTGGGCAAAGTTGATACAGTTTTGAGAGATAGTAAACAGTTTCTAGAGCATTTATACAATTGGGCTAGAAGTAGATCTAGTAATGACATCAAAAGAATGTTGTTTGTTACTCTAGATGCGAAATCACTGTTTACTTTGATACCCAATGAGGATGGGATTGAGCAGGTAAGGTGATTCTTGATTAAAGAAGGTGGCTTCTCTAACTCTAAGGTTAGCATGATCTGTGCCCTGCTAGAGATGATATTAGAGAATAACTTGTTTCTCTTTGAGTCAGAATACTTTCTACAAGTTGTAGGGGTAGCAATGGGCACAGTGTGTGCCAACATGTATGTGAACTTGGTTTTAGCCAATTGGCAGCTAGAATGTGTCTTCAGCAAAGATCTATATAAAAAACATGTCATGTTTTATAAGCGATTTGTGGATGACATCTTTTTTGTTTGGGATGGTACTATGGATGAGGTTCAAGCCTTTGTGGACATGTTAGAGACTTCAACTAATTAATTGTCTTTTTCTCTGCACTACTCTGTTGACATCATTGATTTTTTAGACATTACTGTGAGCAAAGATATGTTAGGTAACATGTCCACTAAAATGTATAGGAAACCATCCAGGAAAAATAACATTTTACATCGTTCTAGTATGCATCCATCCCATGTTACTAGGAACGTGGTTAAAAATCAAGTTCTTAGGTGTATGAGATTGTATACTAATGCTGACTCTTTAAAGCAAGCTTTAACAGTGCTAAAGGCAGATCTATTGAAGAGGGGTTATAAGGGCAGTGAGATAGATAAGGAAATTAGAGAACTGAATACATTGGTTGGTGTCAAAGTAAAACCTTACCTCTCTGACAGCTCCTCAAGTATAGTGAGGGGCACAGATGCTAACAGCAGCAAGGGTGTAAATAGGGTCTGTTTGACCTATTCAGCAGAGGTTAATAAAGTGTGTGAAGTCATAAAGAAAAATTGGTCTATCCTGTTGACTGATCCCTCTATCAGTGAACATATAGAACAATTTCCTAAGTTTTGCTTTAAAAATACCAAGAACTTAAAACAGTGACTCTGTTATACACACACTGAACCATATAGGCACCTCACCTCTCAGAGTAAGGGCACTCATGCATGCTGGTCTTGCAAGGCATGTAGTTATATATGGTCTACACACTTGATTATGAACCCATTAAGTATGAAACCTATGCATCTGTCCTTTTATGCAGATTGTTGTACAATAAATTTGGTCTATATGGCTAAGTGTAATGTATGTGATTCATATTATATAGAAAAGACATTGTATGTTTAAGGACAGGATTCTGCAGCTTCAGAGTGATATACGAAATAATAAATTAGCAAATGCATTAGCAAAACATGAATCTGAAGCTGGTATGAGTCACAGCTTTAAGTTCTTGGTACTACAGAAATTAAATGAAAGTTTAAGGTAAGGTAATTTGAGTAATGAGAATGAATTTGCTGAGTTAAAATGGATTGTCAACTTTAAAGCACATTTGCCAGCTGGTTTGAATAGTGCTGTTGCCTTAAAGCCTCTCCTAAAGAAGAAAGGCTTAGTTCACTGATAAGTGTTAACACCCAACAGTTTTAATTGGTTTTAATTAACTGGAAGTTTTTTTTATTTAAAGGCCTGTTTTTTCATACTGTTTGTTAAGGTCTGAAGAAGCGAGCAGTCGTGAAAGCCCTTACCTGTTTTTATTTGTTTTTAATCTGTTTTTTTGGAATTAAAAGTGTTCTTACTCTCAGCATTGGGCATCTTTTTGTTTGCTATTAATAACCTATGAAGATACATTTTGCAAGATGTAACATGAAAATAAAGCATGGGAGTACATGTTGATAATATCATATCAAAAATACAACTTTGTCAAGCACAAAAATTATATCATTATCAAGTAGGTATTTCATTATAGTAGGCCGAGATAATATTTCTATAATAATCATACTAGCAGGTAGAGGAGTTTATAAAGAGTCAATAAAAGGGGGTAGTAGTGATGAAACTGGGGACTCAGGTTTTGGAAGGTACAGAACTGGAACATGTGCAATGGCATAGAGTGTAGAGGTGTTGCCGTAAAAACTTTTTAAAAGAAGATGCATTACTGGTGGTCCTTATCTGTAATTGGAGGGCATTCCACTGTTTGGAAACAGAAAAAGACTAGTGCATCTGGCTGACTGGAAGGTTAGGTTTTTCTACTTTCAGGAGAAGATGTTTCTCATATCTGAGAGCCCTGTTTGGGTAGCAGTGAGTAAGTATAGAATTAAGGGCTGGGCAGTCTTATGGTTTGAAGATAATTTTATGTGCTATAGTTAATTGTCAGTATGTGAGATAATGTGGGAGTTTGAGCCAATTCTGTAAGTTTAAGGAGGAACAGCAATGAGAGGAATAATTTGCATTAGTTGCAAACTTGGCAATTTTATTGTAGCAGGTCTCAAGCTTGGTTTTCGGAGAGGACTGGATATTGGTAAGGAGAAGAGCACCATATGACAGAGAAGGTAGAAGAAAGGTTAAGGCAAAGGCTTGCTTTGTAGAGCAGTTAAGGATGTGTTTATGTCTGTAGAGGATACCCAATTTATGATATGTTTTTTTATACTTCTGACCCCCCCCCCCCACCACTGGATCAGTAATCAAGGAGTCTCATTCCTCACCACTAGCACCAGTGGGGGATATACATTGGGAGGATGACAGGTACACACACAGTATTACCAGATGCAGCTTTCTACATCAAGTGCAATCTCCCTTAAGGGCACATAGAGACCATAGTCAGTCCGAGGCTGGTTTGTCCCTCTTTCCCCAGATGCCCAATAAGACTCCCCACTGGCACAGCTATAGTGTTGAGATCTCATCTGAGTGGCCAAGCCAAGCCAAGACCTCTAGCACCCTCTCTGTCCAACCGGTGCTTCGTGTCCCTTTGAGGTTTGGTTTACACACACATACACACACACACACACACACACACACACACACACACACACACACACACACACACACACACACACACACGCACACACACACCTGGGAAAGGCTGGCACAGGTTTACTAGCTATGCCCCATTTTTGCCCAGACTATAAGGTAGTTATTACTGCCACCAGCCAGCACCTTCTCAGCTACTTTAATGCCCTTAACAAAGGGTGGCCAGTCTTACTTTGTAATGTTACTGGCAATACAAATGGTAGTTTGACCAATAGCCTGGCTATTAAGATTGGCCTACACAGTGTCACCAAATAAATATGCAAGCCCTCTCAGAGCTTATATATGACTAAACAGAGCAGCCACAATGAAAGTTTTAAATATATGTAATAATAAATATTGAAAGAACAAGAAAACACACTGCATATATTTACAGTGACAGCAGAGTTCTACATCACAGGAAATATTTAAAACAACATTGCAGAACAGTCTGAAATAAATAAAGCATCTAAGCTGTAGTTTGCTATATTCCTGACTATATCTAAAAGAATTCTTAAATTAATATCTCAAATATTACTGCTGGGATAGCTTGCAGAATGACATCATTTCTTGTCATCTAACTCTATCCCAGGTAAAATCCCCACTGCTGAAAGGTAGCAGTATTTAGCATCTACATGTGACAATACATACACAAAGGCTTTCCCTCAGATCTCTGCAGATCATGGAAGTCATAAAACAATAAAACACTTCCAAGACAATACAAAAAACTTCTCTAGTACAAACATTATGTAATGGTTTGGCTCCTTATCCACAATCATGAGGAAAGACTCTTGCGGGGTCAGTACCAGGGCACCCAGTATAAAGCAGAGGCCTGGAACAGTCTTGCTCATGATCTCACCAGTGCCACTGGCATTCCTCAGACTGGTGAGCAGGTCAGGCACCATTATTCTGACCTGAAGCGACGTAAGGAAGATCAACTGGACCATTGGATCCAGGAGTCCTGTGCAATGCCTAATGCCCCAGTACTGAGTAAGTAGCCATTGTATTAAGTAGTTAAGAATTGCTATGCTTGTCTATACTATGGATAGGTATGTCTCAATATCACTGCATTTACTTCACAGCAGCAGGTGTCCAGGCTATGAATCAGTAAGCCCATGAATATAGGTTGCAAAGGCTGTGTCATCAGGCAGGGTAGTAATTATTCTGCATGTACTGTTATATAAAATAAATGAGAGAGCCTTCAAAAAGTATTTTAACCCAATAAATAAAGGTGTAATAATCCTTTAATAAATGTATAATTCCTGGAGTGCATCTGTGCCATTTTCATTGATATGTTGTTGTACTGTTGCATTAAGCAGTGTTAACCCACACTTGGGTAGGCCCATATAACGTGGATGAAAAGAGTGCCAGTAGCTTTTATGCATATTTACAGCCTCAACTGTTGGTTCATGCCCAGCATGTACAGGTTAAACTGGCACATGAGTAGCTTGGTATTGTGTTTCCCAGAAATGTCAGTGTGCAGCCAGAAATGTAGGGAGCTGTTAACATGTAATTGATACTTTCACCTGAACATATCTAAATAATTATATGAAAGTAGAGCTGTCAGTGTACCATCTTAGCAGTAGTGTGTGTGAACAACTCTCAAAATATGTAGCAGTAACATCTGCATCTTGGACAGTTTATATGTAAGATACAGCTCATGTATATAATGATCTAGCAAAATCCAATTGCACAATATAAGGACATTGGGTAGTGTAATAATGCATGTAAGGGACATATAACTGCAGTTAATAGGAATATAGTGAAAATTAGAAGGATATATACGTTGTTAATTGAGCTAGCCTTTTCCACCCTACTGTATGTGCATAAAATGCAATTCCACACCTCAATTGGTATGTCTATCTCAAAACATTTGTTGGGACATATGTCCTATTGGTTTATAAATATTTGCATTTATTTCTATGCATGTGCTCTGTTAAAAATACCACAATATCGGTGGCCTGTTGCCATCAATTCAACCTGCATGCTGTTGTAATGTCCACTATTGTTCTATATATGCATGTGTTATGCTTGTTTTTCAACTGTTGAAAATCTGGTGTGTTGGGTTAATGGGAATATTTTTCATGCTGTTATAACTAATTGGGAAGGCTGTTGACTGTTACTAACCCATATCTTTATTAAACCATCCAAAACATAGTTTGTATGGGAAGGCTGGTCCCAGCGGACCCACCTGTCCCACCTCAGCAGGCCATGGCACCTGGCACCTGCAGGTCCGTTGCCCAGTCTGGGACCTCCTCTTCCATTGGCCCTGTGCCACCTTCAGGTGGAAGCACTGCAGGGGATGGGGCTCGCCCCCCCCTGTGCAAGCGTGTGTGGAGGAGGGCCACCTATCACCCTTCGAACGGTCTGGGCTGTGGTGCGTAGAGAGATTGAATGTTCTGTTGCAGAACCTCTATGCCAGCTTGAGGCACGAGTGGCACAATTCCCGGGTCAGTCTGCCCCTCCTACACAGCCCCCAGCACAGTCACCCTCTGGGCTGTGAAGGTGCAGTGGTAACTGCCCATGGGTGTGGACCTCAGTCCCACTGTTTCCATCCGTGGGCTCATGGGCTTGCGATTTCCAAACATCCCTCCCCATCAAAGGTGTTCACCCACCACATGTGTCATATACCACCCCTGTATGTGTCTTGTTTGTCTTGTCTGTTTACTTTTCCAAGCTACCTCCCCAAATATACTTACTTCCCCTACCCCACATTCCACTCTCACCTGAAAAAAAAAGGGCAATCTGCTCCCCAAAAAAAAATGACACCCCATACATAGCTGCCCATTTTGCACGCATGTCCACTGGACACATAAAATGTAATTTAATTGGCATTACAACATACTTTGTTGTCCTCACCCCTCTCTCAAGGGTTGAAGGTTTCATGTTTACCTCCAAATTTATTCCATATGCACAGCTGTTGCTGTTAAAGAAATGGGCAACTATGGACCTTCCCTACACCTGTCCTGCACATCTCGAGTTACTTTCCATACTGTCTTTCCCTCTTTGTGCCCCTTTTTCACCACTTTCCTTTCTCCCCATTTTTCTTTTCTTCCAAAGAAATGAGTGTGGGGGTTAGCGGGAGTAAGCACTATTAAGCAGTAGTTAGTGGGTTTGCGCAAGTGTGTGCTTGTTTGTGCTTAGCTAACCATTGCTAAGCTTCATGCAAACCCACGCAAACACGCTTACAACTGCTTAAAAGTGCCTTAGTCACTCTGTATGTGAGTGCCCTTGTTTTGCTCAGGAGCAAAATAAAACACCTCTGTCAGTCTTGAAACCCAGACCTTGTACACACTACACAACATGAAGTACCACTAAGCCACGGTAGACATACAAGCATTTGGTGCTGAAATAAATATATCATGCATCAGATTGAGTGAATGAAAAGGAAAAATAGGAATGCCGTACCACACATCTTGTTCTGTGGATCTTTACCAACAGTTGTTGCGGATTACATCACATGACTGTGATAAGAGAAGCAGCCATTCTAGCAGGAAATAATGTTACACCATCACTTTTCAACCCCACACAGTATCACAGCAGGACAAACACTGGCATATCTGTTTAGAGGAGAGGCCATACCTCCCAACTGTCCCTAATTTTCAGGGATGTCCCTGATTTTGACACAAATTTTATCTCTGTCACTCTGAATACCTTCTAAAACCACTGACTTTGGCTAGAAAGGAGGTGAATTACATTTAATGAATAATGACAATAATTAAGAGTTAGACACTTCTTTTACTTCAGAAAAGGTCTATTAATTCATATGTTCTGATTCTCTCAATGTTTCAACTTAATGGCACTAATATTTTAAAGGTGTCCCTGACTTTTCCTTTACTTTTCCCTGAGTCTGTTCAAATATGTACCTGAGTGTTTGAGAGGTCTGGCACAGGCAGAAACACAGAGGCATAACAGCCTTTCTGCTGTCACACACTGTACAAATAGCTTTGTAAAGAGTTTCGGAAGCATACCCTTATGTAGGAATACAACACTAAAATACAAATGGATGTAGCCATGTACTGGTAGCAACCAACTGTAACAATGCCATTGCTCTATTGCTGAAAAGACCTGTGTGGTGCACAGAAAAAAAATAACAGGCTATTCTCTGGCTACCATGTGGATAGGTCCACAGTTGGGAGTTACGCAGACAGACTACTTGCCTTGATAAACTAATATGTACACAGCAACCTTGTAAGTCCAGCAAGATAAAATCCACACAATAATACTTAAGCTCTCTGTACTTCTGCACCCCTACCCAAATGTAGAATATACCTGTGTCTGCAGGGTCTACCAAGGATATAGGTAAGCATACTCACAGTACTGAAATGTGTCCAGTTTTTCTGAGCGTGTGCTAATGTCAACACTAAAAAAGCACAAACTGTTTAGTACTGAGTAAATGAATATTCACAGTATAGCAGTTCACAAACAATTCTTGTGCCAAAGGAATACATCTCAATAACTAGCTTTGTATGGTAGTTAATTGTAAAAGTTGAAAAGAAAGTACGTCTTTCCATGTATCTTGGGGTAGCATTTTCAGGGGTGAGTACATTTCTACACTGACAAGTGGGTACTGGAAATAGCAACATTAGGTCTGGGCACAAAATGTAAATCTCTGGCTACACCCCTGGCTTCTGATATAAGAACTATACCAACCTTCTGTCTTAAACAATGATGTCCACAGCAAACAAGGATGATCTCCATCTTGGAAAGCTGAAAGGGCCATGCCCACCCGAGTTAGCAATTTATAGTACTGGGTTGATATGACAGTGATTACTGCAACTACGCAGCAGCAGGCTGCATGCAATTAGCAAGTGGTGGCCACTAATTGGTGCAGAGGCCATCACATGCTCATGTGCAAATACCTACAAAAGCAGGCTGCAATCACTGCCAACAAACTCAATCACTCTATTGCAGAGACTGACAGAGAGAGAGAGAGACAGAGAAAGAGAGAGAGAGAGAGACAGCGAAAAGGAAAAAGAAAAAGAAATATTACCAAATCATACAAAGGAAAGGTATGTGATACATATCTATTTACTGGCATGTAGTAGATATTATTGAAGAATAGTCTACATAATGTGAACCATTCATATGTGGCAGCAGTACTTATTTATGCATAGATGTTCTGCTTAACTACTGCTATGGGCAGTACAGTGTGTACCTGTGGGCAGTGGGACAAACCTGTGAAATGTGTAGCTCAGCATTAAATGTCAAAGATCTGATCCATGTTATCTGTGTTCTGTACAGTAGTGTGGCCAATGGCTGCTGGGGGGATTAGTGCTGACATTATATAAACATGGGTGTGACAGAACAACACATGCATGATAGTCATATTAAAGTGTAGCTTAGCATTGGCACCTGCTATAGCAGTCTAGTATGCTTATCTAGCATTTTTAGCCATATATACCCCCCTAATGTTAGTGTGTGTTCATATGTGACACCTGTTTGTGTTGCAGCAAGGCCCAACAGTTCAGCTGTGAGGTCCAGAGATTTACAACAGTGTGGATCTTGTGCATGTATGCCACACACATACAGAGAAATATATATGTGTCATATATATTCACATCTGTATATATGCATAGAGCAGGGGACATATTGAAACTGTTTGTGAAGGGTGGAGATATATATGTTGGTCAAGGTTAGTATGCACATATTTGTATGTAGGTTTTAGTGTGTGACAAACAAGACAGCATACAGTGCTGGTATATGACATGTGGTGGTTAAGCACTGTGTGTGGTTTGTTCAGTTTGCAATGTTGAAGCCAGTGAGGCCTGCTAAAGCTACCTGTGTCCATGTGTCAGGACAGTGCGGGACGGTTGAGATGTCGACATGGACATATGCCAAGCAACATCAGCAGCTGGAGGTCACCATGGACATCCAGTAAGTCACAGCCGCTCCCATAGTGCCATTACCAGCCCCAGCAATTTTGGGGGGGGCTATCCATAGACTGTCCTAGAAGACCATGTGCACGTGGCTCTGGCTAATCCCATCAGGGAACTGGATCCAATGGACATATGTCAACCTCTTTGGATAGTACCCAGTCTGGATTAGTACCTGATACTGTCTGTAGCACCCCTGCCAGGCACAGGTTCCGTATCCATAGCCAGAGACTGTGATCTGTAAAGCCTGCCAGGTGCAGTCTGTAGCTGTCTCACAAATCCCCATATATGGCAGCCACAAGGTGGAACTGTGTGCATGCAGACACACACACATAAACCAGAAACCTAGGGCAAACACATACCTGCACACATTACATCAACATTGACCCATACCAGTACTCATGGCCCTCACACACACACTAACACACACATGTTGATTGTATGGCTCAGTGTAGGCCTCTGGCAAACCAACAACACACCGTGTGCATATGATAAAACCTGTGCCACCTCCTGTCATCTATAACATTGATACAGGAACAGGCCAACATGGTGCTGATGCACAGGGTGATTTTAATAAAGTATAGCAATGGTTGAATGTGTAGCATGTTGTCAGCAGTAAAGTGTAATGATATCCCTCAATGTGTAGCTGAGCAGGCATGATGCATTAAAGCTGTAATTTGCAATGTTGTATTGTTTCTACCAGTGTTTATCCCAATTGATTTTTGTTTGCCCGTGTGCTTCTTGGCTGATGTGTGTAGTTGTGTCAGCATGTGTTATACAGTGGACAGTAAGTGTGAGGTGTGTGCAGCACAGGTTTGCAGGTGTACATTTGTGAACATGGTGGAGGTGCACTGTCTGCATGTACATGCATATTGGACACATGGGCAGGGTGACATGCCCTACATTGGCTAGTGTTAGCACTCCATACTTTATGTTGGTGGCCAGTATGCATTGTACTACACACATTTTGGAACTTGAGTACGCATGTGTGTGTATGACATGGGTTGCCACTGTGCTGTGGGTGATGCTGTTGTTGCTATCTGTCATTGGTTTGCATTAGTAAGGTTAACACTGTCCCAGCTGCATAATCCTTTATTACTGCAAACTGTTCACCTACAGGGTTGCATGGACCATGTCATCACAAACACAAGAAATAATCACTTATATAGTAAAAGTGCATTAGTCTCATAGACCGCTGCCATAAACTAAATATATAATAGAAGGTGTGAAGTTGTACCAAAAAAAGTTACATACCAAGAAGGGATAACCTCTCTGGTCAGTATCATTCGGAAAATACAATCCCTCAATAAACATACAAGGCAAACTTCAAAATACAAAATAGCAAGGATTCCAAAGACAACACTAAAGCTTTCTTCAGTGTTGTTCATAATCTACAGGGGAACTCTCAGATCGTGTCACAGTTAATGTAAATGATCACAAAGTACACTTATCTGACTGACATTACCAATTCCTTGTTAGACAGTTTGAATGTGGATTTCACCACCCTGTCATTAGACAAGGGCCACATTTCCAGCCCTGAAGAATGTAAAACCTAATGATTCACAGACACTCTAGTTAAAAAATCTCTTTAACAAAGTACACACCACAGTGGCAATGGTACTGGACAGTGTCCCTGGCTGTGTCATACACAAGCTGAAATATGAAGTCGCCACTCACCTAAACACTCTGTCCAGATGCAGCCACTATACAGGTTACATACTTGTGGAATGACACACTGTAATGGTGTTCACAGTCCACAAGGGTTGAGCTACAATGTCTTCTTCTTCTTCTTCTCCTTTCGGATGCTCCCATTAGGGTCTCCACAGTACATAATTTCTTCTGGCCCTCTGCATCTTGCACTGTCACACCATTCACCTGCATGTCCTCTCTCACCACAGCCATAAACCTCATCTTAGGCATTCCACTTTTCCTGTTACCTGGCAGCTTCATCCTTAGCAACTATTTCACAATATACTCTGCATCCCTCCTCAGCATATGTACAAACCAACTTAATCCTGCCTATCTGACATGGTCTACTAACCTTCAAACCTGGCCTGACCCTCTAATATACTTATTCTTAAACCTGCCCAACCTCATCACACCTAGTGCAAATGTTAACATAAACTGATTAAGGGTAGAACTACAACAGGTCCTGGAAACTCTCACCCTATAAGCCAGACCAATGTTATCTGGAAGGCTATGGAGCACAGCATTATGGAACTCATTAACAGAGACATTATGAACCTGCAAACACTACACCATACCCACTTAGGTTCTCTAAAGGCCTGATCATGGCTCCGACACCTAGTAGACTTCAAGCCAGTCAACAAGGCTGTAGGTGAGGGAGTGGAGGTCAACACAGCCAAGCTATAGCTCACCAGCAATTCATACCCATCCCACATACTGGTATTATACATAACCTCAACAGACTGACCATAAACAATTGTTAGATGATGGCTTGACAACTGACGCACAGATGTAGGACACACAGTAACATTTGCAGCCTCCATGTACTATTCTATGCCGGTAACAAGTGGTATTCACCTGCAGTCAATCCTGGGACCACTCCTGTTTGGCATATAGCTTTCTTAGGTACAAGCAAATACAGTAGGGGTATGTCTGCCCATGTCTGATGACAGTGCATACTGTGGGCTATACTTTATTCTTCAGATGACACACACAACCTCCAAAAGGGTATCATACAGACAAATACCTGGTGTCAAACTCATGCTGTAAAGCTATAAGCCAAAGAAAGCATAGTTATCCACTTTTAGAAAACAAAGTATCCCCAGAGTACCACATAGGTAGTAGCCGCAAAAATGTGGAACAGGTACTAATGTATACATAGAGCCATGTGTTAAGTCATCTCTCCTTTGATAATCACATTACCAAAGGGTTTTGGAAATCCCTGTGTGGAGCACATAAGCAATAAAGGGTTTGCATGCAGATCCACAGAGGTTGTTGCACACCTATAATGATTAGTCATATTTGCCAGACTTTGCTTGCTTTGGAACAGGTTTCAAATATACCTCAAGCATAAACCCTCACTCACACTCTTCAATAGAAACCATGATGAGTGGATGTGAAACAGAAGACGTAGCCCGGGGATCACTGCAGTGGCTAAGCTTGTCACAAGCATACAGAAGTGACCTAAGGTCTGGAAAGTGCCAGCACGCTCTGGCAAAGATAACAGATGCGTTCATGGAGAAAGTAGAGTACCCACCTATGAAATACTTGAGGTCACATGTATGTATATGGATTTGACCTACAGTTACCTTACCTGTGTAATGCACATACAGTTGTCTTTGTGATATGTCATACACTAGAAAAATCAAAACCCACTCCACATTGGCCAACTGTGTCACACACCTGGAGCACACACACACACAGTCAGAAAGTGCAAGATTCAATCTCTTTCCTAACTACATTATGATACTACAGCAGTATGCATTTATACAACGCACTATACACATTACTGGGATTTCACCTTTCCACAGGTATATTTGTAGGATGGTGACATCATGAGACTTGACAAAGATGAGTATACCACTTTTAAGAGGTGTGAGTAGTCTCCAAAATGGCTGCTCCTTCCCAGAGAGATACACAGTTGGCAAGTGCAGGATTCAAACCCCTATCTAATGACATTATAATAATACAGCACTATGTATTTACATGATGCACTATACACATTACTGAGATTTCACTTTTCCACAGGTATATTTGTAGGATGGTGACATCATGAAACTTGACGAGGATGAGTATACCACTTTAAAGGGGTGTGAGTAGTCTCCGAAAAGGTTGCTCCTTCCCAGAGGGGCACACACACACACAGTTGGCAAGGGCAGGATTCAAACCCCTACTTAATCACTTTATGATACTACAGCAGTACACATTTACATGACGGGCTATACATATTACTGGGATTTCTTTTTTCCACAGGTATATTTGTAGGATGGTGACATCATGAGATTACAAAGAGATGAGTACACCACTTTTAAGGGGTGTGAGTAGTCGCCAGAAAGGTTGCTCTCTCCCCAGCGAGAGACACACACACACACACACACACACACACACACACACACACACACACACACACACACACACAGAGTTGGCAAGTGCGGTGTTTTTAATTCAAACTAAGTACGTCTTTACACTTCAGCAAGCAATATGGAGTTACAGGGTGCAATACAGACATTACTTGCTGACAGTTTGCACAAAGGTTTTTTTCAAATTTGCTAACCTCAGCAGGCTTCTCATACTAGGTGTATTGTGAGTGTATTGTATGCATAGGCCATGACCATATCATATATGGGTTGATGCAACATATGCTGGCACACACAGGGTCAAACCTTGAGTAGCATCTTACCTTCACCTACATGATACTGCAATATAACAGAAAGATGATAAACTTCAACAATTGGCTGAGCTTCTGGTGTCATTCAAAAGGGATCCAGCCTCTGTCTGCCTGTGACAACATGATAGACAAGCCTTGTTGCTTCTCTACAGATGGTTTGCACCTGTCACCCCTATACTTCTGAATACTGGCCAAGGCTCTTGCTGTCCCCATATTACCTTTTTTAGGCAAGGCTCAAAGGTTCATAGGTTCATAGGTAGGTACTAGGCTATCGGGCCTGGGGCCTATACAAGCCCAGCCAAAAAGGTACCCTGGCTTTTGCCACCCAAGAAATTTATTTTCCTGTGCCACTGTCGAGCAGAGACACAGAAGTCATCCCCAGGGTGAATTTCCTATTTCCCATCCAATCATCAAGATTTTTCTTGAAGAGTGCTAATGAGGAGCTTTGTTTGATATAGATAGGTAGTTTATTCCGGAGTATGTGAAGTCTCTGAGACAGGAATCTATCCCTCCAGCATGTTCTGTTTATTGTGGTGACAAGGTTTAGGTCCCTAGAGCGTGTAGGTTCATAGGTTCATAGTTAGGTACTAGGCTATCTGCCCAAGGGCATTTATAAGCCTAGCTAGAATGTGTTGGCTTTCACCTTTCTTTGAAATTAGTTTCCTGGGCCTCTGTCTAGCAGGGCTACTGAAGTTATCCCAGGGGAAAATTTACAGTTTCCCATCCACACATCAGGATTCCTCTTGAAGAGAGTCTACTAGGGGCTCTGCGTAACATCAACTGGGATTCTATTCCAGAGCAAGGGAAGTCTCTGGGACAGGAATCTATCCCTCCAGCATGTCCTATTTAATGCTTTGCTGAGGTTTAATTCACTGGAGCGTGTGGCTCTAAGAGATTTGTTTTTCTTGAGATGGAGCATGTCCATTAATTCCGGGTTGGACATGGTCTTATACGTCAGGCATAGATCACCTCTGAGCAGGTAGTAAGCAACCGAGTAGAGCTGGAGTTTCTTTAGTCGAGCTGCATAGGGCATCTCTTTGAGGCCCATGATCATCTTGGTGAGGTACTTCTGTGGTCTTACCAGCTGTTGCATGTGCCAATTAAGGTACATACCAAATGGGGCATTGTACTCTATTATGGGCCTAATGAGTGATGAGTTCAGGGGCACAATTACCTCTCTTGATCTAGATGTGAACCCTTTCGTGATTAGGTGGGCTACATAGAAAGAATGTAACGGTAACGTCTGAAGAAGCGAACAGTTGGTTTCGTGAAAGCGCTAACGTCTGTGCACTATTAAAGCTGTTTTTTACTACTGAAAGCATTGGCTTTTGACTTTGAACTGTGAACTATATTATAAGCTTTGTGAGCTTTTATTTAGTATCATGAGCTGCATTTCTAGCTCAGTGAGCCATTGGGACTTACTTGGAATTTATTTCAGATTTCTCCGTTCGTTTGGGTTTGAATTTGTTATATTCTTGTACTGGTTGGTTTCGTTTTGCATACATAGAAAGAATATCTAACCACTTTGGCAATGTGATTATCAAAGGATAAGTTACTATCTACCTGGGTTCCCAGGTCCCTAATTACATTTTCCATACCTAATGGATTACTACCTATGTGGTAATTCGTGGGCACATAGTTTTTTTCCAAAGGGGATGACTATGCATTTTTTGGCATTCAGCTTGAGGCCATGGTTTTGACACCAGGTATCTGTCTCTGTAAGACCCTTCTGGAGGATGTCTGTGTCAGCCGGAGAGTCGATTATGGCCCCCAGTTTGCAGTTATCTGCGAACTTGGTCAGCCATAGTCCTCCCGTGCTTGCCTGTACCTCAGAGAAGTATATACTGAACAGGAGGGGTCCCAGGACTGAGACCTGTGGGATGCCACTTGTGACGGGTTTAGAGTTGGACATGGCACCCACAACTCTGACCATGTGTGTTCTATCTGTAAGCCAGTTGGCCACCCATATTGTGACATAGGGGTTAATGTTCAAGCTGGTAAGCTTGTCTATGATGCCAGAGTGGGGAATGGCATTGAAGGCCTTAGTGAGGTCCAGGTAGGCTGTGTGGGCTACCTTCCCTTCATCTATGGCTTTGGTTACTGTTTCAAAGAAGTCAACTATGTTTAGGAGGCAGGGTCTGCCTTTAACAAAGCTGAATTGAGTATGGTCCAGTGTCTGAAGGTTCCCAATGTCTCTGTTTATTAGTAACATGATAAATCGCTCCATAACTTTGCAGACTAGGCTGGTCAGGCTTATAGGGTGATAGTTCCCAGGTTCTGTTGTGGCACCACCTTTGTAGAGTGGGATGACTGTTGCTGTACGCCATTCTATGGGTACATATCATGTGGTAAGGCTGAGTCTGAACAGTGAATTTATGTGAGGGTTTAGTTCCTTTTGGAGCTTGTGAAAGATGCAGCCTGGGACACCATCCGGTCCCATTGATGCTGTGTTCTTAGCTTTGGAAAGGACTGTTTTCACCTGCATGTCCATGATGTCTGGGGCTCTGCATTCTTCTGGGATGGACACAGGCCCTTTTGGTGATGAGGTGGAGGATGAAGTTTGCACTAAACTTGTCCGCCAGTATGTTGGCAATGTCAGTTGGTTCAGTGCATTTTTTGCCATTTTGCAGTAGCTCAAAGTATATTTGAGAGTTGCCACCTAAATGTTTGATATAGCTAAAGAAGGCTTTGTGGTTATCTTTAGATTCCTTGGCAATTTTTCTTTAGAAACTAGCCTTGGATGATTTTATGAGTGATCGTAGTTTCTTGCTAATAATGATCAGTGATGCCTTTCCTTTTTGAAATTTTGCTCTATCATGTAGTAGTTTCCTACTTCTGTTGTATAGCTTATTTATGGCCAAGGACCACCAGACTGGTTTCCACTTTTTGGAGGAGTGAGTCTTGGTTTTACTTGGGATGGCTCGATCCATGCATCCCTGTAGATGCTCATATAATGCACTTTTAAAGGATTCTGCGGATTGGATAGCATTATCCTGTAGCAAGGGGGCTTTGAAACGTTTCACTTTGGTCTTGAGAAGTGTGAAGTTTGCTTTTGAAATGTTTTTTACAGTGATTTCCTTGACTGGGGGTGGGGTCGGGATGTGGATGTCCAGTGTGATTACTTTATGATCTGATCTTACCAGCGACGGGTTTACCGCTGGAGTGGAACACTGATCCCCCATGCTGGTGAGGATCAGGTCCAGTATGTTGTCACCTCTAGTGGGTGTGTTGACCAGCTTTTTCAGGGTATTTGAGTTTATAAACTCTAGGAAGCATTGGGCAAAGGAGTTTGTTCTTGAGTAATTCTCACAGTCAATGTTTGGGTAGTTGAAATCTCCTAATATCATGGTGTTAGGTAGGACCTTTATATTTTCCAGTGTTCTCAGGAATGCTGAGTGAGGGTCCTGAAACAAGGTAGTTGATCTGTAGCAAGCTACGATCTTATAAGCAGCTTTGCCCACTGTTAGTTGCACTTGGATGATCTCTGAGGCCTCGTGCTGTGCCACTAACCTGGAGGTGTGAGTATCCTTTATGAAAATGGATACACCCCCTCCTTTTGTATTTTGGTCTGGGTTTTGGGGCCGAAGCTCGGAGAGATTGGGATTTCTTTAAGTGGAGCATGTCCAACAGCTCTGTGTTTGACATATCTTTGTATGTTAGGCAGAGATCACCTCTGAGTAGCCAATATACGACAGAGTAAAGCTGGTGTGTTTTGAGACGGACTGTGTAGGGCATGTATTTGAGGCAGTAATCCTCTTTGTGAGGTATTTCTTCAGGCTTTCCAGTTGTTGTAGATGTCTTGTGAGGTACATACCAAAAAGGGCATTGTACTCTATAATGGATCTAATGAGTGATGAGTAGAGGGGAACAATGACCTCTTTTTTCTGCATGAGAAAACTTTTGTGATGAGGTGTGCCATGTAGAAGGATTTCCTGACTACTGTGGCGATGTGATTATCAAAGGAGAGTCTACTGACCACCTATGTCCCAAGGTCTCTTATCACACTTTCTTTGTTAAGCACACTACCGCCTATGTTGTAGTTCATGGGTGCAGAGTTTTTACCAAAGGGGATGACAATGCACTTTTTGGCATTGAGCTTGAGGCCATGGCTTTGACACCAGGCATCTGTCTCAGTGAGGCCGTTTTGTAGGATGTCCACATCGTTAGTAGTGTCAATTATGGCTACTAGTTTGCGGTCATCTGGGAACTTCATTAGCCAAAGGCCTCCTGTGTTAGCCTGTACTTCAGGGAAGTAGAAACCAAACAGGAAAGGACACAGGACTGAACCCTGTGGTACTCCACTTGTCACTGGTCTGAAGTCGGACTTGGAGTCTGCTACTTTCACAGTGTGGGTTCTGTCAGTGAGCCAGTTGGCAACCCATCTTGTGACATAGGGATTTATTCCTAGTTTAGTATGTTTATCTATAATTCCAGAGTGAGGGATGGTGTCAAAAGCCTTGGCAAGATTTAGATAGGCTGTGTGAACCACCTTACCCTTGTCTACAGCTTTGGTGACTGCTTCGAAGAAGTCTATCAGGTTTAGGAGACATGATCTACCTTTTACAAACCCAAAATGGTTGTGGTCCAGAGTTTGGAGATTACCAATGTCTTTGTTTATAATTTCCATGATGATATGTTCCATGGCCTTGCAGACCAGGCTCATCAGGCTAATGGGGTGTTAGTTCCTGGGGTCCGTGGTGGCTCCCCTCTTGTGTAGTGGGATAACCGTTGCTGTGCACCATTAAGCAGGCACAAAGCCTGAGGTGAGGCTATGATTGAACATGGTACTAAGGTGTGATGCCAGTTCATTCTGTAGTTCATGTAGAACGCATCCTGGGATGTTATCTGGTCCCATGGATGCTGTGTTCCTTGCTTTGGAGAGTGTTTTTTACCTGAGCAGCCATAATGACAGCAACTTTGCATTCTTCCAGTATAGAGATGGGCTCTATCATGAGTGAGAGGGGGGTAAAGTTAGTACTGATCCTATCTGCCAGGATGTTGGCAATATCAGTTGGGTCTGTATATTTAGTGCCATTGTGCTATAACTCAGGGCATATCTGCGTGTTGCCATTGTGATTCTTGACATAGCTATAGAAAGCTTTGTGGTTGTCTTTAGAATCAGTGGCGATTTTGTTTTCGTAACTAGCTTTGGAGGATTTTCTCAGGGATCGCAGCTTCTTACTGAGGCTGACAAGGGAGCTCCTCCACTCATCGGTTTTAACCTCATTTGCAACAGTTTCTTCCTTCTGTTGTGCAGTTTGTTTATGGCAGGGGACCACCAGATTGGCTTCCTTTTCTTGGAGGATAGCATCTTGATTCTGTTTGGGATAGCACAATCCATGCACTCATGTAAGTGCTTATAAAGTGCAATTGTGTAGGATTCAGTAGGCGTAACTGTATTGCCATCTGCATGGGTGTCCTGAAGCTCACCACTTCTGTCTTAAGAAGCATGAAGTTGTCTTTGGAGAAAATTTTTAACATGGATTCCTTAATGGGAGATGGGGGCAGAATGTGGATATGTAGGGTAATTAACTTATGGTCAGATCGGCCAATGAGGCATTGACTTCAGGTGTGGAACACTGGTCACTCAGGACAAACCAAACCCCGTAACCAACACAAATAACCACAAAGTGAACTAAATGCTACTCATTGCCAGAAGTCTCAGCTTCCAGATGCACACACTCGAGGCACTTCTCAGTATTTAGAATATTGATATCTGTGCAATAACAGAAACCTAGTTCAAGGCTCCAGAGAGCACACCAGCACTATCAGGATACTACTCATTCCATACCTTCCAGCATCAGAACCTGGATCATAGCACATAAGTTGGGGATATATCCATACTCATCAAGGATACCTACACCTCTCTCTGCATGCTCTCTACAGGATATGTACCCATAGTATGTTGCACAGCAACGTTCTTCCCACTCCACAGGGGTGGGGCCACAAAAGACCCTTGGCATTCATACTCTATGAACCTGACAAGTCTGATCTTCAAGGCAATGGAGCCAATCATAATGGAAGTCAACAATAAAGACATTGGGAGCCTTCACACAGTTGAGCACACCCAGTTTGGCTTCGTCAAATGCAGATCTCGCCTCCTGAAATGGGTGGATTTCTTTGAGACAGTTACCCAGGCTACAGATAATTGAAATGAGCTCCACACAGCCTACCTGTACCTCGCTAAGGCCTTTGACACCATTCCCCAGTCAGATATCATAGATGAACTCACCAACCTGGGCATGAATCCATACATCACAAGATGGAATGCAAACTGGCTTAGAGATAGATCCTACAAATTAAGAGTTGCTGGCTACATGTCAGACTCTACACCAGTAACAACTGGTGTCCCCGAGGGTTCAGTCCTGTGGTCCCTCCTGTTTGGTATAGACTTCTCAAAAGTACATGCCAACACAGGAGGGTTGTGGTTGACTAAGTTTGCTGGGAACTGTAAAGTGTTTGCCATAATAGATTCCCCGGATGACACAAATATTCTCCAGAAGGGACTCTATGAGACAGATGTGTGGTGTCAGGATCATGGCCTCAAGCTCAATGTGGAAGAATGCATATTATTCCCCTTTGGTGAAAACAAAGTACCCACAAACTACCACATAGGTTACCCCCTTAAAACTGACAAGGTAATAAGGGATCTGGGGACACAAGTAGATAGTCATCATTCTTTTGACAACCATGTTGCCAAAGTGATTGGGAAATCCTATGTGGCCCACCTAATCAACAAAGGGTTTGCATCAGGATCAGAAGAGGTAGTGGTGGCCCTCTACTCTTAAGTCATCAGACCCATCATTGAGTACAATGCACCATTTTGGATGTATTCAACTAAGCACATCCAGCAGCTGTAGAGACCAAAGAGGTACCTCCCCAAGAGAATTACTGGCCTCAAACAGTTGTGTTATGCAACATAACTGGTAAAACCAAATCTGTTCTCCGTTGAGTAGCGCCTATTCAGAGGCACACTCTACCTAACATACAGAGCCATGTCCAACACATAACTGTTGAACATGCTCCATCTAAGCAAAACAAAATTGAGTCGCACTACACACTCCAGGGATATGAACCTCATCACAACAATGAATGCAGCATGCTGGTCGGATAGAGTACCATCCCAGACACCTGCCTTACTGTGGAACAGAGTCCCACTGTACATCAGACAGAGCCCCTTGCTGACACTCTTCAATAGGAACCTTGATGAGTGGATGGAAAACATACAATTCACGCCAGGCATCATATCAGCAGCCCCACTAGAAAGGGGCTTAGAATACTAACTATTAGAATTAGGGCTTAGGAGACTACCCAATGGGGTGGTAAAAGCTGCACAACTTGCCTAGGCTAATATATGTCTTCGTGAAGTACCTATGAACCTATGTGACAGGTACATGTCTACAGATAGTAGATGTGTACTTCATTGTACAATCATGTTGTACAGTAGGCACATGGACCACATAAACTGTAATACTTACAGATACTGGTGGCTGTTATATATAGTGGGTGAGATGTGCACCTTATGTCTTTTGTGCCATTGGGATGTGTGCTGGGTGGGACAGTCCTAGATGGCTCCCTGTCATGGTCACCCTCTTACACACATCTCTGCCCATCCATCTTTGGCTTATTATACTGTGTTCCCCCTACATATATATAGGTACATAGATGGGTAATAGGCTATCTGCCTGAAGGCATCTATTAGTATGGCCAGAGTGTGCAGCTATCACCACACATGGGGTTAGTTCCCTAGGCCTCTATGTAGTAGAGCTGATGAAGTGATCCATGCTGTGACAGTTCAGTTTCACATACACTCATCAAGGCTCCTCTGGAAGCCTCAGCTCAACACAGCTTAATGTAGGTTAGGAGCCTGTTCCAAAGAAAGGAAAGTCTATGAGTTAGTACTATATCCCTCAAACATGTTCTATTTATTGTTGTGATGATGATATCCCTAGAGCATATGGCACAGTGAGCTTGCGTTTACTTCAGATAGAGCATGTACATCAGTTCTGCACTGGACATGAACCTGTCTGTTGGGCAGAGATCGCCTGAGTGGACAGTATGCAACAGAGTACAGATTGAGTTAACTTCAGTCTTGTTGCATGGGGCAACTGTTTGAGGCCAGTAATCCTCTTGTTGAGGTACGTCAGTGGTCTTTCCAGCTGCTGAAGGTACCTAGTCAGATTCATCACAAGTGTGCCATGATACTCTGATGGGTCTGATGACTGATGAGTAGAGGGAACCTCCTTTGACCTACATGCAGAGACCTTGGCAATTTGTGGGAACACATAGCATGATTTTCTAACCACTTTGTGAATGTGTTTCTGGAAGTAGAGATGACTATCCACAATGTGTCCATAGATCCCTTATTATTACCTCCATATTTAGGGTGTTGGCACCTATGCTGTATTTGTATGACTGTAGCTCAAGGCTATAATTTTGACACCACATCTGTCTGACTGAGACCCTTTTTAAGGATGTCTCTGTTGTCCCAAACATCGATTATGACAACCTTTTTGCAGTCATCCACAAACTTTGCTAACCATAGCCCTCGTGTGTTTGACTGTATTTCTGAAAAGTATACACCAGACAGGAGGGGTCCCAGGACTGAGCCATGGGGGACAGCAGTTGTTACCAGCTTACAGTCCAACAGGGAGACCACAATTCTTACCTTGTAGGATCTATCTGTGCCCCAGCTGGCAATCCATCAGATGACATACGTGTTTATGCACAGTTTGTTGATTTTGCGGATGCGACATGTGTGTGGGATGTTGGAAAAGGGCTTTTCAAGGTTTATGTAGGCCGTGTGTAGCTCATTTCATTGATGTATGTCCTGGGTAACTGCCTTAAAAACTGTCTAGCAGGTTTAGGAACCATGATCTGCCCCTGACCATACCAAAAATGGGAAGGGTTTGGTGTTTGTAGGCTCTCAATAGCTCTGTTTATGAGTTCCATAATGATGGACTCCATGGCCTTGCAGATCAAGCTTATTAGGCTTATAAGACTATAGTTCCCATGGTCTGTTGTGCCTCAACACTTGTGGAGTGTGCCAAATGTTGCTGTAACCCGTTCAACAGTTTCTTATCCTGTAAAGAGGGTGAGTCTCAACAGACTGTTCAGGTGCAGGGTCTGTTTGTTTTGGAGTTCACATATCACACAGCCAGGGAAACCATGTCATCCCATAGATGCCATGTTTTTAGGTTTGGATAGAGCTGTTTAACCATTGTATATGTGATTTCTGGGTTTTCACAATCTCCAGGTATGGCAATGGGCCCTTTTGTCAGTGGGGGGGGGGGGGGGTAAATATGTATGAACCTGTCTGACAAGATGTTGGCAATGTCAGTCATGTACATGCATTCATTATCACTTTGCACTGACTCAGAACATATATGAGTTTACATTGATATTTATGACAAAGCGAAAGAAAGCCTCATGGTTGTCTATGGACGCTTTGGCAATATTTTTGCCAGAACATGTCTTGGATAATGTTAGGAGTGCTCATTGTTTCTTGATGGTACTGATCGGAGCTTTATTGATCTTCTTTGGATTTTCACTTTCTTTGAACAACTTAAGTACTTGTAGCACATAGTTTGATTATGACATGGGTCCAATATATTATATGGGTCTGTTTTTATATCATTGTGTGTGCAAGGCAGGATTGGTGAATAGCGACAAGTGTCTGGAGAAAGAACTGCAACTGCTAGATATCTGTAACCCACTGCTGTACTCAGACATGGCCTAAGTGTGTGAGCATGCCCAGTATGACCTTTCAGTATGTTGTTGACTGACATTTGCTTCGTTTGTTTAAGTGTGCGAGCATGCCCAGTATGACCTTTCAGTATGTTGCTGACTGAAATTTGCTAAATTTGTTTAAGTGTGTGAGCATGCCCACACACTTAAACAAATTTGCTAAATTTGTTTAAGTGTGTGAGCATGCCCACTATGGGCATATATACTATATGTGTGTGAAAAATCAAGTTGGTTTTTACTTCAGGGCACACTTTTTTGTTGTACATTGACAGGAAGCACGATGTGCCTGCAGGGCTTCCATGAGTCAATTTACAAAGACTTATCAACATTTTTACATACAGGGGGGAAAGCTATTCTTTGTACATTTCTACCCGGGGGGGGGGGGCACACCTGATTGTTACTGTGGCTGTACATAGGATGAGGGGTACACCTGACACTTATACACATTTGCTAGGCCTGCACTGCTATGTCATGTACTCCATTTCAGTCTGTACTGTTGCCTATCATACTGGCTTGAGGCATACGACTGTACTACAGACCTTAGCTTCCAGTTACATGCATATTAGTTTGTGACTTCATAGCCTACCAAACCCACATCACACTGCCTGGTCTGCTTTTATCTGTCGGCATAGGCCTGCGGGGAGGTTACTCATATGCCTCTTCAGAGGGCATGATACAGCATTTGTTTGTGTTTGCATTCATCTACAATTGTCCTGCTGGCTATGACTGTTAGGTATGTGACCCCACCCCAACTGGTATGTGTGAGTGACTTAAGTTGTGTCTGTGCCAGTGAAATGCTGTCATGGCTTAGTGGTTCAGTGCTGTCATGGCTTAGTGGTTCAGTGCTCTAACTATAGTGCACAGTATCCTGAGTTCGAGCCCTGTCACTGCTTTTGATTTTCCTGCTGGGCAGACCTGACTGGTTAAGGAACAGTAAAGCAGGTGTGAGCGTGTTTACCCAACATTGCCCAACTTTGCCTGACGTTGCCCGATGTTGCGCTGGTTAGCGCGGTGCGCAGCTACACGCAATTGTATTTAAATATGCTCAATAATGGTAAAATTTGCTTAGCAGTGCTTTATATTGCTTAAAATAGGGACTCATGCCTCAGGTGGTGCTGCAGGGCTGCCTATGTTGGATGCACATATTACACTCCCTATACATGTTTGAAAACAGGTAGTGTCAAGTTAGGCATCCTGTTTACTGTATATGCGAGTCAGAGAGAGGTGTCATTTCCAGGGTTCCTACTGAGTCAGTGTATGTGCTATGCGCTGCCTCTTTGCCAAGGCCAAGGCATACTGGGCATGCCTCCTTCTGCCTACTGGGGCAGGCTCAGGATGTTACTCCTCTGAGTCACGCTGTGCCTGTGCAGGCCTTGGCAATGGTGGGGGGCTGTTTGGCCCTGCCCCATGTTGTTCCTGCTGCAGCTGTTTCCGCAGGATCATACTGTGTAGCATGGCAAATACCATGACAATTTGGGTACATGTAGTTGGTGAATACTGCAAGGCTCCACCAGATGTGTCCAGGCACTGGAACAGTGACTTGAGCATCCCAAACTCATGCTCAATTATGTTTCTTGTTTGTGCGTGTGCCTCATTATGGAGTTCTTGTTCAGGTGTGTGTGCATTTCTGATGGGTGTCATCAGCTATGGCTCCAGTGCGTATCCAGCATCCCCCACTAGGTGACCATGACGGATGTCCCCAGTGGCAAATCTCTGGTACAGCTGCGTCAGATGCCAGTTGTGGGAATTGTGATAGCTTCCAGGGCAGCCAGCACACACATTCATTATTATGCCCTGGACATCGCACACAATCTGGCAGTTGATGGAGGGGAAGCCTTTGCAGTTGATGTAGACCCTACCCCGCTCACTGGGTGGTGCTTTGGATGTGCATGTGCATGCAGTCTACTGTACCCACTACCTCAGGGTGTTCTGCTATTTGGTGGAAAAGACGCATATTGCTAGCCAATGACTCATGGTAATTGGGGAAATATACGTGTTCACCGACATGTGCTGACATGGCATCCAGGAACTTTTGCAGTACCCTGGATGCTGATGGCTGTGAAATCCCCAATTGGTCTCTGGAAGGTACCTGTAGCTAGTATTCTTAGACCTACACATACCTTGGTATTCACTGGGATGGTTTCCCCTCTGTTGGTTCTGTGTGTGAGGCATGGCCGGCACAGCTCAGCAATTTGCTGCAGGAGGTCTCTGTCCACCCTACAGTGCTCCACTATCTCCAGCTCATGTAGCTCTGGTAGGTTACCCTGGGTCTGTACACTCTTCTCCGTCTCCTCACTGTGGGTTGCACAGCAGCATTCACAAAATCACCACCCTCAGCACCTTGCACATGTTGGTTTATGATAGCAAGAGCAGCCCCTATCATTTTGTCTGACTTTAAAGGTTTTAAGCTTTCCCTCTTTGTATACTGCAGTGTTGCAGAGTTCTTGGGAAAAAAACAGGGAAGAATGCTGTTTGCAGAGTTTAAAGTGCTGGGCTGCGCTAGTCTGTTACCTGTGTAATTGGCTGATTCTGATATATTTCACCTGGCAGCTCTGCTAGTTCTTCTTGGTTAACTTCCTACTACGTCTTTTCCTTCCTTTTCCCTTTCTGTTTCCGCCTGGGGCAGTGCCACACAAAAAAGCGCACATGCGTGCGCACACGTGCATACAGTGCAAAGAATTTCAGATATTTTCACGGTGTGCACCTTTGTTTTCTGGTTTTCAAAAAGGACAACTGTAGACATGCCTCTTGCAATCCTGAGCAACTCAGGGCAAACACAAGACACTGTGCTCCAATAAGATTACAGCCTTTCTGACACACCCTCTCATGATGTTAACTATATTCTACTCTACTACTCACCTACTCTTACACTTACACTCTTGGGACATGGCTCACATGCTGGGGAAAATTGGGATTCACTATCCTTATCCTCATTTGTATAAGATTGCCTACTAATGCATGGTTGCATCTCTCACACTGAGCTTCCCCACCTTAGCAACCAGTACTCAGTGACCATGTTGCCTTCAGCCTGCCATTCACCTGCATGGCAGGATAAGCTGTTTAGTGAAAATGGTTATTTTTGGCTATTTTTAAATTATTTTCTTGCTTTTTAAAGAGCTGCACGTTTGCGCGGTGCTGCACTACACTTAAACATCGGAGATCGGGGAAAAAAGTTAGATTTTAATCATTTTAAACATTTCTAAATGCCAATGGCCTTATATTTGGCCATTGGCATGCTTCCTCAACTGTATGCATCCTTTATTTGGAGCTGTCATAGCTACGTTTAACTATTTGCAGAACGGTACTCTGTTACCAACTGAGTACATTTCTGCAGCTACCACTAATCTTCCACAGACTGGTAAGTGTTTCCTGGATTGTAAATTTACCTCATTTGCATAACTTTCAGCAGCAAATGAGATAATTTGCATACTATGATGCTGTCTGTGCAAGAGTAGCTTTAGCAGCTCTCGTGCACGCCCCTGCTGGCTGTACCTGGATCACACGGCAGACATATTGTCTCCGTGAGCTCCTACACTCTTCTTGAACTCCGTGCAAGGTTTCATAAATCCAGCCCAACATCTATTTTTGTCCTGGCCATCAAGTAATTTAAATTCAGTTATTTTTCTATTATTTTTTCTGAAGGTAACCTTTTGTATTCGAGTTTCCCCTGTTAAAATATATACATTTAAACAGTTGCAATACTAAATGTACATTTCTATTCTATTCTATTCCAGTATGGTATACTGTGAATACATTTCAATCAGCACTTTGTAAAATACGTCTTCAGCACACTTGTCTGTATAAACCATCTTATATGACATACAGCTCTAGTACACTTGTAACACAAACATCTTATATGCATCGTGTTGATATTTAAAAATGACATATATTTATTTGCAAAATTACAGTATTTCCTTTTGTTACACTTCTATATAAATCATGTTAATATTTACAAGTGACATATAATTATTCACAGAATTCCAGTTAGCTGTGCTGGATGCACCTCCTTTGTCACAATATTACTTGTGCACATGCAGGTCAAATGTTAGGTTTTCATTTAGGATGATACCTAGTAGTTTTGTATGAGATACAACCTCAATAATAGTTTTGTTTTGAAAATGTATGGTGAATTCAGTCTTGCTTAGGAGAGTGGTTTTCTTAGGGGTAAATAATAGGAATTTAGTTTTGCTAGGGTTTAAGGCAAGATGGTTGTTGGCCATCCAGATTTGGGTAGCTGTAAGAGCATTTTGGGTGATTTGCTGGAGTACAGATGTGGAGTTGGTAGAGATGATAATGGCTGAGTTGTCTGCATATTGTATTACAGAACCTTGACTAAGAGTGGAGTGAAACTCATTGATGAAAATGCTGAAAATAAGCGGCCCTAATATGGAGCCTTGGGGAACACCTGTGGATATGTCAAGAAATGAAGAGAAAGACTGCTGCCATTTGGTAGATTGTTGTCTATTTATGAGGTAATTAGAGTATCAATTTAGGATTGGGGGGATTCCTAGTGTAGAAAGTTTTGTAAGAAATAGATGATGGGAGACTGTATCTAAGGCCTTAGAGAGGTCAAGAAAGAGTGAGGATGCAGTTTTTCCTGCATCTTGAGCTTGGTTAACTGTAAGATATAAGAGCTGTTGTAGTACTGTGGCCTGGCCTGAACCCATGCTGAGTAGGGAAAGGATTTAATTATATAGTAGATAGTTTAGAATTTGAACGTGAATGCATTTTTCCAAGATCCTAGAGACAGGAGAGAGAATAGCAACAGGGCGAAAACTGGAAATGTCTGTGCTGTTGCATCTTTGTGAAGGTGAGACTATATGCTTTTTTTTTGTCAGGTGGATAGATCTGTTAAGAAGTATGCTTATAAGGTAAGCAATGGCTTTAGCTGACATTTGAATGCATTCAGGGGGTAGGTTTTCAGGACCATTACTGCCAGGTTAGAGACTGAGAAGCAATTTTGTTATAGTAGCAGTAGGTATAGGGGAGAAAAAGAAGTTAGGTGGAAAGGGACCAGTGCCATTTTGTGAAGATGGCTTTGAAGGTACAGAGTTAGTATTGCAGTTAGTTTGAGTAAAGGTGGCAGTGAGATTAGATATGGTGTCAATAAAATGTGAGTTGAAGAGAGTGGCTATTTCAGTAGGTGATTTGTCTGGATTTAGACAGAGGTTGTTCTTAGAAAGAGGGTTTAGCAGAGATGAATGGAGTTCCTGAATGTCTGGAATTTTATAGTTATTTTGAAGACTTGGGTAGTGTTCTTTTTTGTCTTTAATGATTAGGCACTTTACATGATTCATGAGTTTCCTAAATTGTAAGAGAGCAGAAGAATTTTTATTTGTTTGCCATAGTTTCCTTGATTTGTCCCGATCATCCATGAGTTGTTTGGTGGTTCTAGTGAGCCAGGTGGCATGGTTAGTTTTTTACTTATTTTTGCCAGAGTAAGACTAGTTTGTTTAGGGTCTTGAGAAATGTTGAGTTGAAGAACTCAATGGCTTCATCAAGGGAAAGGAATGTTAATATATTCCAGATGCTGTTTCACAAAGTCCCAGTAAGGATTGTTGGGTAAAAATTGGTTAGATTTCTAGTTTGTTTACATTAGTGTTGACTTGGTGATCTTATGTAGAATATAGGCAGGTAGGTGGTCACGGATATTCTAAAGTAGTATACCTGCTTATGAGATTTTATTTCTATCAGAGACTGGAATCCAATCAAGGATGGAAGTGCTATCTTTGTTTTTGTTGGGTCTAACTGTATTGGTAATTAGCTGAGTAAAGCTGAACAGGTTAATGTTGGATGAAGGAGAGTGGTAGGAGAGATCTAGCCAATTAATATTTACATCACCAAGAATAATTGTTTCATTTTTTATATTGTTTGACAACCAGGTGAGAATTTCTTCTAACAGAGGAATGTTATTACCTGGGGGGATGTATAGGGCTATAATGCAGAGATTCTTATACGTATTAATTTTTAGGATTGATATAATTTTGTCAGTAGAAAATTGTGGATTGAAGTTAGTATAAGGGGCAATAGTGAAGTAGTTTGAAAAGAGTAGTGTGACACCTCTTCCTTTTTATGGGTCCTGTCTGCTCTTAAACAAGCAAAGCCTGGGTGGAGGAATTTAGAGTCTTTTATGTAGAATTTTAGACAGGTATTGGTGGCAGCTATTATATCCGGTTGGTGATGTGTGGTGTAAAGTTAAATATTTGGTAAAGCAGTCTAAAAAATGTGTTCATGAAATGATCATTTAAATTTCAATGTTATCAGTTAAGAAATGCTAAATCTTTCTAGATGCAAAAAGGTTAAAACAAAAAAGCAAACTGTAATGAGTGAGGTAACGAAGAAACTTCCTCATGGTCTGCAGTATGAATTAATGTTTAGAGAAACACCAGTATTTTCAGATTGTGATATCAATATAATTTCAGATTTAAATAATGGGCAAATTGTAGCAAATTCTATTTTTACAGTCTTCAGAAATCAGTGTAAATGTTACAACATATGCAATTCAAAATGCAGAGTTAAGTCACAATATAGTAAATACAGATCAGCCTGATGTAAACACAGCCAGTGCAGGTGACATGCAGATTTCAGGACAGAACATAGAGTAGACATTTTTAGTGTTTCAAGTTAAAGTTAACAGTATGGTTTCAGATACTAATGATCAGAATATAGTAAATCCTAACTTGTTTTTAGAACTCATTGCAAGTACAGCACCGAGGGAGGTCAACATGCAGAGACTCACAGCAATCCTGCAGAAAGAGATGAGTTAAGTAAACACCAGTGCAAATGATACATGGACGTTAAGGCACAATAAGGAAGAAATGCATACCATAGCTCAAGTAAATGATGTTACTACTTCTATAAGAAAGGATATTCAGAATATCTATAAAGGGTGTGGCAGTCCAGTATTAAACCAGATGATTTTTCTAACATTATTTAAGGTAAAGGGGAATAAGTTACCACATAGTTCATTGTTTATTGGAAAAGAATTATAAGATAATGTACTGATTAATAAAGAAGGCTCAGTTACAAACAGACCTCTACTAGAGAACCCAAGTACAGCTTTAATGTGGTCAGGATTTGAAGGGTTAAAGTAGTAGTGTAGGGAAGCTGGAGCAAGAGGACAACTGCTTGTTGGAGGGTGCCATCAGACAATCCCAATCTCTGTTTAATGCAATACCGTTTTTTAAAAGCCGGTATTACATTTGCAGTAAAACCTGAGTTCTGTAACGATCTGTGTGTGGTCTAAACTGCAGCAAACAGTTTTTTTAAAGTTTAAAAGTAAAAAAGTATATATTTGTTTAACTAAAGCCTGAATGTTGCAGCGCTACATGCAGACAGGGTAAAGACTGTAACAGCTGCTTACTATATTTGTATTAATTAGTTTGCTACAGTTTAAAGAAGAAATGGGACTTGAATGGCTGGGACAGGAAAGTGGGAGTGTGTGTGTGTGTGTGTGTGTGTGTGTGTGTGTGTGTGTGTGTGTGTGTTTGTGTGTGTGCGAGTGTATGCATCTGTGTGTGTGTGTGTGTGTGTGTGTGTGTGTGTGTGTGTGTGTGTGTGTGTCTGTGTATGCATGTGTGTGTGTGTGTGTGTGTGTGTGTGTGTGTGTGTGTGTGTGTGTGTGTGTGTGTGTGTGTGTGTGTGCGTGTGTGCGTGTGTGTGTTGTGTCTCTGGCCACCTGGTTGGTGTGCCAGTAGAAAGAATTGAGTTTGAGTTAGTAAAGTCTGGTATGAGTACTCTTAGTAGGGGAATTGCAAGTGCTAGTAAACAACTGGGGCAACAATGATGGCCATCAGTGATAGGCAGAACATACATACAAGACAACTGTAAGGCACTGAACAGCAGTTCTGCAGTACATTTGGATGTATGGTGTGAAGTTGGGAGTTATACTGATAAATTTGGTTATTAAAATGTTTACTTTACTTGAAATAATGTTGAAGTTGTCTTTTGGATTAGTTTATGAAATTTTGTAGAGGTAAACTAGAAGTAATTGTAGGTGAATTGTTAAAGAGACTAGACAAGGCTGGTAGGAGAGATTGTAATTGCTGTCCTTTAATTGGTCAAAAATGTTGTTTTAACCCCTGCATATGCAGCTAATTTGGGGAAAACTTTATTCAAGTTAATGTTTTTACAGCATTCCAGAATTCCTTAGGTTGCCGAAGATGGGTTTCTTGTACATTTCTTCTATAATTAGTTTTGAACTTAATATTGGCCTTTGTAATTTTTAAACTGCTGTATAGGACTTTTTTGTTGTCATTGTGTAGGTGTGTGAGTTATGTTTCCTGTCACACTAAGCTTTATCACATAATATAACTTGGTGTTTCAGTTCAGGAGACAGCCAAGGAATATTATGCCTGTTGTTCTAGTAAGAAAGAAGAGTCTATCCAGCAATGTACAAATGATGCTGCAGAAACAGAAACAGTGGAGACTGCATTATTCATGTACATAATTGAAAGCAGTCTGATAGGGATAGTCCAAATGGGCATTGCTAGACTTGGAAAAAACATATTACAAGGTCTCAAGAAAGCTGACTTAAGTTGGCCTGTGATGGTTCAAAGTTCTGGAAACAGGTAGAATTAGTGCAGCTCATGTACAAGGATCAAATCTGAACTCACTGAGGGGTGCCCAGTCAGAGATGATGTGCATCAGTGTTCAGTTCTGGTCCCACTGCTGTTCACACTGGTGATTGACTACATTAGGAAGGGACATATCAACAAAATCCAGGTCCCTGACTACTGGGCAACTCTTAAGGGTGTGATGGGCCTGTTTGTAGAGGTGGACATCCTAGGTCTAACTCATACCTCTCAACTGTCCAGATTTTCACAGAATGTCCAGATTTTTGGCTCATATTTTTGGTCTGTTCCTCATAAAATGTGTGTTTTTCAGACAAATCAGTGTGATGATCTGAGGATTAAAGTCACTAAATAATGACATCCATTTGAGTTTCAGTCTTCAAATCTTTCAGAAAATGTATGTCAAAACAAACCCTGCTACTCTAGCAACTTTCTAAGTTTATAAAAACAATATTTAAAATATGTCCGTATTTTTGGGCCTTTGTGCCCCCATTTTTCTTGCTCTAAGAAGTTGAGAGGCATGCTAACCTCCTGGATCCTGTCTGTGATCCAGATGGCTATCCACTGGGTAACATAAAGATTTATACCTAACAACAATGCCCAAATGTGATATTGTTTCAAATGCCTTGGCCAGGTCAAGGTAGGCAGCACAAACAGTTTTGCCCTCATCCATTGCTTTGGCTAAATTCTTAAAGAAGTCCATCAGATTGAGTAGGCATGATGAAACCAAATTTGCTTGGGTCTAATGTCTGGAGGTTTCCCATGCCATTATTGATCATTTCTATGAGGCAAGTGAGACTTATGGGCCTATGCTTTCTATGGTCTGCAGATGGCCCACCTTTGTGCAGAGGCATGACTGTTGCTATTCTCTGTTTATGAGGAATGAAGCCTGTTTGAAGGCCATAGTTAAATATAAATTCCATAGCGCCTGTTAGGTCATGTTTCATGTTATTTAGAAGGCATCCTGGGATAATGTCTGGGCCAATTGATACAGTCTTCTTGTCCTTAGAGAGAGAGAGAGAGAGAGAGAGAGAGAGCGCGCGCACTTAAGGAACTGCTCCCTAGTGACAGGAGGGGGAGTTAAATTTGATAGTATTTCCTGCGGACAGGTTGAGGAGGGTTGGGGATAAAGTTGGAGGTGAATTTGTAGGCCAATTGGTTTGCTATATCTTCTGGCTCAGTATAGGTGACTTCATTAACAATGGGATCCATGCACAATTGTGTGTTGCCTTTGAGGTTGTGGACATAGCTAAAGAATGCCTTGCGGTTGTCCTTGGCCTGGAAAGCCACATTTTCCTCATATTTGGCTTTGATAGACTTTATTTGTCTCAGAGTTGTTCATTTAGTTCGAGAGTACTTTTATCCTGCTGTGTGGTGCTCCTCTTAATTTTTGCCAATACAGTCTTCCTTCTATTATACAGCCTATTGATGTTGTAATTCGGGGTACAGCTGCCTCAATGTAGCCATTAACATGACTGTATAACATTATTATTGAATAGTTCCATGTAGGAAGCAGTGTTTTCAGGATTATGGGGACTTGAAATGTTTCTAGGTTATCACTTAATACTAAGAAGTTAGCCTTAGAGCAGTTCCTGAACATTCCAGAGTTAGCTGGGTTCCAGATTTTATTTTCACTTCAAATGAGACCACTTTGTGTTCTGATCTTACCAGAGATAACACTACACTCGGGGGTATGCAAGATTTTTGCATATTAGTGAGGACCCGATCCATCATGTTTGCATTCCTGTTCAGCATATTGGCAATCTGGTCCAGGGAGTTTGTGTTTACAAAATCCTGAAATCTCTCTGCCTTCATGTTTTGTGTCATATATGATTTCCAATTAACAGTGTGGTAATTAAAGTTGTCCACGAAGATGGTATTGGATTGGATGATGACTGTTTCCAACAAGTTTAAGTACTTGTTATGGGTTTCCTGGGTCACAGAGGGGGACCTATTGCAAGGAAGTGGTACAGGATTTTGCCTATGGTGATTTGAACACAGAGAAGCTCAAGTGCATTGTAAGACATATTTATTTTTGATGCATATTGAGACACCTCCACCTTTAGTCACTGTCTGTGTAATAGCTGGTCAAAATGTGTGGAAGGCATTGTAGCCTTGCACTGCCAGTGTGCTTCAGCCTTAAACCATTTCTTAGTGACCACACAATGTCAGCATTCTCTAAGATGAAGAGAGGTATGCAAAAAAGCAGAATAAAATCTGGTGAAGAAGATTTGGGGCAGACAGCAAGAGGGCAAGAGGAAAAGAAAGCAAAGAGGTGGATGGATTGTGTGAGAGAAGCTCTCCCAGTCATGCATGAGTGTCGAAGAAGGTAGGAGAGTGGTATTAAATAGAGAAAGATGGTGACAGTTGACACAACACCCAGACCCCATGTACAGAAAAGGTTAGCTATCAATAACTCAGTCAGTAGAAAGTTGGGGTCTTTATTAGAAATACCATTTCCTATAATAATAAGGCAAGTGTAAACCTGCAGCATTTTCAAAGAAAACAACTACATGCACCTATCCAATTGTCCTAAAAACATGCAGCTTTAAGAAAAATAAGGTGAAATCCAAGGGGTCTCTTTTAAGCAAGATTTAATTATGACTACAATTTTATGCCTGTCTGACTGATGTTGGGGTTCATATTGATATTTATTATTAATGTTGCTATATTAATAGAGCTTATAGAGTGGTATGTGAGCATTTTGACAGAAGCTAGCAGGACCATGGTTCAGTTGTATATCCCTGGCTTGGATTCAGAATATAAGTATTACTATTACTGGGCATGGGCATTTAAAACTTCACCGAAGTGCAGTAAAACAGTTATACTTGAATAATGTGACATATATATATATATAACCCACGACATGTTGAAATATCGAAAGTCAGTACACCGACACGAAACCATCGACATTTCAAAACATTGACAGTACAGGTATACGAAAGGACAGCGATAACATGGGTCCTGCAAGGGGGAAGTAGTATGGGTACAGTATCATATCATATCCTTTACTTCCCCCTTGCAGGACCCATGTTAGCGCTGTCCTTTCGTATACCTGTACTGTCGATGTTTTGAAATGTCGATGGTTTCGTGTCGGTGTACTGACTTTCGATATTTCAACATGTCGTGGGTTTGACATGAACCCATATATATATATATATATATATATATATATATATATATATATATAGATATAGATATAGATATATATATATATATATATTTTTTTTTTTTTTTTAAAGTGGGCACAGATTTTATTACACATTCCACCAACTATGGATAGTAAAGTTTTTTACAAAAGGAAGATGATTCTTTCACACAAGGGAGGAGTGACTCTATTGATTAAATTATCATAGTTGCTATAGAAAGACTAAATGCAGCAACATACCATGGACAGGATAAATAGATGTGTTAATAACATTCTCTTTCGATATTGTTTCATTACTGATTAACTAAGTATTAAAATTTAGATAATTAAGGATTCTCATTAATGGGGTATATAGTTTTAAAATAATATACCGGATGTATATGAGGAAATGTAGACTGTAAATGAGTAGGATTTGTGCTTAAAGCAGTGGGCATCTGTATAGGAGGGATTAGTTAAGCAATGGGATGTGGTTGGTGGGACTTGGGTAGTGGGTGGAACCATTAACATATAAAGGACTTGATGAAGGGTTGGGCAGGAATGTGTGTAGTGTAGTAGAGCATTGCACTGCCAAGGATATCAATACTGGGATGAGTGGGTATATCCCAACCATGTAAGCCAGCTCTGCAAGCAGTCAGGAGTTCTTTACACTGTAAAATATGCAAATGAAGAAACCTGGTTTCATGTCCAATTGTGGCTCAATGATTCCCCTGAAGCTATAAACAGCAGACCTGTGGTAAGAACTGCAGATGCCAGAGCACAGTAACCCCAGCTAAAATAGAAAGTTAAGGTATTTGGAATAATCTTTCAACAGCCCCTACAATTTTAGTCAAGAGTGTTGTGTTATTAAATACAAATATAGCTAAAGTTTCAAGTTAACATTTATAAAGAGAGAATAGCACCTATCAAAAGTGTGCATATAAAGCATATTTTCTATTGTGATTTTTTTGGAGTACTTGCAACAAAATAGAGAGAAAGCAAAGAAGTATATAACACACTTGCCCACTGCCACTTACTTGAAAAAGCAATTGGTCTAATTCACCTTAACCTGATCCCCCAGCACTACTTATCCTTCCTAAAACCAAAGTCAAAAATAATGGGGGACAAAGGCCCCAAAATAAGGTCAACTTAGTTGCTAGAATAACAGGATTTGTATTATTATGAATTTTTTGAAGGCCTGCTGAATCTAGCTTTGTTTGCATAACTTGAGCACTAATCCAGGCCTTCTTAAAAGTATTCAATTGTATTTATTACTGCTTGGTAGTAACCTGATTAAAGTGTAGCTATCATTCTAAGCCTTTTGGTTTAAGCACCTGGGCTTCAGACCGGTTGTTTTACATTAAGAAGGTTTGTGGTCTGCACTGTTGTGGCAGGACAGGTAGCTTACATCCTTCTAAGTTGGGAACTGCTGACTGAAGGCTCAGTGTCTGTTATTCTAAAAGTGTATTAGTTCTGGTTTAAGCACTTGGGCTTCAGGCCAGTTATTTTACATTAAGAAGGCTCGTGGTCTGCACTCTTGTGGGAGGAGAGACTGGACTCTGCCGTTCTGAGCTAGGAATTTCTGGTTAAAGGCTTATAGTGCCTGCATATCTGAACTGTTTCTTACTGAAATTGGTGTGCCTTGTTTGCTGTAGCATAGACTAGATCCAGGCCTGCTGAATCTAGCTTTGTTTGTATAACTTGAGCACTAATCCAGGCCTTCTTTTTTGGAGAAGGTTCCCCTGCACCCCAGTGGCAGGAGTGTGCAGTTAGAACGTCTCTGATTGAAGACTACAGGAACAGGGCTCAGTTTTGAGATTTTTTTACTGGTTAATTTGGTAATTTGTTTAAAAGCCTTTTCTGATTGCTTGTAGTCATCTAAAGCTGTTTTAAGTGTATTTTTTACTGTTTGTAGTCGTTTAAATCTGTTTTAAGTGTATTTTTTACTGTTTTTGCCTTATCTTTAAAAAAAAATGTCCTTGTTTTCCACCTTTCTAAGCTAGTATAGTCCAGTTTTCAGGCTAGTGCTGAATTCAGGGCTGTGTTACCCATACCTTACTTGGATAGAGGGAGGTTTCTCTGTTCAACTGTGAGAGAGGGAGCTTTGAGCAGCCATCTGTCCCTGCAGGAGTGGATCCAGCCCAGAAGTTAGTAGTTTATAGGCCATTTTGGGCTAACTTCTATCTCTTTCATTTCCCTGCTGTAAAAAACACATTTGCACAGTTTTGCACGCCGGGGCAGCGCCAGTTAGCTAGGGCAAAATTTATCCCGGCTCCACCAAGTCTCCTCTTCAGTTTTTCCCTTGAAAAGTAGTCTAACTCTCAACCTAAGCACTTAAAAAGCATCCTACAGTCCAGCACTTGCTCAGACCTAATAGCAAGCACTAATATACCCAGACACTTGATTGTGCAGCAGAGCAAGGCTCATTATTCACCCCTCACCAGCCAAGTGACTAAGCAGCTCACCCTACTATTCAGGCATGACCAAAGGGCAATTTCAGATATACTCTCCAGTCCAGCTGGTGAACCTGGGTATCCTGAGGCAATGTTACAACTGCCTCATGTACACAGACAACCCTCCCCTCCTACCACAAAACATTAACATATGCGAGAGATGCAATTATATAGCTAAATTGGAGGCTAAGCTCTCTCCACCCAAGACTGGAACAGGCAGTCATGAGGAGGTTAACACTTGCACCACACCTCCAGCCTCACACAGACATACTAAACCAGCACTGGCAAAAAAAATATACATAAATACACAAAATCATACTCAGAGGCTCTAAATAAAAACCTGCAAAAGCATCACAGACCTCCAAAGCAGACACCCAAAAAACCTGCACCTCCCGTCACAAACCAGACAACACATAAAACACAAAATCAGTGTGCTGCACAATCACAGCCCTTAAGCTGAAATAACATACCTAACACACTAGTAATAGGTGACTCTATAGTCAGGCACACTGACGTCCCACTCACTTGGCTGGACAAGGAGAAGGTTACTGTTAGCTGCCTGTCGGGAGCCAGAATCTGCCACATAACACAAGCACTAAGGTGACTCCAGAACAAGTACAAATATGACTCTCTCATTGTTCATGTTGGTGTGAATGACCTGAGACGTACCTCTGTGGACTACATGAAAAGAGACATGGAAGAGCTCTCTGATCATGTAGTCCAGACAGGTATGACCCTGACCCTGAGTAGCATCTTGCCCTTACCAAGAATGATTACACAGTATAAAGAAAAAAATGATCAATTTCAACAATTGGCTAAGTTTCTGGTGTCATTCAAATGGGATCCAGTGTCTGTCAGCCTGGGACGACATGCTTGACAAGCCTCGTTGCTTCACAAGAGATGGCTTGCACCTGTCACCCCTAGGTTTTGAATACTGGCCAAGGCTCTTGCTGTCCCCATAGTGCCTTTTATAGGCAAGGCCCAAAAGACAAACCCACCTCCGTAAACAGCACAAATAAAAAAAAAATGAGGGTTATGCTACTCAACGCCAGGAGTTTAAATCTCAAAATGAACGCGCTCAAAGCACTCCTCAGTATGGAGAAAGTCGACATCTGTGTAGCAACTGAAACCTGGTTCGAGGCTCCACAGAGCACCCCAGCACTACTGGGCTACAACTCATACCACGTGTTTCGGCCACAGAACATGGACCGAAACATAAAAGGAGAGGGTGTATCCATAATCTTCAAGGATACCTACAACTCCAGGTTAGTGGCACAGCATGATACCTCCGATATAATCCATGCACAACTAACATCAGGCACATCTGCAAAGCAAATTGTGGCCTGCTAGAGATCACCTTCCATGACCCAGGACCACCACTCCACCTTTCTGGAGACACTGGAAAACATGAAGGTCCTTCCGAACACCCTGATATTGGGCGATTTCAATTACCCTACCATTAACTGGGAAAACTACTCAAGTACAAACTCCCAGGTCCAGCACTTCCTGGAATTTATCAACTCAAATGCCTTGGATAAGCTGGTAAACTCCCCTACCAGAGGTGAAAACGTATTGGACCAGGTCATCACCAACATGGGTGACAGGTTTTCCACACCAGAGGTCAACCCTTCACTGGTTAGGTCAGACCATAAACTAATCACTCTGGATGTCCACACCACATCACCACCTCCAACCAGGGAAACCACAGTGAAAAACTTTTCTATAGCAAACTTCACCTTACTTAAGACAGAGGTGGTACGTTTCACAGCCCCCATGCTAAAGGATAACAGTGTCCAAGATGCAGGAACCTTTACAAATGCACTCTATGAGCACCTACAAGGATGCATGGATCGCGCCATCCCTAGCAAAACCAAGATTCACTCCCCTAAGAGAAGGAAACCAGTCTGGAGGACCCCTGCCATAAACAGGCTATACAATAGATGGAGGAAACTAGTTCAGAAAAAAAGCAAATCCCAAGAAGGAAAGACATCCCTGATCAGTATCAGTAAGAAACTAAGGTCCCTAACAAAATTCTCCAAAGCTAGCTTTGAAAGAAAAATAGCCAAGGATTCAAAAGATAACCACAAAGCCTTCTTTAGCTATATCAAGAATCTACGTGGCAAGTCACAGATATGCTCTGAGCTAGTGCATAATAACACAAAATATACTGAACCCACTGAAATTGCCAACATCCTGGCAGATAGATTCAGTGCAAACTTCACCCCCCTCTCACCCCCAAAAGGGCCCACAACAATGCCAGAAATGTGTAGTGTCCCGGAAATCACAAATGCACAGGTGAAAACAGCCCTTTCAAAAGCCAAAAGCATAGCGTCAATGGGGTCAGATGGTGCCCCAGGCTGTGTCTTGCACGAACTACAGAATGAAATAACCCCACACCTAAACACACTGTTCAACCTTAGCCTCTCCATAGGCTATGTGCCCATAGAATGGCACACAGCAACTGTTATTCCACTCCACAAAGGAGGGGCCACAACTGACCCTGGTAACTATTGCCACATAAGCCTGACTAGCCTGGTCTGCAAGGTTATGGAGTGCATCATCATGGAACTCATTAACAAAGACATAGGGAATCTCAAAACACTTGACCTGACCCAGTTTGGCTTTGTTAAGGGAAGATCATGCCTACTAAACCTGGTTGACTTCTTCGAGACAGTCACCAAGGCCATAGATGAGGGGAAGGTAGTTCACACAGCCTACCTTAACCTCCCACTCGGGAATTATGGAAAAACTCACCAGCCTGAACATAAACCCCTACGTCATGAGATGAGTTGCCACCTGGCTAACAGACAGAACTCACACGGTAAGAATAGCGGGCTCTAGGTCTGACTCTAAACCAGTCACAAGTGGTGTCCCACAAGGCTTGGTCCTGGGACCCATACTGTTCAGTATATACTTCTCAGAAGTACAGGCAAACACAGGAGGACTATGGCTAACCAAGTTCACCAATGACTGCAAACTGGGAGCCATAATTGACTCTCTGGCTGACATGGACATTCTTCAAAAGGGCCTTACTGAGACGGAAACCTGGTGTCAAAGTCATGGTCTCAAGCTAAATGCCAAAAAATGCAGTCATCCCATTTGGGAAAAACAAAACACCCATTAATTACCACATAGATGGCAGCCCCCTTAATACAGAAGAGGTAATAAGAGATCTGGGGACCCAGGTAGATAGTAATCTCTCCTTTGGCAATCATATTGCCAAAGTAGTTAGGAAATCCTTCTATGTTGCCCAGCTAATTACTAAAGGGTTTGCATATAGAAATAAAGAGGTTATAGTGCCCCTCTACTCATCACTCATCAGACCCATCATAGAGTACAATGCCCCATTTGGGATGTACCTCACAAGACACTTCCAGTAGTTGGAAAGACCAAAGAAGTACCTCACCAAGAGGATTACTGGCCTCAAACATATGCCCTATGCAGCCCGACTGGAAAAACTCCAGCTGTACTCAGTCACATATCACTTACTCAGAGTTGATCTCTACCTGACTTACAAAGCCATGTCCAACTCAGAATTGATGGACATGCTCCACCTAAAGAAATCCAAGTCACTGCGAGCCACTCGCTCTAGTGAGCTAAACATCGCCATAACAATAAATAGAATATGCTGGAGGGATAGATTCCTGTCACAGAGACTCCCCATGCTTTGGAACAAAATTCCTAACTACATTAGGCAGAAACCCTCACAAACACTCTTCAAGATAAACCTTGACGAGTGGATGAGTAACAGAAAATACACCCCTGGGATCACTTCATTGGCTTTTCTTGACAGAGGCTCAGTTAATTAGTCAATGGGGTGGCGAAAGCTGACACACTCTGGCTAGGCTTATAAATGCCCTCAGGCAGATAGCCTAGTACCTACCTATGAACCTATGAACCTTATATGAATTCTGAAATTCAAATGTCTGTCATTATTTATTATTATTTAGTGACTTCAATCTTCAATGATTTGCCAGAAAAGCGCACATTTTATGAGAAATTGACTAAAAATATGAGGCAAAAATCTAATTCTGCAAAAATCTGAACAGTTGAGAAGTATGCTGACTGGTCACGCCTGTCTAAAACTTGAATGGGTTTCCCATAATGCAGGGGAAGTATTAAAGCTAGTATCTGTTTTGAGTTGACTGTCAACCTGAGAAGACTCACTGCTGGTGTGCTATATGTGTAACTGTATGTTAAATAAGTACAGCAAAATTAAATATACAATAGTCTTTGTCTCCAATGTGTCAGGTGCATAAAAGTATAGTGCAGAGTATATTATAGTGTCAGAAGAGAGACTGAGTTAAAATAAGACCACCATGAATGCCGTGATAGCCAGAAGGAATTTCATCTGGTGACAAACTGCACAATAATGTCACAAGAAGCCCTCCTGCTATTTTGTTGAACTGTTGACATACTATATCCTGAAACAAGTTGAAAACTCATAATACTAATGGTAAAATGAGAAACAATATAAAGAATGATGAAATCCAATCCACCGCAAACATTTGACTTTGCACAGCCATTAACTTGGAGAATATGGAAGCCAAAGGTTTGCATGCCACAGAACTGCAGTCACATTAGATAAAGAAGATTGTATGTTACAGATAAACTCCCTTTATTTATGCCATGTGCATAGAGGTTGAACCTAAATATTGGTTCTTTCTCATTTCCAGAAGCCCGGTCCTTGACATGTGAAGCTCTGACAACAAAGCTATATGAACATTTTGCAACAAAATGAAACATAATTCATAAAATAACATGTTTTCATAAATATGTTTAGGAAGAAGGCAAGTTTGTTGAAGGATTTGTGGGACAGGTAAAAGTCAGCTGAATACTGAGAGTTTCTTCTGGCTTTTCCCAGTTAGGGGTCACCACAGCTGTCTGCTCATGATTGGCAGTGGAGTTTTACAGTGTCAAGTTGCCAGCCCAGCACCCAACCTTCCACAGAAGGCACACACATGCATACACTCACACCTAGGGCCAATTTGGAGTGTCCAATCCACCTACAGAATGTCTTTGGGAGAAAACCAAAGCACCCAGAGAAAACCCATGCAACCACAGGGAGGACATGCAGACTCCACACAGAAGGCACCCCAGCTGAGGATGAAACCAGAGAACCTCTTGCTGTGAGGTGACAATGCTAACCACTGCACCACCGTGGCCACCCTTGAATACTGAGAGTTTAATGATCATAAATACCTAAAGACAAATAAGAAACAGAATTGTCACTGGCACTGCAAACTGTAAAGTTTCAGAAAAAATTGCATTTGGAACCTGCTTTAATAATCAAGAAAACATACACATTGCCCATCAGTCTAACCAAATTAAAAAGTAGAATATAGACCTGAGGGTGACCAGAGATGTAAGTGAATTTAAGTAAAATGCATGCAATAAGCAAATCAGAAAGCAGTGGAAGGCCATTCTAGACATTCACATGAAAATAAAATTAATGAATTTAAGCTGGAGAAGTGTACCAGATGCAACAAAGTTCATGTTAAGATAGAGCAATTTTGAAGCAAAAAAGTGGCTACCAATGTAACAAAATGGGGCATTTTGCTGCTGTGGCTAAGAATAAAGTAGTAAAAAATGTAGCAACAGAAGTTAAAATTAAGAAGAATTCCAAGGAAATATTCTTTCTGTGTCTTTGAGTAAGCAGTCAGACCCAGATGATTTTAGCTGATCACCTCAGGAAACAAATGCTCAAATGTTCAAAAACAAAAAAGATTGATCTGCAATGACTGATTCATAAAAAATTAATTGCAAGAGAAAAACAGCTATGCGGGGGGAGGGGGGGGGGCAGCAAGCCCAACTGTGCCCTTCATTCAAATCCCCTGCTAATTATATACCAATTCTATGATCACACAACTGAGGGAAAGTACAAATATACAGTCCCCAATAGACTGTGATTTTGCACATACAAAATACAAGAATTAAGAGAATTCAATCTCTTAAACCTCAAAAACAGCGCTCAGCATTTTGAATGCTCACTCAGATCAGTGCAGTCAAATGACATGTTAGACTTTCAATTCATGGTACTCTATGAAGGTTCAGAATAGATACTGGGACAGACAACTGTAAAAGTCACATTATACATATAGAAGCTTTTTGAAATATCTGTAGCTAATCAAAATAAAAATGTGCACAGGCAGGAATTTCAGACATCAGGGTAATTCCTAGCCATGGCACAATATAAAAGGCACAAATATGAGTTTTAGATCTATAGGATACTGTATCCATTTGTAAAAAATCTACTGAGTAAAGCTAATGGTTTTAAACAGAGTCTAATTGCCAGAACTGATGAAATAAAGTGTTGATGTGCTTGATAATGTTGGATAAGTCAATAATGATTGTTTTCAATCTGGTGGAGTTCCCTATGCCCTCACTATGCCATGAAGAGTACCATTCCCCATGCATTCCAAGACAGAGCCTGGATTAAACTGAATGCAGAGTCTAGAGGCCATTGAAGGCATTAGAGAATGTATACTCTAGTCTGCTACATTGGGATGAGTTATAAAGAAACTCTCTAAAGTGAGAATTTGCATCGACCAAAATTAGCTGAATGATGGCATTACAAAGGAGAGTTTTATCCTGCCTCTATTATAAGATATAGCATCCAAGCTAACTGAGAAATTATGGCTTCCAAATCAGATATATCAAGTGGGTTTTGGCAAATATCCCTTGATCCAAGCAGTAGAATGTTAACCACACTAATTACTCTAGTGGGAATATTCTGTTTTAGGAGGTTACATTTTGGAATTATTTCAACATGAAATAAATGCATCCTCAAAGACCACAGTGTCCTGGTGGTCATGATGGATGATTACCAAACAGGTTGTCAGTTACACACACCACCACTACTATACCTATCTCACTCATTACAGAGAAAACACAAAGACCTACTTAATGCTAAGGATCTTAAAAGTAAGCTATCTAAACCTCAAAGACTTCCTAAATGTAGCCTAAGAAACAAATGCACTCAACAACTACATAAACACTCAGCTCAGGCAGCACCTATCTTAAAAGATGCATCTAAAACTCATAGTGTTCCAATTTGAAAGGTCATAAGGCAAAACTTAACACCATCCAATATCTTGGTCATTGATGGCTCCATACTGAAACACACTGATGCACCACTCACCAGGCATTGAAAGGAAAGTGTCACTGTCAGGTGCCTGTCAGGAGCCAGGATTCACCACACATCACATATGCAATCAAGACCTTGAACCATAAGTACACATATGACACAGTTATAATACTTGTAGTAGTAAATGACTTGATGTGTAGCTCCTTGGACTATATGAAGAAACACATGATGGAGCTCTAGCAATCTGTATCAGAGACAGATATGAATCTAGCCTTGAGCAGCATTTTACAACCACTGAATGATGCCACATTACAAACAAAAGATTATGGATTTTAACAATTGGCTTAGCTTCTGGTGTCATTAAAAGGGGGTCCAATATATATCAGCCTGGGAGGAGATGCTGGACAATACAAACTACTTTGCCAGAGATGGCATACACCTAACTCTCAATGGCTTTTGTGTATTGGCCTAAATCTTCTCTACTCAACTCTATAGTGCCTTTTTAGGCAATGTCATTCTCCAAGTCCATCCAACAAAACAAAACAGAATCTGGATAATATAAAGGCTTTGTTCCTCTTTGCTACAAGACTTAACAGAAAACTTCACTCCCTACAGGCAATCTTTAGCCTGGCATGCATCAATGTATGTGTTGTCATGAAGACCTGGTATGAGTCCACAGAGAGCACTTTTACCACACAGTCGGGTCCACTGCACTAGACAAGGGCACTAAATACTGATGGCATCTCTGTATTTGTTAAACAAAGTGCCAGTTCCAGACTTCTTAGGCAGGATAATGTTGTGGAACCCCTTCATATCCAACTTACCACTAATGAAACCTCATTTCAGATCATAACAAACTATAGGACCCCTCATCTATGTCCTCTCTGGCCCATACTTCTTTATTTTATGAGTATGGGGTTCTAGTGCAGCAAGTCGAGCAACATTCACAATGGAGAATTCAACTACCTCTCTATAAACTGGGTGATGTATACATACTCTAACATATATGCCCACAGATGTCTAGACTTTATTAATGCAAACTTTCTGGACCAGTTAGTCTGTACCACAACTAGAGGCAACAAAATCCTTATCCTGGTATTTGCCAATATGGGATAGTTCTGTTCATATCAGTTGTAACTTCCTCCTAAATCAAATCTGAACATAAATCACTTACATTTGCTATGAATCTGAAGAAAGGAGTACCTTCCTAATACCTCAGTTTTCAGAGATAAAGATAAGGCTAGTCTTGTTAAACTGAATAATATACTGTCTAAATTCAGTATACCCTCCAAAAATGATGACTCAGTTTGTATGCTAAATCCCCCTACTGTGAAATTCTATGCCCACATCTTCCTCCCATGCAAATACAATGCTAAATTTAAAAATAACCCCCTATGTTGGAACTCAAATGTAAACAGGCTCTACAGCAAGAAAAAAACTCTACAAATAAAATGTAAATGTTTCCCTTAGCATGTCAAAATGCTGTTGAAAATCCTATCAGGGAACTCCTATCCAGATCAAACCAATCAAAGCCAGATATGAGGGAAAATATCTACCCAGGCTAAAGACAAGGACAACGCTTTCCTTAACTGTGTTAGAAACTCAAAAATAATGCCAGGCACTACGAATAGGTAACATTAAATGTTACCATCTATTCAAATCCTAGACACCTAGACAATCTACTAGAAGGTATGTTTAACTTAGGTCTCACCTCCCCAACATTTCCAGATCACATGCCTGAATCTACACTGCTCCCTCAAAAAAAATACCCCAAGAGCAATTCCTCAAGGCACTATTCAAGGGGAAAATACTGCTTCTATGGTACCAGATAACATATTAGGATGCCTACTGGGTAGCCTGAAACAGAACTTGGCAAACGCCCTATACAGATTAAACAATATCACCCTCCAAATAGGCCTTGTGCCAGATGAATGCAGGCCAGCAACAGACATACACCTGCACAAGGGTAGGGCCTTAAATGACCCAGGTAATTGTTGAACCATAGGTCTGCTAGCCTCATATGAAAGCTATTGAAAGGATGACTATAGAATTAATAAACCAGGTCATAGGCAGCCTATAATTCCTTGACCCAAGCCAATTTGGTTTTGTCACGGCAGATGCCGCCTACTCAACCTGGTTGACTTCTTTGCAAAAGTTACTGAAGCAATGAATGAAGAACAATCACTACATAACACATATCTAGAGCTCATTAAAGTGTTAAACACATTTCACACTTGGGTATTGGTGAGCTTTGAACAGCCTATCTGTCACTGGAGGAGTAGTTTCAGCTCAGAATCTGTAGTTTTATTGGCCATTTTGGGCTATTTCTATCCCTTTAATCTTTCTGTTTAAAAACCCATGTTTGGGCAGTTTTGCGCATTGTTCAGTGGTATTTAACAATTGTTAAACTATTCCTGGTGCCAGAAAGTCTGCTCTTCAGATTTTCCCCTTAGAACTAGCCAGTTTTCTAGTTTTAGCAGTCAAAACTGTTGCTGTTCCCTTAAACCTAGCCAGTTTTCTAGTTTTAGCACTCAAAACTGATTCTTTGTTTTCAGCACTGTCCAAATCTCATTGCAAGCACTAAATAATCTACAAATTACTGCAGCAATCAACTTTCCTCACTTATCAAGAGGAAATCAGTTCTTAGTACTTAAATTAGTAAGCACAAACCAGAAATGTCTAAGGGTCAGCTCCTGGTGTTTTCTACTATCTACCTGATGAATCTGGGCAACTTGGGGCACTGTAGCAATTGCCTCATGTACACTGACAACCCTATAACCACATACATGAGTGCATGGACCGTGCCATCCCCAACAGAACCAAGACACTAGCCTCCAAAAAAAGGAAGCCAATTTGGTGGTCCCCTGCCATAAACAAACTCTACAAAAGAAGGAAGAAACTGTTGCAAAAAAAAGAATAAAATCCCATGATTGCAGGAACTCCCTGATCAGCCTCAGCAAAAAGCTGAGATCCCTCATAAAATTCTCCAAAGCTAGTTGCAAAAATAAAATTGCCATGGATTCTAAAGACAACCACAAAGCTTTCTACAGTTATGTCAAGAATCTCAATGGCAACACTCAGATCTGCTCAGAACTACAGCAAAATGGCACTACATTTACTGAATCAACTGATATTGCCAACATCCTGGCAGACAGGTTCAGTGCAATCTTTACCCACCTCCTCACCCTCCAAAGGGCCCATCTCCATATTGGAAGATTGCAAAGCCCCTGTAATCATGGACGCACAGGTAAAGACCACACTCTCCAAAGCCAGGAATACAGCATCCATGGAACCCGACAACATCCCAGGCTGCATTCTGCACAAACTACAGAATAAACTATCAGCCCACCTAAGTACCATGTTCAATCATAGCCTCACTTCAGGCTTTGTGCCTATGGAATGGCACACAGTGATGGTCATCCCACTCCACAAAGGGAGTGCCACCACTGACCCCAGAAACTACTGCCCTATTAGCCTGATGAGCCTCGTCTGCAAGACTTTGAGACTTTGAGGCATCATCCTGATTCATTATAAACAAAGACATAGGTAACCTTCAAACTCTGTACCCCACTCAGTTTGGTTTTGTAAAAGGTAGATCATACCACCTAAACCTGATTGACTTCTTCAAAGTAGTCACCAGAGCCTTAGACGAGGGTAAGGTGGTGCACACAGCTTATCTTGACCTTGCCAATGCTTTCAACACCATCCCCTACTCCGGTATTATAGATAAACTCACTGAACTAGGCATAAATCCATATGCCACAAAATGGGTGGCCAGCTGGCTCAGTGACAAAACCCACACAGTGAAAGTAGCCAACTCCAAATCTGACTTCAGACCAGTGACAAGCGGAGTAGCACAGGGTTTGGTCCTAGGTCCTCTCCTGTTCGGTATCTACTTCTCTGATGTCCAGGCTAATACAGCTGGTCTCTGGCTAATAAAATTCACAGATGACTGCAAACTAGGAGCCATTATAGATTCACCTAAGGATGTGGACATTCTACAAAGAGACCTCACTGAGACTGATGCTTGGTGTCAAAGTCATGGTCTAAAGCTCAATGCCTAGAAGTGCATTGTTATCCCCTTTGGGAAAAACGCCATACACATGAATTACCACATAGGCGGTAGCCCACTAAACACCAAAAGTGTGATAAGAGACTTTGAGACACAGGTGGACAGTAGGTTCTCCTTTGATAATCACGTCACCACAGTAGTCAGGAAATCCTTCTACATGGCAGACCTCATCACGCGGGGTTCTCCTCCAGAAAAAGAGGTAATCGTTTATCTCTACTCATCCCTCATCAGACCCATTATAGAATACATTTGGCATGTACCTTGCAAGACATCTGCAACAACTAGAAAGGCCACAGAAATACCTCACAAGAGGGATTACCTGCCTCAAACAGATGCTATACGCAGACTGTCTCAAAAAACTCCAGCTCTAATCCATTGCATATCACCTACTCAGAGGCGACCTCTGCCTAACATACAAAGCCATGTCTAACCCAGATCTGACGGACATGCTACATTTAAAGAAATCACAATCTTTCCATGCCACACGTTCCAGGGACTTAAACCTTGTCATTACAATAAACAGAACATGCTGGCGAGATATATTCCTGTCCAAGAGACTTCCCATGCTCTGGAAAAGACTACCCATTCATGTCAAGTAGAGCTCCTCATTAGCCATCTTTAAGAGAAATATTGACAATTGGATGGGAAACAGGAAATTCACCCCGGGGATCACTGCTGTGGTGCTGCTCGACAGGGGCACAGGAAAATAATTTTCATGGGTGCCAAAAGCCAGGGAACCTCATTTGGCTAGGCTTATATAAGCCCTAGGGCTGATAGCCTAGCATATACCTATGAATTTATGAACCTATGAACCCTCCCAGCTAAATATCAATCTCTATGTAACTTGATGAATAGGAAATTGGCTCAAATATAAAACCCAGGAAAATAGGGTGGGCGGCTCCATCTGTTCTAAAAGGCTGCTACAAGTGATATACCAAGGAGCCCTGTCTTTGTGCCATTCCTCTCTGCCATTTACTTCTTGGAGATTAAAATCAATGTTAAGGGTTTATGGCTCACCAGGTTTGTTAATGACGCCAAACTAGGTGCCATTATTAATGCTCCAGAGGGTACCATGATCCTTCAGGAGGGCCTTTCCCATATAAATAGCTGGTGTCAAAGCTATATCCCAAATCTATATGCCAACAAATGTGTAATAGTATCCTTTGCAAATATGATATCCCCTGCAACTATCACATTGACAACACATCCCTGAAAACTGATCATGTAGATGGGTAACTGGGAATCTATGTAGACAGAGAACTGTCCTTGGATTACCATGTGCCTCTATTGTAGGAAAGTCATTTTTCATTGTGCAGATAATTAGTGAGTATATAGAGTCCAGGTCCAGGGGTGTGATAATTATTCTGTATTCAACACTTATTAGCCTGATCATTGAGTATAATTTTCCTATTGGCATGTACTTGTCTAAACACTTGACACAATTTGAGTGCCCACAGCTTTTTCTCATGAAGAAAATCTGGGGTCTAAATCATAACAGCTACACTGATTATCTTAAAGCCTTGTCCCTATTCTCAATATCATGCAGATTGCCTCAACAGATCCTATCCCCTCAGGCCTTCTGCACATCCACAAGTTAAATGGTGCCATAAACATGCACTCATGAGATCTTTATCTCTTCTACAACAAAAAATAGAATGTGCAGGAGGGATAGACATGTATTGGAAAGAATTCTACTTCCTTGGAATCGTCCATTCCACATAAAAACACAGTATTTCTCTTCCTCTGTTAAAACATAATCCAGATGAATGGATGATAAACTACACATTCATCCCATGAGTATCACCCTCATCTCTTATGGAAAGGGGTGACGTGTAAATGTTCTGCTTGTTAAGTTATTTGTATTTAAATAAGAAGAGCTAGCACACTTTACAGGACTGCATGGCTAAACTTCTAAAGATTCTCTAGAGTCAATAGCCTTGTAAGGAACTTTGAAACTATGACATTTTAGTGATTGATCCCAATAAGGAAACATGTGGTAAGAGGCTGAAGGCTATGTTTCAGACCATAAAATATTTAGGGTTCAGTTTAAACAAAAAAAATATTGTTTTGGGAAAAGTGAACTACCGTATTGTAGACATTTTATCAGCTGAGATGGTATGTAACCAGACAAGAGTAAATTAAAGGCCGTGACTGAGTTACCAAGTCCAAGTAATGTCATGGAACTCCAGGAGATAGTTGTAATAGTAAACTACTTGGACAAACTTCTATTAAGACTGTCAACAGTGCTTCATTTTTAACTGAACTGCTAAAAACAGATGTCATATGGAAATGAGAAGACAACCAATAATATTTTTTCATATATCATAACTTTAGAAGTAGTAGATTGATGCTATATACTTATTTGTGGGTAGATGGTAGTACTTGAATAGCAATATTCTTCAAACCAGGAGTTTTAAACTCCATGGGGGGACAGGAAAGAACAATGCATGTATAGTAGTTTAGAAATTAATTATTTTTGGGGGTGCCTACTATTCTTGATAGACGATTTGCAGTTAACAATCTCAGATATCTTGTACTTATACCTACGAGTAAACAGTTAACTAGCTATAATAATAGTTTTTCATTTCCATAGTATTTACAAATTTATGAAGGTATTATATGTAATACTTGTTTTTTCCTATTTTGATAGTATGGCCAACTTGAAATGCATATTATTAAATATCAATTGATTAAATAATGGTTGTAAAAGGGGTAGTTTATACAAATTTAAATAATATTTCATTTCCAAATTATCTTTTTACAGGAAACACATTTAATAAAAGAAGATTTGGACACATGCAATACTAAAAACTACTCTATATTGACTAACTCTCATTATAAACAAAAGAGAAGAGGGTTGACTATATTATGGAAAATATTTTTGCCTCTAACTAAAACCCGAATACATTTAGCGATGAAAACAGCATTGTTCAGTGACTTTACAGATTCAAAGGAAACTATTCCCTTTTATTAATGTCTACTGGATACATGGATTAGGAATACAAACAGTTAAACAACAGTTGGGGGAAATAATATGAATATCAAAGGGAAGCATTATTTTTGTAGGTGACTTCAATTGTATTTTATCTGACAAGAATACCAACACTAGCTGTAAAAGAAAGAAACCTGGGTCAGTGAAGCCTTTGATGTAGTTCACTGACTTATATAATATGAGAGATATAAATGATTTTTCAGTACCAGACTCACTCTTCTTTGCACATTTCTCACACTGGCATGGGACACGATCATGTATAGATAGAGTATTTGTTTCAAATGAAATCACTAGTAGAATAGATAACATTATAGTAGTCTCTTGCAGACGGTCAGATCATAACACGATAACATATGAAGTTTTGTTGAATTATAGTAATAACACCCCAACTAAAAGATTCCTGCATATATAACCAATGTGAAAGGCACTAAGGAGTTCTTTAATAAAGAAATTCAAACTTTTATTGAAGTTAATCATAAAGGTAACAGCTCAATAATTTGTGTATGGGACTCTTTAAAAGTACACCTTTTTGGCAAAATTATAAGTTAGTATGCACAAAACAAAATAATGGGACAAAGAATTGATAGATTTACAGGAGAAAATTGATAAGTTAACATTACATAGTCAAAAAGGAACTAATAACTTAACAGAAGAAACAAATAGCTTAAACAGTAAATATTTAGACATTTTACAACATAAAACTATGATAAATTTAGAAAAGATTAAAATAACTAATTGCTCCATAAATCCTAAATCCATGCATAAATTGGATACTAGAATAAAAATGATTGTTAATCTAACCACATCAAAGAATTATAATTCTCTAGTAGTAAAATGAAGGTTACTGAAATTAAAGATATACTGGATGTGTTCTGGGCTCATTTTAATAAGATTAATCAACACAAACCAACAATGGACAGGCAAGATCTAATTAAAACATTTATAAAAATACTCTGAAATAAACTATCAGATGATCAAATAAAAAATAACTGACAAGCCTATATCAGTGTCTGAACTCAAAATTCAAATTAATAAATTAAAACCCCATAATGCACCTGGAAATCTTGGTATAATACCTGCACTATACAGAAAGATAACCAGGGATGCTTTGAGTATTTTACAAGAGGTATTATCAATATTTAAAGGACTTACAAAGGTACCACCATCCTGCAACTACACCCTAATATCTCCAAATTTAAAATGTGACAAGGATTCAACACAATGTTCTTCAAAAAGACCACTGTCATTATAAAATATTCATGGCAATATATGCCTCTAGAATAAACAATTTCTTCCAATGTTGATAAACAATGATCAGACTGGGTTTATATTGAACAGGAACACCTAGAATACTATCCGTAATTGATTATACTAATAATTCAAAAAATAACTAAATTTGATTAGTTTGGATATTTGATTCAGTTAATTGGGAGTACTTACCATTAGTACAGGAGAAATGTAATTTTTCAAACAATTTCTTACAACTACTAAAACTTCCCTATGAAAACTCCTTTGCATACATTAAAATTGGCTGATATACTTTGCAATCAATCATGATTACTAAAGGTGCTAAACAGGGCTGTTCCTTGTCATCATTGCTTTTTTCTCTAGTTATGGAACCTTTTGCAAATGATACAAGATCAAATAAAAACATCAAAGGCATACTAATAAATAATTATTTAATCCTCAAAATACAATTATTTACAGATGACATCCTATTAACTTTGACTGATTGCAATTTTTCTCTTATTGCAGCATTCCGAGCAATAGAAATATTCCTGAAGAAATTGGGGCACAGTGTTAATAAGACTACGATACCACATGTTAATTATAATACTAATAAAATAGATAAAAAATGACATAAATACATTGTAAAAAGTGATAAAAATCACTCAAAACATTGTGAAAGGTGATAGAAATCACTTAGGGATAATCGTGTCTGATAATATTAAAGATGTAACAACCCTTAATTATAATAATAACTTAAATTCCATAAAACAACCTTTTAATAAATAGAATATTTATTTTTACTATAGAAGAGAGACTCTGTTTAATTAAAATGATTATCCTTCCTACAATTCTATATACAATACAAGATTTATCCCTCCTACTCCACATAAAGTATACAAGAGTATAATTCTTTTTTTCTCAGATTTTTATGGTTTCCTAATAACCCTAGATTGGCTTTAAACCATCACATTAGAGATTGGATATTGGGTGGTATTGTCCTTCTAGATTTAGAATTATATTCCTTATCCTCAACTATTAAGACAATAATTTCTTGGTTAAATAACAACTATAATTCCATATGGAAAGATATTAAGGGAATTATTTGGTATACATTCAATAATTAACAACATCATATCATACTAAAATACCTACTAATAAAGTTCATTGGTTAGTGAAAGATTATTTTATAGAAAACAAAAACAAACCAGTTAACTCTTATTATGTTAACACAACAATAACCTCCTTTAAAAATGTAATTTTCAAAAACCCTGAATATAAAGCATGATTTTTTTTTTTATATTTCCAATTGCCTACACTCAAAATAGTATTAATACATTTAATTTAACAACCATGACTACATTTAAAGAAAAAAAAAAAGTTTGACTGGTATCAATTACTAGATAATGGGAAGTTACAAAATGTTGACCATATAATTGATAGGTCTGAGTTAAGCAAAGACATGTGGTTAGGAATTCAAAATTGTAGACAGTTGGTTGAACATAAGATTAATCTAATGCAACCAATAGTTAGAAATTCTTTCCCTTCATTCATTGACTTATTCATTATTCTAATGCACCAGAATATTATTGGAAAGGGACATCTATCTAAAAAATACAATGTAATTAAGAAATCAACAGTATGCCACACAAAAAGCTATTGGAATTACTTTAGACTTGCTAATAATAACTCCCCAAGTGAAGATGATAAAAAACTAATACTCCAGTCTTCAAAATAAACTACTTCATTTCTAAAGGGTAAGATATTCTCTTGGAGGTTCTTACATAGAACCTTTATCACACCAGATAAAATTGAATTGATGTCTAACAAAGGCATAGGATGCTGGGGATGTAAACTAAGTGTTAAAGCTGACTGGCAGCATATGTTTTATGATATATAAAACATAAAACATATTGGGATAATATAAATTATTTCTTACAGTTTGTTTTTAATGCTCTTACAGTCTGCTTTTAATGATAATGTCAAATGAAGTATGCTGTCTTGAACTTATCACAGTCAAGACAAGAACATCTAGAATCACCTCTTCATATAATATATGGTTGAAATTCAAAGGAACTGAGGGATAAACAGACTTCAGTATATAGGTTCATAGGTTCATAGGTAGGTACTAGGCCATCTGCCTGAGGGCATTTATAAGCCTAGCCAGAGTGTGTCGGCTTTCGCCACCTCATTGATTAATTTACTGATCCTCTATCAAGCAGAGCCAATGAAGTGATCCCAGGGGTGTATTTTCTGTTACCCATCCACTCGTCAAGGTTTCTCTTAAAGAGTGTTAGTGTGGGGCTCTGCCTGATGTAATTTGTAATTTTGTTCCAAAGCATGGGGAGTCTCTGTGACAGGAATCTATCCCTCCAGCATATTCTATTTATTGTTGTGGCGAGGTTTAGCTCACTAGAGCATGTGGCTCGCAGTGACTTGGATTTCTTTAGGTGGAGCATGTCCATCAATTCTGAGTATAGAATGCCACTGAGTACAGCCAGAGTTTTTTCAGTTGGGCTGCATAGGACATATGTTTGAGACCAGTAATCCTCTTGGTGAGGTACTTTTGTAGTCTTTCCAGCTGTTGGAAGTGTCTTGTGAGGTACATCCCAAATGGGGCATGTACTCTATGATGGGTCTAATGAGTGACGAGTAGAGGGGTACTATAACCTCTTTATTTTTAGATGCAAACCCTTTAGTAATTAGATGGGCCACATAGAAGGATTTCCTAACTACTTTGGCAATATGATTGTCAAAGGAGAGATTACTATATACCTGGGTCCCCAGATCTCTTATTACCTTTTCTGTATTAAGGGGGCTGCCACCTATGTGGTAATGTGTGGGTGTTTTGTTTTTCCCAAATGGGATGACAATGCATTTTTTGGCATTTAGCTTGAGGCCATGACTTTGACACCAGGTGTCTGTCTCAGTAAGGCCCTTTTGGAGGATGTCCGTGTCAGCCGGAGAGTCAATTATGGCTCCCAGTTTGCAGTCATTGGTGAACTTGGTTAGCCATAGTCCTCCTGTGTTTGCCTGTACTTCTGAGAAGTATGTGCCGAACAGTAGGGATCCCAGGACCAAGCCTTTTGGGACACCACTTGTGACTGGTTTAGAGTCGGATCTGGAGCCCGCTATTCTTACCGTGTGAGTTCTGTCTGTAAGCCAGCTGGCAAACCATCTCAGGCTGGTGAGTTTTTCTGTAATACCCAAGTGGGGAATGGTGTCAAAAGCCTTGGTGAGGTCAAGGTAAACTGTGTGAACTACCTTTCCCTCATCTATGGCCTTGGTGACTGTCTCGAAGAAGTCAACCAGGTTTAGTAGGCATGATCTGCCCTTAACAAAGCCGAACTGGATCGGGTCAAGTGTTTGGAGGTTCCGAATGTCTTTGTTAATGAGTTCCATGATGATGTGCTCCATAGCCTTGCAGACCAGGCTAGTCAGGCTTATGGGGCGATAGTTACCAGGGTCAGTTGTGGCCCCTCCTTTGTGAAGAGGAATAATCGTTGCTGTGCGCCATTCTATGGACACGTAGCCTGTGGAGAGGCTGAGGTTGAATAGCGTGTTTAGGTGGGGGGTTAGTTCGTTCTGTAGTTCGTGCAAGATGCAGCCTGGAACACCATCGGGTCCTATTGACGCTGTGTTTTTGACTTTTGAAAGGGCTGTTTTCACCTGTGCGTCTGTGATTTTTGGGACACTACATTTTTCCGGTATTGTTGTGGGCCCTTTTGGAGATGAGAGGGGGTGATGTTTGCACTGAATCTATCTGCCAGGATGTTGGCAATATCAGTAGGATCAGTATATTTTGTGCTATTTTGCACTAATTCAGTGCATATCTGTGAGTTGCCACTTAGATTCTTAACATAGCTAAAAAAGGCTTTGTTGTTATCTTTTGAACCCTTGGCTATTTTTCTTTTAAAGTTAGCCTTGGATGATTTGATGAGGGACCTCAGTTTCTTACTGATACTGATCAGGGATGTCTTTCCTTCTTGGGATTTGTTTTTTTTCTGAACTAGTTTCCTCCTTCTATTGTATAGCCTGTTTATCACAGGGGTCCACCAAACTGGTTTCCTTCTATTAGAGGAGTGAGTCTTGGTTTTGCTAGGGATGGCATGATCCATGCATCCTTGTAGGTGTTCATAGAGTGCATTTGTAAAGGTTTCTGAATCTTGGGCAGTGTTATCCTTTAGTGTGGGGGCTGTGAAACTTACCGCATCTGTCTTAAGTAAGGTGAAGTTTGCTTTAGAAAAGGTTTTTACTGTGGTTTCCTTAGTTGCTGGTGGTGGTGGGGTGTGGACATCCAGAGTGATTAGTTTATGGTCTGATCTAACCAGTGACGGATTGACCTCCGGTGTGAAATACCTGTCACCCATGTTGGTGATGACCAGGTCCAATATGTTTTCACCTCTGGTAGGGGAGTTTACCAGCTGATCCAGGGCATTTGAGTTGATGTATTCCAGGAAGCGCTGGGCCTGGGAATTTGTACTTGAGTAGTTTTTCCAGTGAATGGTAGGGTAATTGAAATCGCCCAATATCAGGGTGTTTGTTAGGACCTTCATGTTTTCCAGTGTCTCCAGAAAGGCGGAGTGGTGGTCCTGGGTCATGGAGGGTGATCTGTAGCAGGCCACAATTTGCATTGCAGATTTGCCCGATGTTAGCTGCACATGGATGATCTCAGAGGTATCATGCTGCGCCACTAACCTGGAGGTGTAGGTATTCTTGATGAATATGGACACACCCACTCCTTTTGTGTTTCGGTCCATGTTCTGTGGCTGAAACATGTGGTATGAGTTGTAGCCCGGTAATGCTGGGGTGCTCTCTGGAGCCTTGAACCAGGTTTCAGTTACTGCACAGATTTCAATGTTCTCCATACTGAGGAGTGCTTTGAGCGCGTGCATTTTGAGATTTAAACTCCTGGAGTTGAGTAGCATAACCCTCAGTTTTTTGTTAACTGTGCTGTTTACGGAGGTGGGTTTGACTTTTGAGCCTTGCCTAGAAAAGGCGCTATGGGGGCAGCAAGAGCCTTGGCCAGTATTTGAAAGCCTAGGGGTGACAGGTGCAAGCCATCTCTTGAGAAGCACCGCAACATGTCGAGCATGTCATCCCAGGCTGACAGACACTGGATCCCCTTTGAATGACTCCAGAAGCTTAGCCAATTGTTGAAATTGATCATTTTTTTCTTTATACTGAGGTATCATTCTTGCTGAGGGCAGGATGCTACTCAGGGTCAGGGTCATACCAGCCTGGGCTACATGATCAGAGAGCTCTTCCATGTCTCTTTTCATGTAATCCAGGGAGGTACGTCTCAGGTCATTCACACCAACATGAACAATGACAGAGTCATATTTGTACTTGTTCTGGAGTGACCTGAGTGCTTGTGTTATGTGGCGGATTCTGGCACTTGACAGGCAGCTAACAGTAACCTTCTGCTTGTCCAGCCTAGTGAGTGGAACGTCAGTGTGCCTGACTATAGAGTCACCTATTACTAGTGTGTGGGAAATGAAAGAGATAAAAATTAGTCCAAAATGGCCAATAAACGACTAACGTCTGGGCTGGAACCACTCCTCCAGGGACAGATAGGTTGTTCAAAGCTCCCCTTTCTCACAGGTGAACAGAGAAACTTCCTTCTATCCAAGTAAGGTATGGGCAACTCAGAAACTAGTATCACAGCCCTGAATTCAGCACTAGCCTGAAAACTGGACTATACTAGCTTAGAAAGGCAGGAAACAAGGATTTTTTTTTTTTTTTTTTTTTTTTTGAAAAGATAAAGCAAAAACAGTACAAAATACGTTCAAAACAATCTAAACGACTACAAATGATCAGAAAGGGCTATCACACTTTGGTGTGTAGCCTACAACAATTAAACAAATTATTTAAACAAAAAACAACTTTTTAAAAGTGCAGGCAGTCAAATAAGTACAATATGTGAAAAAAACAAGCTTTTAAATTACATTAAACGCTGGAAAATCTGCGTTTAGGTGGAAAACAGTTAAGTACAGCAAGAAAGTACAGAAAACTGATACTTAATCACTCCAAAGTCTCTCTCTTAAGCTAGAAGGCTTGTATCAGTTTAAGGCTTTCTAGTGCTACCAGTAGGTTAGTTACAGGAAAGATGGGAATCAAGCGCTGATGTGGTCTTTTAAACCAGAAAGTTGAAAGAGATGGACAAACTGTCCTAATGGTCAATAAACTACAATTTCCGGGCCAAGAACCTCTCCTCTCGTGGTAGACAGGCTACTTAGTGCTTACTACTCCAACTGATAAGCTAGAAGGCTTTCCTCCAACACAGAAAGGCTTGCAGGGCTCATAAGCTTACCAGCAGTCCCAGATACAGCAACTCTGTATCTGGACTAGGCTAGTTACAGGAAAGGTGGGAAACAAGCGCGAGTGCAGCTTTTAAACCAGAACGTTGAAAGATATGGAAAAACATAATTAACAACTACTTTTCACATTTCTTTCTCTGGTTAAAAAGTTTTGTTTTATAGTAGATACCATTGTAAATAGTTATTTTAGTTATTTATTGTTGCTTTTTTAGATTTGTATATTTGTTTTATAATATTTATATCATATATTAATGTTTTATTGTTAAAACTTTGAATAAAAATAATTGAGGAAAAAATTTCATGTCTGTGGTAGTACTCACAGCAATATTTGCTGTCAGTAAATGGACTGTGGTGAGTGTAGATGCCAGCTGTTATATTAGATCAGCAATCTAAATGTCTGTAGTTTTCTTTTCAAGAACATTAATGAAGACTGAGAGGTGATAATCCCAAACTGAGATGAAATACCTGGCAGGACTAGGGGCATCTGAGCACTTTTCTATTTACCTATTACTCTTAAAGAGATTTCTGCTAAAAAATTAACAGACCATTGGTGCCATTCATAAATTCATATTAATTTGACAAAGTTCTTCCAACAGCTGATGAGGTTCAGATGATTTAATATAAAATTACTCAATGTTAAGGGGAAGCAACTGAGAGAAGCAAATACCCTGTCAAGAAATCCAATAACTCAGACAGTACAGTCTGATACAAAAGGACATGAGAGGGCACAGGTACAAGTTTAATGTCTAGTAGACAAGTGACTTCTCATTGGATGGTCTTGCTCAGGGAAACAACTAAGCAAGATGCAGACCTGCAGACAATAATTGTCTATATGTATGAGGGGTGGTGGAGCAAATTGACTAAGCTATTAATTTGATATGCAAATACTTCATTGTGAGAACTCACTTGACAGAGATGAGTATCTGTTGTTAAACCAAGATTTAAATGTCATGCTTGCTTTACAGAAAAACAAAAAGTCCTGAGACAAATCCAAAGGGCATAAATGGTTGACCAAGTACAAGGAGCAAAAATGTCTATGATGTGGCCAAATAGCAATGATGATGTAAGATAGCTTTTGCCTAAGTGCCAGTTCTGTATTATAGGTTCATAGGTTCATAGGTAGGTACTAGGCTATCAGCCCAAGGGCCTACATGGGCCTAGCCAACAAGGTTCCCTGGCTTACGCCACCCAAGAAAGTTATTTTCCTGTGCCACTGTCGAGCAGAGACACAGAAGTGATCCCCGGGGTGTATTTCCTATTTCCCATCCACTCATCAAGATTTTTCTTGAAGAGTGCTAATGAAGAACTTTGCTTGACATAGATGGGTAGCCTGTTCCAGAGTATGGGAAGTCTCTGGGACAGGAATCTATCCCTCCAACATGTCCTGTTTATTGTGGTGACAAGGTTTAGGTCTCCAGAGCGTGTAGCTCGGAGGGAGTGGAATTTCTTTAGGTGTAGCATGTCCAACAGCTCTGGGTTTGACATAGCTTTATGTATTAGGTAGAGATCACCGCGGAGTAGGCGATATGCTATGGAGTAAAGCTGGAGTTTTTTTGAGGCGGTCAGTGTAGGGCATTTGTTTGAGGCCAGTAATCCTCTTTGTGAGGTACTTCTGTGGCCTTTCCAGCTGCTGCAGATGTCTTGTGAGGTACATTCCAAAAGGGGCGTTGTACTCTATAATGGATCTAATGAGTGTTGAGTAGAGGGGAACAATGACCTCTTTTTTCCTGGCTGAGAACCCTTTTATGATGAGGTGCACCACGTAGAAGGACTTCCTGACTACTTTGGCGATGTGACTATCAAAGGAGAGACTACTGTCCACCTGGGTCCCAAGGTCTCTTATCACGCATTCAGTGTTAAGTAGATTGCTGCCTATGTGGTAGTTCATGGGTACAGAGTTCTTACCAAATGGGATGACACTGCACATTTTGGCATTGAGCTTGTGGCCATGGCTCTGATACCAGGCATCTGTCTTAGCAAGGCTCTTCTGTAGGATGTCCACATCATTTGGGGACTTGACTATGGCTCCTTGTTTGCAGTCATCTGCGAACTTCATTAGCCAGAGGCCTTCTGTGTTAACCTGTACTTCAGAAAAGTAGATACCAAACAGGAGAGGTCCCAGGACAGAACCCTGTGGTACTCCACTTGTCACTGCTTTGAGGTCAGATTTGGAGTCTGCAACCTTTACAATGTGGGTTCTGTCAGTGAGCCAGTTGGCAACACATCTTGTAACGGAGGGATTTATACCTAGTTTAGTGAGTTTAGCTATAATTCCAGAATGGGGGATGGTGATGAATGCCTTGGTGAGGTCAAGATAGGCTGTGTGAACCACCTTACCCTCATCTACGGCTTTGGTGACTGTCTCAAAGAAGTAGATTAGGTACAGGAGGCATGATCTGCCTTTCACAAACCCGAACTGGGTGGGATCCAGAGTTTGGAGGTTACCGATGTCTTTGTTTATGAGTTCCATGATGATACGTTCCATGGCCTTGCAGACCAGGCTCATCAGGCTAATAGGTCGATCGTTCCCGGGATCAGTGGTGGCTCCCCCTTTGTGGAGTGGGATAACTGTTGCTTTGTGTCATTCAGTGGGCACAAAGTCTGATTCGTGACTATTATTGAATATGGTGCTTAAGTGGGGAGGCAGTTAGTTCTGAAGTTCATGTAAAATGCAGCCTGGGATGTTGTCCGGTCCCATGGATGCTGTGTTTTTGGCTTTAGAGAGTGCAGCTTTTACCTGCATAGTTGTGATTACAGGGACTCTGCATTCTTCCTGCATAGATATGGGCCCTTTAAGGGGTGAGAGGGGGGTAAAGTTAGCACTGAACCTATCTGCCAGGATGTTGGCAATATCAGTTGGTTCTGTAATTTTCTTGCCTTTGTGCTGTAACTCAGAGCAGATCTGGGTTTTGCCATCGAGATTCTTGACATAGCTATATAATATAATAATATTTGTGGTTGTCCTTGGAATTAGTGGCAATTTTGTTTTTGTAGCTTGCTTTGGAGGATCTTATAAAGGATCTCAGCTTCTTACATAGGCTGACCAGGGAGCTCCTCCACTCATGGCATTTTACTCTCTTTTGCAACAATTTCTTCCTTCTGTTTTACAGTTTGTTTATGGCAGGGGACCAACAGATTGGCTTCCTTTTTTGGAGGATAGCGTCTTGGTTCTGTTTGGGATAGCACGATCCATGCACTTGTGTAAGTGCTTATAGAGTGCATTTGTGTAGGATTCAGCAGTTGTAACTGTATTGTCCATATGCATGGGTGTCATGAAGTTCACCACTTCTGTCTTAAGAAGCATGAAGTTGGCTTTGGAGAAATTTTTACTGTGGTTTTCTTAATGGGGGATGGGGGTGGGATGTGGATATCAAGGGTGATTAGCTTATGGCTGGATCGGACCAACGAGGAGTTGACTTCAGATGTGGAACACCGGTCACTCATGTTGGTAATGACTAGGTCTAGGATATTGTTGCCCCTGGTGCGCGTGTGGATAAGTTGATCCAAGGCATTGGAGTTTATGAATTCCAGAAAGCGTTGAGCTAAGGAGTTGGTACATGAGTATTTTTTCCAGTTAATGGTGGGGTAGTTGAAGTCACCCATTATTAGGGTGTTTGGTTGAACCCTAATATTTTCCAGTACATCAAGAAAAGAGGAGTGGGAATCCTGGGGCATGGTGGAGGATCTGTAGCAAGCTACAATTTGGATTGCAATTTCGCCCAGAGTTAGTTGCACTTGGATAACCTTGGATGCATTATGCTGAGCAACTAGCCTGGAGGTGTGGATATCCTTAATGAATATGGGCACACCTCCACCTTTGGTGTTTCGGTCCAGGTTACATGGCTGAAAAGTGTGGTATGAGTTATAGCCTGGTAGTGCAGGGGTGCTCTCTGGAGCCTTGAACCAGGTCTCAGTCACTGCACAGATATCGATGTTCTCCATTTTAAGACCTGCCTCGAGTGTGTGCATTTTGAGATTTAGACTTCTAGCACTGAGTAGCATTACCCTCAGCTTTTGCTTGCCTGTTCCTGTTATGGTGGTGAATTTGTTATTTGAACCTTGTCGAAAAAAAGGCACTATATGGGCAGCAAGAGCCTTAGCCAGTATCTGGAATCCCAGGGGCGACAGGTGCAGGCCATCTGTGGCAAAGCATCGTGGCCTTTCGACCATGTCATCCTAAGTAGACAGATACTGGATCTCCTTAGAATGACACCAGAAGCTCAGCCAATTGTTGAAGTCAATCATTTTGTCCTTGTACTGCATTATCATTCTGGGCGATGGCAGAATGCTACTCAGGGCTAAGGTTATACCTGCCTGGGCTACAAGATTGGAGAGCTCTTCCATGTCTCTTTTCATGTAGTCCAGGGAGGCACATCTCAGATCATTCACATCAACATGGACAATGACAGAATCATATTTGTACTTGTTGTGGAGTGACCTGAGTGTGTGGGTTATGTGGCGGATCCTGGAACCCACAGGCAGCTGACAGTAACCTTCTCCTTGTTTAGCCTGGTGAGTGGGACATTACTGTGCCTGACTATAGAATCACCTATGACTAGTGTGTTGGGTACGTTGTTTTGCCTTATTGGCTGTGGTTGAGTTGCACACTGAGTCTGTGGGCTATGTGTCATTTGGGTTGTGTTGGGGGATGGAGGTTGCTTGCGTTTCTGCTTTGGCAGTCTCTGTTGCTTAGACAGATTATTATTGAGATCCTCCACAAATGTTTTTATGTTACTATGTCTGGATTTTGGTGGTGTAGATTTAGTGAGACTGTGATGAGTGTGGTGTGGTACAAATGTTTACCTTCTCCTCATGATGGTCAAGTTCAGTCTTGATTGGAGAGAGCTTTACCTCCAGTTTGGCTAGATAAGTGCAGCTCTCGCAGGTTGTAGTTTTGGGTGGTAGGAGGAGAGGGTTGTCTGTGTACATGAGGCAATTTCTACATTTCCTCATGATGCCCAGATTCATCAGATATACAGGAGAGAACACTGTAACACTGATTTACTCAAATATGTGTGCCCTTAACTGTTACTCCCTTGCTAGAGAGCCATGGCAAATAATTGTGGCAGACTTGTGTTAACACAATGAAAAATCTACTTAGTCATAATGGACTATTTTATGAAAGACATTCACATTGTCAGTAGACCAACAACAGCCAGTCAACAAGTCATTTCCTGATATAAGATGTTTTTCAGATAGAAAGTACGCGTTAAACTTTTCACTGACAAAGCAACGTGACTTGTGTCTTCTGTAATGGTTTGCAAAGATGTATGGGTTTGTTTGTACAATGTTCAGGCCACATTATCCATAACTAAATGGTGCTGCTGACAGAGCACAGCAAAGAGCTAAACAAATTTGTAACCAGCCAGATCTGCACTTATTTATGTTGTCCTACAGAGCAGTGCTATATAATGCAACTGAAATCAGTCTAGAATCACTAGAGTGGAGCTGGTAGATCAAATCACCTACCATATACTGGCATCAGATTTGTTTCCTAAAATTATACCATATGTGATTGGGGAACAACATGACAAAAAGGCCAAAGCTACATGCAACATGCAGATATTTCTGTTATAGAAGGTATTTGGTCTGTTCTTGTTTGACTTGAACCCAGGCCAGCTTGCCCATCACAAGTTAGATTGAAAATGAGATAAGAGGTGTGACTTTTGCCAAATTCATGAAAATCAGATCATAAGTAATCTGAGCCAGTGCTGGAGCTGTCTAAAGGAGAAATAAAAGACACAACTAAGCTAACCTTGAGATGTCCAGGCCAAGTAAGGACATCCACCATTAGTGGATATAAAAAGGTCACGGCCATGTGAACCAAATGATGTGAGAGATTTTAAGTCCTTGTCTTCAGATACTAATGACCGGACTAGGCATGTTTTACCAATAGAAATGTGTTGCCTAAAAGGGACTCATTATCCAGTGACATTTTGTCTATAAGAAACATGTTACCAGACAGACACATGAACCAGTAGTGAATGGTAAGCCCCAAACATTCACAAGTGGAGGAGATTCAAATAATAGTTAAGGTCTTAACTTCACAGATACAAGTTACAGAGTTTGATTCTGACCTCTGGTTAATGGATATGCTTGTAGTAGTCTAAAAACTGACAGCCTACTATATATCTATGACCCTAAGTGGTGAGAATTACTTCACAAGGATGTGAGATAATGATTCCTTTGATAATCCAAGACCTATGAAGGTTCCACAACAGATAATTAATAAAATCAATGCTATCAACAGCATATGCCTAGAGGATGTAAAAACCTAAATATTTAGTACATAATAGAAAATATGCAGCTACCTCAATGAAAAATGTTATTCTCTTGGTCCCGGGTGGGGGATGGTGTAGTAGTATGTGGTTATATCAGATCATATCAGTGATCTGTGAGATCTGTGCTAAACTCCTCATGCCTATCTAAAATGCATGGGCAGTACTTAACATTACAGACAATGGCAGCTAACTGTGAACCCTTTAAGTTGGCATGCAGATGTGATATATGAGATAGTGTAACTCTAAATGTAAACAAATACAAGCATATATAAATATATACATATATATATATATATATATATATATATATAAAAAAATATATATATATATATAGATATATATATATATATATATATATATATATATAATATATATATATATATAGATATATATATGCATATACACACACACACACACACACACACACACACACACACACACACACACACACACACACACACACATATATATATATATATGTGTGTGTGTGTGTGTGTGTGTGTGTGTGTGTGTGTGTGTACATATATATATATATATATATATATATATATATATATATATATATATATATATATATGTTCATAGGTTCATAGGTAGGTACTAGGTTATCTGTCCAAAGGCATTTATAAGCCTAGCCAGAATGTGTTGGCTTTCACCGGCCCACTTAGATTAGTTCCCTGTTCCTCTGTCCAGCAGAGCCACTGAAGTGATCCCCGGGGTAAACTTTCTGTTCCCCATCCACTCGTCAAGGTTTTTCTTGAAGAGTGTTAGTGAGGAGCTCTGCCTAATGTAGATTGGAATCTTGTTCCAGAGCATGGGAAGTCTCTGGGACAGGAATCTATCCCTCCAGCATATCCTATTTATTGTTGTGGTGAGGTTTAGAACCCTAGAGCATGTGGCTCGAGGGGATATGTTTTTCTTTAGGTGGAGCATGTCCATCAATTCTGGGTTGGACATGGCCTTGTATGTCAGGCAGAGATCACCTCTGAGTAGACGGTATGCAACCGAGTACAGCTGGAGTTTCTTCAGTCGAGCTGCATAGGGTATCTGTTTGAGGCCTGTGATCCTCTTGGTGAGGTACTTCTGTGGTCTTTCCAGCTGTTGCAGGAGTCTTGTAAGGTACATCCCGGAGCGTTGTACACTATGATTGGTCTGATGAGTGATGCATAGAGGGGCACAATGACCTCTTTTGATCTGGATGCAAACCCTATTGTGATTAGGTGGGCCACATAGAAGGATTTTCTAACCACTTTAGCAAAGTGATTATCAAAGGAGAGATTAGTATCCACTTGGGTCCCCAAATCCCCTATTTTGTCTTCCGTATTTAGGGGGCTACCACCTATGTGGTAGTTTGTGGGTACTTTGTTTTTTCCAAAGGGGGTGACTATGCACTTTCTGGCATTTAGCTTGAGGCCATGGTTTTGACACCAGGTATCTGTCTCAGTGAGACCCTTTTGGAGGATGTCTGTGTCAGCCGGAGAGTCAATTATAGCCCCTAGTTTGCAGTCGTCTGTGAACATGGTCAGCCATAGTCCTCCTGTGCTTGCCTGTACCTCTGAGAAATATATGCCAAACAGGAGGGGTCCCAGGACTGAGCCCTGGGGAATGCCACTTGCAACCGGTTTAGAGTCAGACCTAGCTGCTGCAACTCTTACCATGTGGGTTCTGTCCGTGAGCCAGTTGGCAATCCATCTCTTGTCGTAGGGGTTTATGTTCAGGCTGGTGAGCTTGTCTATAATACCAGAATGGGGAATGGTGTTGAAAACCTTTGCGAGGTCTAGGTGGGCTATGTGGACCACTTTTCCCCTCATCTATAGCCTTGGTAACTGTCTCAAAGAAGGCCACCAGGTTTAGGAGGCATGATCTGCCCTTAACAAAGCCGAACTGGGTAGGGTCCAGTGTTTGGAGGTTCCCAATGTCTCTGTTAATGAGCTCCATGATGATGCACTCCATAGCCTTACAGAACAAGCTAGTCAGGCTTATAGGGCGATAGTTCCTGGGGTCCGTTGTGGCTCCATCTTTGTGGAATGGAATAACCGTTGCTGTGCGCCACTCTATGGGCACATAGCCTGTGGAGACGCTGAGTTTGAACAGTGTGGTTAGGTGAGGGGTTAGTTCATCTTTGTATATCTATATATATATATATATATATATATATATATATATATATATATATATATATATATGGATCTAGAACTGTTGAATGAAAGTTTAACAGTCCGAATCCAAAATCACCAAATGCTCTTTAACGAAAGCGCTTTTTCCGAAAAAGCACTTTTGTTAAAGTGCGCCCAAAAAAAAAAAAAGAAAGGGAAAAACAACAAAAAGGTGTTTATGCAGGGGGGCATAGCCCGCCTGCACCCCCAACCCCCTTACTTTAATACTCTCAGTCCAAGATCTCACTATAGTGGGGAAAAGGAAAAAATTCCCTTACCTGCACCATAGTACGATCTCCACAACAGTCATTACCCCACGACTCCCTCTGGCTGCAGGCATACATACGTGAAAGTGCTTTTTCGGTTTAAAGCACTTTCACGTAAATATGCCTGGCCATTAAGCCTTCAGTGAAAAGTACCATCGAGCATCAGTCCTAGACCCATATCTATATCTATATCTATATATATATATATATATATTTATATATACACACACCAGTCATGGTCTCTCATTTGTGACCAGAAATGTAGCCCAAATCTTAGCAAACAGTAACAAATGAAGAAAAAACTAAGTTGATATAAAGAATCACGCATGATTTTTAATAGGTATGCACATTTTTTTTGAAGACACACCTCATTAAAATCATTCTGTGTAAGGTCATCGACAGTCAAAAACACAATTAGAAAATAAGATTAAAATATTAAATTCTATTCGACTAACATCTAATATGCAGTTCCGGAGAATTTACATGTGGAAATGTCTGCATAGGGCTTTTTATACACCCAAGTTAGTAAAATTCAGTTCTTCTAATACTGCCATGTGTTGGAGATGTTTACAAACAAGCAAAGCAGATTGGATACATATTTTTCATGATTGTTCTAAAGTTAAAAAATTTGGGGAAGACATTGGTAACTTCTTACAAGCAATATTTTCAGATTGATTTGTAATAACTAGATCTTTATTTTTGTTAAATGTCAATGAGAATCTAGAATTAAACAAAAACAATCTTTATTTACTATGGAACATCCTTGTGAATGCTAAAAAATGTATATCCAGAAAATGGAAATCTAACTCTGAACCATCCTTCGAAGAATTTTTGTCACTACTGAAAGAAACTGCACTCATGGAAACTAAAGTTAAAGAACTAAGGATAATACCTAAACGATGGAACAATAATCCATGGAAAAAAGTATTATTTCTTATTGAGACTTTAAACCTGAATACAGACTCTCCTAGATTGTTAAAGAAAAGAGGAAATGCTTTTCCCTTTTTATTTATGTGATATTATTATGACAGGAATGGATTTTTATATAATCAAACTTCAGGCCAATATAAATATCGTATATAGTCTTATTTCAGTTGTTAGATAAGGTATTAATAACATATATGTGAAAAATATTAATATATATTTATTGTTTGAAAAATCAATAAATTTTGAGTAAAAAAAAAAACACAATTAGGTTTTATAATGTACTTCTAGAATTATCCAGTTATCACGGCTAGTTGTGAGTGCATCTCAGAAATATTAAGAATAGCCAAAACATTGCTATTTTTCTTACAGTAAATAATGAAATAAAAATTGCAGCTTTTTTGTTAATGTCACTTTGTATAATATTCCAAATGAGTTAATCAGAGGGCCATTCTGAGGGTATGGCTTAAGATCACCAAGCAAACATTGGTGATAGCCTTCGGACTAAATTTGTATAATTGTGTGGAAAGGTCAGGGGTAGTATGAGTTGGTATCCTTCGATGATCTATGAGATCAGTGCTAAACTGCTCATGCCTGTCTAAAGCATTAGATTATTTTTTTACCCATGATACATGAGGCAATATCAAAGCTAGTAGACAATGAGAGCTAACTGTGAACCTGTGAAATTGGGCTTGTTGCTGTACTATATGAGAGGGTTTAATTGAAACAGAAAATAAATATAACTGACATACATACCAGTCCAGTTCTTGTGTGGTGTCTTAAAAAGTAGTCCAGATCTTGTCAAACAGATGAAGAAATAAAGTTGCTATAAAGAAACATGCATGATTGCTAATTAGTGTATGTGTGTTTGTGTGTGTGTGTGTGCGTGTGTATGTGTGTGTGTGTGTGTGTGTGTGTGTGTGTGTGTGTGTGTGTGTGTGTGTGTGTGTGTGTGTGTGTGCGTGTCTTTGTGGTCAGTTATTCTTGAAGACGCAGCATAATAAGACCATTCTGTTAAGGTCAACATCACTAAAACAATACAGCAGAGGCAGACAACAGTTAGAGGGATTTGTTCAGTCTCCTAAATACATTGTGACATTTAATGAGTTAAGTGCTGTGATGTACTTGTATTACTTTCGCTCCTTATTTATTTGAGCAGTTTTTAATAAAAAAACGCTTCATAAACTTTTTTATTAAACTGCAACCCAAATTAATTCAGTGTAAGCCAAAGTTACATCCACAGAGGGATAACTTGAGGTGCGTCCATAGAGTTTAATGAATGCATCTTGGTGAATGCAAGATGCTGCGTCAATTAAAGTTTATGGATCCACTGCACACTTTCCCTAAGTTAAGGTCACTAAGGTTAAAGTTTACTGTGTACCTCAGTGACAAAATCGTAGAAAAGGAGGTATTTTTAAAAATCGTTTATCATGAAAGGGGCAACTGAAAACTATTACTGGTAGAGCAAAAATGCTGTTTGGCAAATTGTGTACCACATACTGTGGTGGCAGAGTAGATTTATTTTATGAACAGATACCTTTAAAGGGCCAAGTTAAAAAAAAAAAAAACAGTCAGGAAAAAAATATTTTGTGCAATGTCAAGTATGCAATTTAAAAAAATGTCTGTTTAATACAGTGCACTGATTAAACTTTCAGAGAACACCGATCTCTGAGCAATACGTACATCAGTGAGCCACAGTTAATTGGCAAGAAAGATATTTATGTACCTTCAGCAGAGGGAAGGATGCCACTAAGATTATGATGCAGAAGGAGACAGAAATTACTTGAAAAGAGAACAAGCTGTGTATTACAGAAAAAAGGGCAATGACCACTGAAAGAAGAAGCTGGACTAGAACTGTAAACAATGCCAGGCTAGTGACCCTTCCTTCAAAATACAATCAGCAGCAGTCCCTTCACACTACAAGCAATGGAAGATAGAACATTGGCTACAAGCCCTACTACAATTTTCACACTTCCCCTAAAACTAAAATGAAAACAGTCCTGGACTGATTACTGCAGATGGGAGAGGACTGCACCATGAGGTAAAGCATAAATGAAGGTAGGTGGGAGTCTTCGAACATTCCGTACAGTTTTATTAGCATGTCAAGTTCTTATGAATAAACTTAACCAAAGTTTCAAATTAAGCTTTCCAAAGAGGGATTAGCCATGTGCTTCTGTGGTAAATTTCTGCCCATGTCTAAGGTATGAAATATTAACATGTTTTCTGAAGTCCAACATTTTATTCATTAACTGGCCTTTTATCTAACTTGTGTCTCAGAGGAAATTATTTAACCAATGTGAAAAGACATGTGTGTATCACTCTAACATAGTTACAAATAAATAAATAATGCATACTTCCTACACTAAATAGAGAAGGCAAGAAAATTTGTACAAATGTGAAAGGGAGACAAACATCTTTATAGCTGCTAGCAAATGCGTGCTCTGCTGTTTTTCATCTGAATGCTGAAGAGACAAGATTTTATTGTACTGGAGTAAATCTGATAAATCAACAAATCATAGTGGAAACACTCCAATGCCACTGATCTAATGTACTTTGAAATGAGAACCATAAATGTATTTTTTTATAAGCTTGTTCATGCTAAATAGCAATAACATCACTCTCATTCCAGAAAGGATTTAAAGTGTTACACATCATTAGGCTTTGTGATCTATTTGCAAAATGACCCAATTATCACTGTCAGTTGTGAGTGCATTTCAGAAGTATTAAGATTTGTCAAAACTTCGCTATCTTTCTTACAGTGAGATAATCAGATAAAAAGGAAGTATTCTGTCTAATGTCACTTTGTGTAATGTTCCATGTGACTTAATCATACAATAAGCAGAAGTGTATGGAATCCATAAAAATATAATTTGCTCTCTGTGATGATTTAACACAAACTCTAATTGTGTCCTTTGAATCATTGTCATAACAGTCAACTTTCCAGCACCAAAGAAAATGGATTCTGTTTACTATAGGTATTTAGATTAATACTTCTGACATATTATAAAGTTATTTAAACAAATACACATCGGGTTTGTGCAAGATATTGGAAAGATAGATGGAATAAAATAAGATGCACCTTCCTTTTCCTGCACTTTAGTCATAATAAAATAAGTTGCCCCTTCCTTCATACACATTTTGGACATAAAATAAGTTACACTTCCCTTCTCTCACACAGTGGATAAAATAAAGCTATATTTGTAATAGGACAGCATCCTAGCCCTGATGGGTTAAATGAAATGCACACATTTCCAAGGATTAGGAAAGAATCCATTATGCATGTATAAAATGCAGCAGCCAGAACTTGCAGTTCACTCGATTGCATAATATACAACTCAGAGGCAAGTATAGCTAAAATGAGGAAGACCTCATTATCAGATGATGTGCATGTTTCTGAATATGTTATTATTACTACTGGTGACAAACAGCACTTTTTGGTGGTAGTTAGCACTGGCAGCCCATGCATCACATTGATACTGGCATGCCCTCTTATTCACTCTGCCACACAGAGACATTCATATAATTACAAACACACATATATGTGTATACACACACACACACACACACACACACACACACACACACACACACACACACACACACACACACACACACTCAACAGGAACCACCTCTCTGACACATACATTTCTACTGTCCAAAATTTCACAGAATATCCAGCTTTTTATCTCATATGTTTGCTCTGCCCCACATAAAATCTGTGTTTTTCTGTCAAACCATTGAGAACTGCAGTCACAAAATAATGACAAACATTTGTGTATTAGACTTCATATCCTTCAGTATGTTCTGCATACATTATGACACAGAAATTGTGGCTTTATTATACCGAACATATGTTAATCACAGAAAAATGCACATGTGTGTACCACTGAGATACCCATGACACGGTATGACGGTGCCTCTGGTGACACAATCTCAGTTACAGCACTGACTGCTTGGATTATAGGTTGGTTCATAGGTAGGTACTAGGCTATTGGCCCTAGGGCCTATATAAGCCTAGCCAAATGGTACCCTAGCTTTTGCCACCCAAGAAAATTATTTTCCTGTGCCCCTGTCAAGCAGAGCCACAGAAGTGATTCCCGGGGTGAATTTCTTATCTCCCATCCAATCATCAAGATTTTTCTTGAAGAGTGCTAATGAGGACCTTTGTTTGATATAGATAGGTAGTTTGTTCCAGAGTATGGGAAGTCTCTGAGACAGGAATCTATCCCTCCAGCATGTTCTGTTTATTGTGGGGACAAGGTTTAGGTCCCTAGAGCATGTAGCTTGGAGGGATTTCTTTACGTGGAGCATGTCCAACAGCTCTGGGTTTGACATAGCTTTGTATGTTAGGCAGAGATCGCCTCTGAGTAGGCGATATGTGACAGAGTAAAGCTGGAGTTTTTTTGAGACGGTCTGCGTAAGGCATCTATTTGAGGCAGGCAATCCTCTTTGTGAGGTATTTCTGTGGCCTTTCCAGTTGTTGTAGGTGTCTTGTGAGGTACATACCAAAAGGGGTATTGTACTCTATAATTGGTCTAATGAGTGATGAGTAGAGGGGAACAATGACCTCTTTTTTTCCTGGATGAGAAACCTTTTGTGATGAGGTGTGCCACGTAGAAGGATTTCCTGACTACTGTGGCAATGTGATTATCATAGGAGAGACTACTGTCCACCTGTGTCCCAATGTCTTTTATCACACTTTCAGTGTTAAGTAGACTACCGCCTATGTGGTAGTTCATAGATACAGAGTTTTTACCAAAAGGGATGAAAATGCACTTTTTGGCACTGAGCTTGAGGCCATGGCTTTGACACCAGGCATCTGTCTCAGTGAGGCCCTTTTGTAGGATGTCCACATCATTAGGAGATTTGATTATGGCTCCTAGTTTGCAGTCATCTGTGAACGTTGTTAGCCAAAGACCTTCTGTGTTAGCCTGTACTTCAGAAAAGTAGATACCAAACAGGAAAGGACCTAGGACTGAACCCTGTGGTACTCCACTTGTCACTGCTCTGAAGTTGGAATTAGAGTCTGCTACTTTCACAGTGTGGGTTCAGTCAGTGAGCCAGTTGGCAACCCATCTTGTGACATAGGGATTTATACCCAGTTTAGTGAGTTTTTCTATAATTCCAGAGTGGAGGATGGTGTTGAAAGCCTTCACATGCTACTGTTACTTTCAGAAATTCATATATGAACATATTCACAATAATATTCATAGCTGTCAAGCAGTATAAATTAAAACTCACAAGTATGTCTTTGGGACAACTCACACGTATGTCTTGGTGAAATACGGTCTTTTATGTAAAAATAAATGACTTCTTGTGACACAATGCATTATTGTTTGTTCCCATCCTACTCCCATAAAGACATAAAGCCAACATAATCATTATGATCAATTTATTGGACAGACACAGCAACACTGAAGCATTCATAGTTATTAATGCAAGGCAACGTGTAATGACTGTGTAACCATGTTGTAAGTAAACCATTTGAACAGTCTAGTCTGACCTCTCCACACCCATTGAATTATCAGGGTGCAGCATTTGAACCATTAACTAACTGCAACCATCATTCCAAGCAAATGGCCCAAGAATGCAGAAAGAAATGCAAGAGAGAAGTCCACTGCATCCCCCCAGCAGGCACAAATGCCTATCCCCCTTTCCTGGCAAAGAAATGATAACAATGCCCTCCAGCCTACTCCAGAAAGGGGGCATTTGACTATCTGGAATGCTGATAAATACACCTGGTAATTTGTGTAATAAATCAGTAACATACAGCAAACATACATGACAACTGCTCCTTGCTGAACGGTTGCCAATCTATTAGTGTAAGAGATTAAATAATGGTGAATTGCAAAGAACATAACATAATGATATTAAATTACATCTAAAACTTGTTAACCTGAAAAATTTATAAAACATCCTGGGTACAAAACTGAAATCGAAGATTAAGCAAGTCCAGACCAGTAGCCAATAAATGAACACCATCTGCCAAAAATCAGGCAGGGTGCTTATGCAGGAAATCTTAATGTTACACAACATGAAAACCCGAAAGGAGGGGGCTGTCATCTTGCACAAATAGAAACAATGAATGTAAATTACCTTGGTCCCATATATTGATATCTTATTTATTTATTTATTTTTATTTTTTTAAGTTATAAGGATCGATTAATAAGCACAAGGAGACAAATGTCTCACTTACCAACAAGGTCGCTGGGGAAGAAAGTACTCTAAAGCTCTTATGGTGCAGCCCTGCTTAACTGCTACAAAACAGCCACTTCCTGCATTAAATAATCATAGGTGGGAGTTAACACCACCCCACCAATTGTGGATCCACAAACACATTTCTCCATGTGTGAAGAATAATTAACCAGAGAGTAGTGTTATCTTAAACTAAATATTGAATTGGCTGAGAACTGCCATGCTGACTAGTGTAGTATTACTGTTATTTACTTGTATAGCTCTAGTTACTGAATATCAGCCATATAATATCATTTTCACAATACAACAGTATGAAAGGCCTTTATACAGAATGTTCGAATTAACTTATGATGTACAACAAAGAAATACTGATCTGTTGCTCATATTTTGAATGCCAGTTATAGTATTTTAAGTTAGCGAATCGGCATATTGTTATGCAAATTATAGTTTTCACATTTTGTAGTATATTTGAAAATAACCTCAAATTTCTTCTACACATATCACAAGCCATTAAACAAAACACATTAGAAACCTGTCTTCCTCTACAGCACCAAATATTACTTGACAGACAATGCATGACAAATGCTAGTATCTAACTAACTTTTTCCATCCCCACTATATGCCTCATCTCTTCATACAAGCATGCATACTACATGTAAAACTAAACTCTCTGCCTATTGCAATAAAGTAGCCAAATTTGTTAACAAGCATGCATACAGGACTTATTATTGCATACCTTTGAAACAATTTCATATTATATGATCGAACGCTAGAAATAGCAAACAATGTATTATTGAACCCAAATGCACGAAACCACAAAATGTCGAAGGAACAGATCAGCAAATTTTTTTCCGATCCAAAAAAAAAAAAATGTATAGGTAACATAATGTCCCCCACAGCCCCCACCTTAAATATACCAACTCTGAAATCACACCAGAGTGAAGAAAACAGCAAAGTCTGGGTGAATGGTCCAGAATTTTTTTTCCCTGGCAAAAAATTTGCTGATCCGTTTCTTCGATATTCTGTAGTTTCATGCATTTGGGTTCGACTAATGGGCATTCACTATTTCTAGCATTCGCTCATGTAATAGGAAGCCAAGCTACCCAGCTGTTTAACATATTCACAACGTATTACAGCACAGTCTTATACATGCACCAGAAAAACTGCCAGCGCTCAAAGATACCCTGCAACACTAGTCTCCAGGTAGAGACCTTTGTCAACCAATAAGCTCTTAGTAGTCACAGGAAAGTCTAATAACTCAACAGGTGACTCACATTACGTTCCAAGCTTTGGAACACCATCTAAGCATACTTAAAACAGATCATGAAATGTTCCTCCTTCAAGTCCTTACAAAAACAACTCCTGTACCACATGTAATGTTGCACTTGCACCTCACTGTGGTAACTCTGTTTTTCTTGGTCATCTCATACCCCCTACCCTTTTATAACCTCTGTCCCCTTCTACACAACAAACCTTTCTACAACTCTTCCTTGATTACTTTCCAGTCCTAATCCCCACTTTACATTTCAATTTCTTTTTGACCTTCGCATTTGTATCCATCTTGATCAAAGAGTGTTTACCACTTTCTATAACCAGGTTCTATGTCAGTAGTACCCTTGTATTCATACTTACATTATCCTTGACTAATCAGCTATACAATGCCTATCTCCCTCTTTTAGTTTTAACTACTATCTGCCTACAGTCTAATGTTTCACACTTCTTACCTCAATTTTATACTAATGTTTATACTGTAATCCTCCTTACCAACATTTATTAAGTAATATCTAATGTCTGCTTGTCACATATACTGCAGATGAACTGCTTGCATGCTAAATGATTTTTTATACTTGGAATTTAATATCATGTATAATGTCACCACAGAATAAACACCTGTTTTATCTTTGTGTAGTGTCACTAAAGAAGAGTTATCCATTTGTATCCAGGTGTCTTAAGAACTATACATGTAATGTGTCTTTGTAAAAATAGAAAAATAATGGGCCAGATTCAGGAAGCCTCCGTGTAAGAGTTATAACTCTTACACGGAGGCTGCAGTTAAACTGTGTGATGTCAGCATGTCATGCATATGCATGAGGTGCATGAGGCATGCTGAATCACACTAGTAACTCTTACACGGTCCGTGTAAGAGAGTAGAAGCGTGTCTGTAGGCTAAGCTCTGCAAGTGGACACGCCCGGAAAACTAGAATGGCTGAAAGTAAACAGCCACGAGAAAGGCCATGAAAATGTGAATAAACACACTATACAACACATGCCCCGACTGGCCATCAGTGTATAAAGTGAAGAGATGTCATAAAAGTAAATGAAAACCTTTTTTTTTGTTAAACCCGTAAATGTTTGCTACTGTGTGCTTGGGTGTGCTACTAAGCGCAATCACAGTTAGCAGTCAGTGGAAAAGGATATAAGAACTAAATATGCAAAGTAAGCCAAGAAATAATAGCTTAGTGGTAGAGTACCGCCCTATGAGTAGGCAGGCAGGGTTCGAGCCCCTACAACAACCTTTTTTATTTTTGTAAATAAGCACTAAAAGCCCCCAGACAGTATTGTACAAATGTAAATGTATTCCCTTTTGTAAAATGGAATGAAATAGAGCATATATTTTGAAGTAACATAAGAATAAAAATAGTCAGAAATGTACTGATAGCTAAGCTGCCGTGAGACAGAGTGCCCGTAGCTGAGTAGTGTTTAACAAGCTGCAAACTGCGTGCCCGTTGCCAAGCAGCGGGTAAACAGGCTGAAACTGTGTGCAATTAGCTGAACATGTGTGTCACTAGCCAATTAAGATTTATCCCAGCGCACACCGTTTGCGCCGCTCCCACAAGCTAACTGCCAGTGCGCATGCGTTACCTCAGCATAAGCGGCGCAGAACAGGTTTAAAGTGCTTAAAAGTGCTTTTGGCATGTTTGATTGACAGGTCTTCAACTCATTTCTGTCAGGAAAAGCAAAAGCAGTTGCCAGATTCGAACACAGGATACCATGCACTAGAGTCAAGGAACTAAACCACCAAGCCATGACAGCAATACCTAGAAAAGCAGAAATAGCATATATATGGGATAAAACCCAGAATGGAGCATGAGAAAGCATTTTCAGTGAAGTAGATACAATTCCAAAGCGGCCAATCAGAGAAATGCGGGAAAAGCGGCATATATAAGCCCCATAGGCGGGAATACACAGCATAACTGATTGTAGAACAGACTTGCAGTCAGCATGAGTGGAGTAGGTGAGGGCGTTGCTTTCGAGCACAGCGTTGGGGCGTTGAGGAGTCCAGATACATGGTCTGGCTCCTTGTCCATAATCACGAGGCCCAACTCATGCAGGGCCAGGTCTCATGGGGAGTATATAGGGCTGAGGCGTGGGACCAGTTGGCTCGTGAGCTGACCAGTGCTACTGGCATTCCACGCACTGGTGAGCAGGTCCGTCACCACCATGCGGACCTGAAGAGGCATAAGCAGGACCAATTGAACCGTTGGATCCAGGAGGCCCGGCAAATGCCCAGCGCCCCACTACTGAGTAAGTCACATTTTACCCATGTATGTAAGGATTTCAACCAGCTGATACCATGGAGATGTGTAGTCAATATTATTCCCTTTGTATTACAGCTGCAGGTGTCCGCTCTGCGAATGTCGAGATGCACGCCAGAAGGCTGGTGCGGCTGCGCCACCATGCAGGTTAGTAACCCCACCCAGTACTTGTAAATAAATATTATTATGTACCATGTATCAGAACAGTGCAGTGTATTGATTAAAAGTAATATAATGTGCAAGCAGGAATTGAGCGTCTGCAGGTATGGCTGCAACAAGTTCATCAGTATGCAAGTGTAACTGGAAATATAATTGATAGAATTAAACAGTGCTGTAATACAGATGTCCCATCATTAATTAAATATACTGTAACCTGCAGTATAGTCTCAAGAGTACAGCTTCAGAATCTGAGGTAGTCACATGTGAGATATATCCCTGTTGAAATGCTGAATCATGACAGAAGTGAGGCTGTTGGAAAGTGTTTGAATCACCACAGGTCTAATATGTGAACAAAGCCTAGAAGTACCAACCTGAACTGTGAAGTTGCAGAATGTATGAGAGTGACAGAAATGCTCATGTATGAATAAATAAAGTAGTAATAACCCTGAATATATAAGCCTCAGTGTGTTTTACAGAACTAAATGCATGTGGGAAGTACAAATTAACATCCCAAACTGATTTCAGTGTGTCTGAATCTGAATGTCTAGCTCAAAATCTGTATATGGTGATAACAGTAAACAATTTGCAGATAGAATGAATGATTATCTGACAGACTAAACAGCCATAGTTGTCCCCTGTCCTGTCATCAAAGTGTAGCAGGATGATGTATCTGATCAAATTCAAAATAAGTAGGATAGTGATGTATGTGTAACAGGTGTAGCATGACAGTCAAATAAAGATTATTTTGAAACATCAGCCTCAACTTAATTGTGTATCTATGATAAATGTGAATTAATGTTTAACATATGAATGTGTCATCACTTTCTATCCCCACCCAACCCTGTAATTCCATATAACAACATCCACTAAATAATGGTATGTGAACATTTCATTAATCATGGACATTTGTCCGTTCCAAACATATATGCATGTCTGTTCGTGCATGTGCCCTGTTCATACCTGCAAATCGATGGCCTGTTGCCATTAATCAACCCTGCATGTCGTTTGACTGTGTTTTGCTGTTCAAATAATGCATGTGATATTGATATGCCCCTTGTTCAATGGTGTCCATATCTGGGTGTTTGTTTGATGGGAATACCAATGCATGCTGTTACAACTAATCTGAATGGAATAAAATGCCACTAACCCAAACTAACATAACTACTCACAAACCTAGAGCGGCTTGGGAAGGCAGGTCCCAGCGGACCCACCTCTCCCACCTCAGCTGGTGACTGCACCTGGCACTGGTGCCCAGGCGGACCCCCTCCGGTGGCCCTGTGCCACCTTCGGGTGGAAGCGCTGCAGGGGATGGGGCCCGTCCCCTCTGCAAGTGTGGCGGAGGGTTCGTCCACTCACCCTCCAGCGGTGTCCGGTCTGTGGTGCGTGGGAGATCCAAGACACTGTTCTTGGACCCCTCGCCAGCTCGAGGCTCGTGTGGCACAGCTAACGGCCCGGCCGTTGCCCGCCTACACAGCCCCAGCACAGCCCGTCCTGGGCTGTGAAGGAGCAGTGGCAACTGCCTATGGGTGGGGATATCAGTTCCACTGTTGCCATCTGTGGGCTCGTGCATCTCGGATATCCCAACCTCCGTCCCGTCAATTGTGTAACCCCCCGTGTGTCATACACCGTCCCTGTATCGTCTTGTCTGTCTTGTCTGTTAACCTACCCAACCTACCTCCCCAGCTTTACCGACTTCCTTCACCTGTCATACCACTCTCACCTGTAAAAAAAAAAAAAAGGGCACTCTGTCCCACAAAAATTACGCCCCATACATAGCTGTCCATGTCGCAGACATGTCCGCTGGACATCTAAACTGTTAATTACAATTGGCTGTACAACAAATATTAATGTTGTCCTGACACCTCTCTCAGAGGTGGAAGGTTTCAAATGTCTCACCAAAATACATAGAAATATACAGCTGTTGCTGCAAAGACATGGGCATCTATGGGCCTTACCTACACCCTTCCTGCAAATCCCACGCTTCTTTCCCTACTGTCTTACCCTCTTTGTGACCCCTTTTCACCACTTTCCTGTCACCCCTTTTTCTTTTCTTTCAAAGAAAATAAGCGGGTGTCGCTTGTGTTAGCGGAGCTCACCGCCAGTGCGCTTATCGCGTGAGCTCAGCATAAGCAGCGCAGACCTGGTTTAAAGTGCTTAAAAGTGCCTTTATGGCACTTTGATTGACAGGTCCTGTACTCAGTTCGAAAGTTTGCTAAGAAAAATAAATTCCCACTGTCAGTCTCGAACCCAGGACCTTGGTAACATTAGTCCGTATGACCTACCACTAAGCCATGCCTGCTTTACAAGAACACACTGCTAAAATAAATATAACATGTAATAGTAGGAATCAGTATAAAGGTAATATAGGAGATGTACTATCAAAGCATGTTTGGTAGAGTTTTAATGGCCAAATTACTGGATTCCCATACTAGTTCAGTGTGAGCAGAAACAGCACTGCTACCTGTTAGCTTGTACATAATAATGTAAGGTAATGTACATATGTGAAGGTATGTATATCTACACATACATATATATAAATATATATTAATACATATGAAATATAATCGTAGGTCTCAGTAGCCATACACACTCACTACAGGAAAAAGTTAACATAATTGCTGCAACCTGAATCTGCAACACAGCCTGACCCCTGTGTGACCTACTTACCCTTCTAACTGCTTACAGGTGGCCTCAACACTTTGATTGACAGGTCCTGTACTCAGTTTGAAAGTTTGCAAAGTAAAAATTCCCACTGTCAGTCTTGAAACCAGGACCTAGGTAACATTAGTCTGTTTGACCTACCACTAAGCCATGCCTGCTTTGGAAGAGCACACTGCTAAAATAAATATAACATGTAATAGTAGGAATCAGTATAAAGGCAATATAGGAGATGTACTATCCAAAGCATGTTTGGTAGAGTTTTAATGGCCAAATTACTGGATTCCCATACTAGTTCAGTGTGAGCAGAAACAGCCCTGCTACCTGTTAGCTTGTACATAATAATGTAAGGTAATGTACATATGTGAAGGTATGTATATCAACACATACATATATATAAATATATATTAATACATATGAAATATAATCGTAGGTCTCAGTAGCCATACACACTCACTACAGGAAACAGTGAAGATATATGCAGCAACCAGAATCTGCAACACAGCCTGGCTCCTGTGAGACCTACTAAGCCCTTTAACTGCTTAAAGGTGCCTCTAGCACTGTGATTGATAGGCCCTATACTCAACTCAAAAGCAGAATATGAGCATACTAGTAGGCCCTACCACAAGACCATTGTAACACTAGTCTGTATGACCTACCACTAAGCCATGACTCTCATACAGGAATATAGTGCTAAATAAGTGGAACATGTAATAGTAGGAATGAAGATAAAGGCAATATAGTATGTCTACTACCCAAAGCATGTCAGGCAGACTTTTATAGTCCCAATTACTGGATTCCCATACTAGAGTAGTGTTAATGGAAACAGCCCTGCTAATTGTTAGCTTGTACCCAATAATGTCAGCTAATGTACATATATGAAAGTATGTATATGTACACAGATATATATATATATATATATTCATATAGCAATACATATGACATATAGTTGTAGGTGTCAGTATGCATACACACTCACTACAGGGAACAGGCAAGATAAATGCAGCAACCTGAATCTACAACACAGCATGAAGCATGGGAGATGTACTAACCTTCACACTCACAGAACACTGTCAACAGCATACCAGCATGGTCCACGCCCTACAATCTGAAAGGGCAGCGCCTATCTCACATACCCTTTTATAGCAGTGTCCTGAAATCACAGTGAGACATGCAATTAGTACACACCCAGCTGCTTGCAATTAGCAAATGCTGCCTTACAATTGGTGCAGAGGCCATCACATGGATCTATGCAGATACCTACAAAAGTATTCAGTACCCACACTCCACTCATGCAATACAGTCATTGCACTAACCGAAAGAGAGAGAGAGAGAGAGACAGACAGACAGAGAGAGAAAACAAAATATACTGACAGCCAGCAGCAAAACAGCAGCAGCAGCAGCAGCAACAGCAGCAAAATACAAGCAGCACGACTGACTCACCAAAAGCTGCCACAAACACAGGTAATGCAAAGTAGCAGGTTAATCCTGTGTATACTGTGACACCTCAAATGTATCACAGTTCACTATCAATAGGTATGTCCATGAGATAGGTTGTGTGTAGATAGTCATGAAATATAAACATATGTAATATTGTTGTACATGTGGGCCATAACTAACACTTCCATAGCTTAGAACACAAGGCCAGTTGTGCATATGATGCAGTAGTTCCCAGGGTCAGTAGAGGTTCCTCCTCATTGGTGTGGGACCACTGTGTATGTATGGCACTGTTCAGGTACATATCCTGTAGTATGGCCATGGATTAATATCAGTCTGTCATGTGGTGCTATGTCCTCCAGGGGTGAATGTAGCACACATCCAGGGATACCATTCCGTAACAGTGATGATATGTGTTCTGCAATGATGAGGTGGCTCTCACCTGGACATGTGAGAGGATAGGGAGGTTACAGTCATCTGGGATAACTAATAATACGTGTGTAGGACAATGGGGGTACCTGCACCTAAACTGTCTGCAAAATTGTTGGCAATATCTGTGAATTTGGTGAATGTGAAGCATCTTAACACTGCAGACAACAGATGCCTTCCGTCATGTGAATCTACCCTGTACTGCTGCCCCTCACAAACACACATACACACACATGTCAATTGGTGTTACCAGTGGCGGCTTGGGCATATCTAACCCACACCCTGTGCATATGATGACACTGTGCCACCTCCTGCATACTACAACATCGGTGCAGGTAAAGGTAAACACGTTGCTGATGCACAGGGTGACTATAGATGTGTATAAGTAGTAACATGTTGGTAACTGTTGTGTGTTGCAGTATAAATGTGTGTATATCCCATCAGTCCTGCTGCAGTAACTGTATGAATGTCCTCAATTGTTATCTGCACCCATACTACTTAACAAAGTGTACCTGCTGCACACCATCACATGCTAACATTGACTATGGCAATGTGCATCTTGTGCTGTTATGTAGATTCAGCTACATGTATCTGTTCTGTCACACATGCATTTATACACACCCTGCTACCCACACACATGCACGCTCACCTGCCATTCCCATTATTTATCACCCTACATGAGTAGCTGTTGATACATGACAGGTACACATTTCAGAAGTGCACTATGTTGTTTACTACTGGCATCCCCTTCTCTACCTGTACTCACAGGGTGCAGGCAACCTCATCAGTTGGAAGATGTAATGTGCATCAGGTACTGTAGTACCCTGATTGCCACAACAAACATGCTTCCCATGCGGAAATGCACACACAGACACATCCCACATCCACACACTTGCCACATTCAGGCTTCAGAACACTATCTAGGTATATTGGTACATGTGCATGTTCAAGTAGCATGTAACACTATACTGAGTACTGGCACTTAGTTGTCTGTAGTCATGTTGTCTGTATAGAATAAAAGAAATGTTTTATTATCCTACTCCGTTTTGTGGACATTACTTGAACAAGTGTTACCTTACATGTGTTATCAGTACCAACACCTTCTGTTTTGTAGTTTTGTTTGTATAGGGTGCTATCAACATCACTGCTTGTTAAGGGTAATGACCACCCTGCAGTGCATAGCCCCATGTGGCAAAAGCCACATCCCACCCCATCATTGTGCACACACACTAACCCCACCAACAGTAAAACACATACTTTCCATTTGCAAGGTTCAAACCCACACCTAACTGTGCAATGACAGTAGAAACAGACACATTAGCAGAGTGTGCTATTTGCAGTAGTTGGAGAAACCTTTACTAATGCTGTACTTAGAGGTGCTGACATCATCTGTGTGTAGGAGGAGGGATGTGCACCCTGTAGTGTGTTCTCCCAGTTGGCAAAGGCAGTTAACCCTCCCAGCATAGTGCACACACATAAACCACACTCATACATTCCCTTTGCAGGATTCAAACCCCCACCTAACTACGTTATGACACTGAAGAAAGACACATTAGCAGAGCACGCTATGCAAATTACTGGAGGACTTTACTACAGGTGATATAGTTATACAGTCCTGACATCATCACTATTTCAAAGGGGATCTGCATCCTGTGCGATACTGACACGGTTGCTAATAGGGACATTTTCCACACACACACATCGATGTGTTGGAGGTTTGCATATGTGGGGATCCAGAACACCAGTGTGATTAGTATATGGTTTGATTGCAACAATGAGGATATACTCCCAGTGGTGATTAGTTTTTACTCATGTTTGTAAAGATCAGCTGTAGTATATCTGCCCCTCTTGTGGGAAGGTTGGTTACCTGTTCCATAGCCAAAGAATGTCTGATCAATGGGAATCTTAGAGCTTGGGTATTGTGGCCTGTGTAATGTACACAGTCTGTTGGGTAGCTGGCATCACCCAGTATGATGGTGTCTGCAGAGTAATCTAAACTCTCCTGTGTCAGCATGAAGGCTGTGTGGGAGACCTGAGTTTGAGAGGGTGCTGTAAGAGCTCCTCTGTGTCTCTTTCCATGTGGTCCAGGGAGTGCGTCCCAACAGGTAGCTGACTGTGACCCTCCCTTGCTCTGTCTGGAGGCGGCACGTCTGTCAACAGCTCATGTCAAGCAACTGCACACCCCTCATAAATGATGTGGAAACCTTCAAAGGCCCTAGGCCTGTTGAAAATATGGACCAGACTGCAGATACCTGTATAGAGGCATTCTGTGGACACATTCAGGAATGCATGGATCATGAAGCCACATATGAGCATGACCCAATTCTCCAAAGGCAGATGTCCTGGGCGCGGACACCAGCCATAAACACACTATACAATAGAAGGATGGCGCCACTACATGATACAACAACCTCCCAAAATGTGAAGGCACCACTGAGGAGTATTGGAAGACAACTACAGGCACCCATATGATTGTCTAAGGCCATCTTTGAGAGAGGATTCCACAAGCCACTGAGGATAATCACAAGGCTGCCTGTAGTTATGTTAGTAACCTGGGTGGTACTACCCAGATATGCTCAGAGGTAATACAATATGTCACACAAAATATAAAACACACAGACATTGCCATCATCCTAGTGGACAGGTTCAATGCTGCCTTCTCACCCCACCACACCAAAGGGAACATATGTCTCGCATCACAGTGCTTCCCGCTGACATCACAGATGCTCAGGTAAGAGATGCCCTTCCCAAAGCAGTAAACACTGCATCAATGGGACCAGACAGTGTCCCAGGCTGTGTCCTACATGAACCACAAGAAGAGCTACACCCAGACATAACACCACTGTTCAATCCCAGCCTTAATACATGATATGTGGCCAGAGAGTGGCATACAGCAACAGTGGTCCCTCAACATGCAGGTGGTGCCGTCACGGATCCTGGACACTACTGCCCCATATGTCTGACTAGCTTTGTCTGCAAAGCTATGGCAAGAATCATCAAGAACCTCACATATCTAGATATTGTGGACCTACAGACATGTCACCATACACAGTTTGGCTTTGTCAATGGCAAATCCTGCCTATCAAACCTGTTTGCTTTGTTTGAAACAGTCACCAAGGCCACTGTCAAGGGGTAGGAGGTCCACACAGCCTACCTGGACCTTGCATAAGCCTTGGCTACAATACCCCACTTGTGCATTCTAGGGAAGCTCACCAGTGTACATATTAACCCCTATGTCACTATGGGTATTGCACAGTGGCTCAAGGGCAGAACACACATGGTAGAATTGCTGGAGCCATGTCAGCCTCCAACCTGGTACAAGTGGTGTCCCACAAGGCAAAGCCCTAGGGGCTGTCATGTTCATTATATATTTGTCATAGGTACAGGCCAACATGGAAGTACTGTGGCTCAGCAAGTCACAGGTGACTGCAGACTCAACACCATAATCAACTCAACAGCTAACACACGCATCCTCCAAAGGGACTCTTGCAAACACATGACTTGTGCCACAGCCATGGCCTCAACGTGAATGACAGAAAGAGTCTAGTCATCCCCTTTGTCAAACACTAAATGACCACAATGTACCACATATGTCTTAATCCAGTAAGTGCAGACCAAGGAATTATGGACCTTAGGGTACACAGGTTGATAGCATTCTACCATTTGACAACAACATGGACAAAGTGGTTAGGTAAGCATGTGATATGGGCCACATCATCATGGGATCCACATGTAGGCCAGGGGAGGACATTGTGCCCTTTACTCATCCCTCATCATGCCCATAATTGACTATGATGAACCTGTCGGCATGCACCTTACCAGACACCTGCAGCAACTGGGGCTAACACATATCTACCTCGACAAGGGGATCAAAGTGCTCAAACAGATGCCACATACTGACTGGTTAAAGTAGCAGCAGCTGTACTCAGTGACATACTGCCTCTTCATAGGCAATCTGTGCCTGACATAGAAGGCCAGGTCATACCCTCATGTAATGGCCATGCTGCATCCCAGAATATCCAGATCCCACCAGGATACACACTGGAAATACTTGAACTTCAGGAGTGATATACATAGGACATGGTGGAGGGCACATTCACAACTCAGAGCCACCCTTCATTCCTGATTATAATCCCAAAGGAGGTTAGGTGGACTGACTCAGTGACTATCTTCAAGGCGATAGTAATGACTGGATGTGACATTGTAGGGTTCGCTGGGTATCACTTATGTGTCACTGTGAGAAAGAGGCACAGTATACTAACCTTGGAAAAGGGCATAGCAAGACACATTCACAATGCATGTTGAAAGGCACGCACATTCTGGCTAGGTGGATACATGCCCTGGGCAGATATCCCTGTATGAACCTATGGACCTATGTCTCTTTTTCACCATTGGCCCTATGTGCTGTCAATCACCAATGTAATCTCAATACTCCGGTAGCATGTGCAAGGTCAGTTGTCAGTCACCTCTATGGCACAGTTGTGGAATATGTGTGTCATGTAGTAAAGTCACAGCTGCCACATGTACACAGTCAAGCCTATGCCCTACCCATTGATGTACACCACATGTATGAGATGGAAACACATGGCCAAACTGTAACAGCAACATACAAGTCAGTCTGATGCATGGACACATATGACTCAGTCATTGTCCATGCCACCACAACTGATGTGGCATGTAAGCTCACTGGGATCGTGATAGGGAACATGGAAGGGATCACTGAGCAAGTGACACAGGCTGGTAGACCCCTGACCTTGGTTGGCATCAGACCCTCACCAGGGATTCCGACAAATTACTGAATGCTAATGAATAAGTGTATCTACAACACCATAGCTGAATGGTTCTTAGCATGCAGTCACTGCATTGCTATGGAATACTGTCTTACCACTCCCACAAAGGTGAGAACATGCAGCTCCTGTACATTAACAACATGTAGACTTTATGCCCCAGACCAGGTGTGCATCCCTCACTACTAGGCTGATAGCATCTACATCTCACACTGTATATACACATCCCATATGCAGCATCTGCACAGAAGACCACGGTCATAATGTTACCCTGTGCATATACCATGTATTCACATGTGGCAGGCATCACACATGGTAAATATTGAAAGTCTCAGGTACATATGTGTATTTGGCACACACATACATCATGTGTTCATTGCCATAACGGTGTAATCAATGTCATGCATTATTGTGAGGGACAACCCACACACATGGGCATTCTGTGTGTGCACAACACACATGGCATGTCTGTAATCAAAAGCCATACATAATTGTGATATCGTTTAGAAATGGGTATGTGCATCCTGTAGTGTGTTTTCCCAGTTACCAAAGGGATGTTTCTTTCATACATACTTACCCCCTTCACACACACTTGCCACCTGCTGGATTCAAACCCCTACCTAACTATGTTATGACACTAGAGGCGGATGCATTAGCACAGCGCTATTAGCATTACTGGGGAATGTCCTCTCCCTGATATACTTGTAGGGTGCTGACATCATCAGAGTTTAGAAAGTGGAATGATCATCCTGTGGTGTGTTTTCCCAGTTGCCAAAAGGGATGTGTTTTTCATACACACTTACCCCCCTTCACACACACTTGCCACCTGCTGGATTCAAACCCCTACCAAACTATGTTATGACACTAGAGACGGACGCATTAGCACAGCCGCTATTAGCATTACTGGGGAATGTCCTTTCCCTGATATACTTGTAGGGTGCTGACATCATCAGAGTTTAGAAAGTGGAATGATCATCCTGTGGTGTGTTTTCCCAGTTGCCAAAGGGATGTTTTTCATACACACTTACCCCCTTCACACACACTTGCCACCTGCAGGATTCAAACCCCTACCTAACTATGTTATGACACTAGAGGCGGACGCATTAGCACAGCGCTATTCGCATTACTGGGGAATGTCCTTTCCCTGATATACTTGTAGGGTGCTGACATCATCAGAGTTTAGAAAGTGGAATGATCATCCTGTGGTGTGTTTTCCCAGTTGCCAAGAGGGATGTTTCTTTCATACACACTTACCCCCTTCACACACACTTGCCACCTGCTGGATTCAAACCCCTACCTAACTATGTTATGACACTAGAGGCGGACGCATTAGCACAGCGCTATTCGCATTACTGGGGAAAGTCCTTTCCCTGATATACTTATAGGGTGCTGACATCATCAGAGTTTAGAAAGTGGAATGATCATCCTGTGGTGTGTTTTCCCAGTTGCCAAAGGGATGTTTCTTTCATACACACTTACCCCCTTCACACACACTTGCCACCTGCTGGATTCAAACCCCTACCTAACTATGTTATGACACTAGAGATGGGCGCATTAGCACACGCTATTCGGATTACTGAGAGAATCCTTTCCTCCAATATACTTATAGGGTGCTGACATCATCAGAGTCTAGAAAGTGGAATGATCATCCTGTGGTGTGTTTTCCCAGTTGCCAAAGGGATGTTTCTTTCATACACACTTACACACACACTTACCCCCTTCACACACACTTGCCACCTGCTAGATTCAAACCCCTACCTAACTATGTTATGACACTAGAGGCGGACGCGTTAGCACGGTAGCTATTCGGATTACTGAGAGAATCCTTGTCTCCAATATACTTATAGGGTGCTTACATGATCAGTGTCTAGAAAGGGGCGACCATCCTCTGGTGTGTTTTCACATTGCTAGGGGTAACATTTGGACCAAGTGTGTGAGCATGCCCAGTTCAGCCTTCCTGTGGCATGTTGTGTGAAAGATGTCTCATTTATCTGTGTGTGAGCATGCCCAGTGTGGGCTTTACATATGTTGAACTCTGCAGCCCATCACATTTGTGGATGAGTGTGACCTTCAACAAATACCTCCGGTTTATGGTTGTGTGTTCTGTGCCATGTTGTGTAGTTACTGTCGAATGCTTTTGTGTGAACAAAACTGGGAGTATACTGTGCCTGCAGGTTTTGCATGGGATACTTTGCACACAATTGTCAACATCCGTTCATACTGACCTAACACTGTAGCACTGTCTAGTGTAGTGTTTCAGTACTTTCACTGTGGCGGTCAGTATCCTGGGCTTCAGTCCTATCACTGATTTACATTTCCATAGTGTGCACAACAGGCTGGTTAAGGTCAGTTGTGCACATCTGCACAAAGGCAGTGCCTCTACAGACCCTGTTAATTGCTGCCCCATAAGCTTAACAAGTGTAGTCTGCAAATCTATGGAGAGGATCATAATTGAGCTCATAAACAAAGATATAGGGGACATGCAGACATTGTACCCATCCCATTTTAGCTTGGTCAGGGGCAGATCATGCCTTTTGTACTGGGTTGACATCTTCAAATTGGTCACTTAGGCCATTGTTGGGGAAAGGCAGTCCATACAACCTACCTTGGCCTTGCTAACACTTTCAACACAATACCCCACTCAGGTATTGTGGAAAGCCCTCACAACTGAAATGTAAACCCATATGTCACAAGATGGGTTGCAAACTGGCTTAAGGACGGGACCCACAGGGTTAGAGTTGCTGGCACTATGTTAGACTCCAGGCTGGTCACAGGTGGTGTCACACAGGGCTCAGTCCTTGGCCACCATTGTTTGTCATGTACTTCCCATGAGAACAGGCCAACATGGGAGGACTTTGGATGACAATGTTAGCAGATGAGTGCACACTGGGCACCATAGTGGACAGTGCATCACACACAGATATCCTTCAGAAGGGACTCACAGTAACTGATAGCTGGTGCCAGGGCCATGGCCTGAAGTCAGAGTGCACAACATGTGTAGACATACCCTTCAGGAAAAGCAAGGTGACCCCAAGCTACCATATTGGTGGCAATCCTCTAAGCACAGAGGAGGTTATCACGGACCTGGGGACCCAGGTTGACAGTCGCCATTCTTCTCAGACTCACATTGCTAAAGTGGCTAGGAAGACCTTCTACATTGCCCACCTGATAAGGATGGGATTCACATCAGATCTAGTGGGTCATTGTTCCCCTGTACTCTTCAGTTATCAGACCGGTGATCAAGTCAAATGCCCTATTCTGGCTGTATCTCACCCAACATCTGCAGCAATTGGAGACACCCTGACTGTCCCCACCTAAAGGATCAAGGAACCACAACAGCTGTCATATGCTGCCAGATTGAAGACACTCACACTCTATTCACTCACATACCGTCTGCTTAGAGGTGACATGTGCCTGACATGCGAGGCCATGTCCAAACAGAGATTAATGGACATGCTCCACCTCAGACTCAGAAGATCCACCTGAACCACTAGTGCAGGTGACTGACACTTTAGCAGGGATGTATGTTGGACATGTTGTAGGGATGGAGTTATCACTCGGAGACTCCTTATGCTGTGGAATACAATCCTGGTCCATTTGAGGCAGAGCACCTTGCTGGCTGTGTTCAAGAGGTATCTTGACCTAATGCTAGTCGGAGAATGTGTTTGTCCATCAACACATTGTAAGCGTAGTTTGACATGTCATATGTCTTGTTTAGTATACTGTGCCTCTGTCTACCTGTGACATAACATTGATACCCAGGGTAAACCTCCCATCTCCCATCCACTCATTAGGATTCCTGTTGAGGGGACTCAACCAGTGTCTTTATGGACAACCTGTAGTGGTAGTTTACTCATGTGTGGGGGTGGCTTCTGTGTTTTGGATAATGCAGTACAGCCTGTCCTATATATGTCAGTGCTGGGGTTCAGTTCCCTCATGTGCATAGCTACCTGCCATTCAGATTGTACAAGGTGCAGCATGTGCATTGATTCCAGCTTGGACATGGCTTTCTCGTCAGGCACAGCTTGCATCTGGGTGGACAGCATGGCAGTGTGTGGAGCTGCACTCTGTTTAATCAGACTACACATTACATGTGTTCCAGCTCTGTCATACTCCTGGTGAGGTACTGTTGTGGACTTTACAGGTGCTGGATGTGTGTGCATGAGGTACACCCACAGGGGCTGTTGTGGTAATTTCTACTGGTGATGAAAGATAACTGCAAAACCAGAATGACCTCCCCTTAGCTAGATGTCAGACAGCATGGACCATACAATCACAACTGGAAATAGGATTCTACACCTACCACCCTAGAACACAGTAAAGGAAAGACACTACGGCTGATGCTGCTCAATGCCCAAGGTCTCTACCTCAAGCTGCACACACTCTATGCCCTTCTCAGTATGTAGCACATTGATGTCTGTGCTGTGCCTGAAACCTGGTTCACAGTTTCTGACAGCACCCCAGCACTATCGGGTGTTACCTCATCTCATGCATTCCGGCACCAGCATCCCGACAACAACAAGAAGGATGGTGGGTGTCCATATTCATCAAGGACACCCTCACCTCATGGTTGGTGGCAACACACTATGCATCGGAGACCATCCAGGTGCCAGTGACCGTAGGCAAGACTGCTCTGCAGTTTGTAGCATGTTACATGCCACCGCTCAAACTCAGGTACCTCACACAGCTATCCTGCAAACACTGAAGGGGATAAATGTATCTCCAAACACCATCCTACTGGGTGATTCCAACTATCCACATATAGACTGGGATCACTAATCATGCCACAACACTCTAACACAAAGGTTCCAAGAGTTCATACACTGAAATGCCATGGAACAACTGGTCCCAATCCCCTCAAGTGGAGGCAACATACTAGAACACATCATCACAAACATGGGGTCACACTGTTCAACACCAGATGTATACCCATCATTGGTGAGATCAGATCATGGACTACTCTCAGTGGGAGTCCACATCCCACCCACACCCCAGATGGGAAAGAAGCGGTGAAGACCTTGTCAAATGCCGACTTCACATTTCTGAGCACTGGTGTGGTCTCTTTCAAGGCCCCAGGCCAGCGGACACCATTACCCAAGCCACTGTATCACTTAGAAATGCCTTCTACCAGCACCTCCAGGACTGCATGGTTCAGGCAATCCAAAATAATAATGACTCTTTGTACCACAGGCAAGCATCCAGTCTGGTGGACCCTAGCCATAAACAAGCTGTACAACACAAGGAAGGAGCTACTACGATAGAGTGTAATCCGTATGGGGAAGACACCCCTGCTCATTGTGAGTAAAACACTGGGTTCCCCATACAATCATCGAGGCATGTTTAGAGAGTAAACCCACTCAGGACTCCAGGGACAATCATGAGGCCTTTTTACCTATGTTTGAAACCTGGGAGGAAACTCCCAGATATGCTCAGACTTAGTTCAGAATGATGTTGATATCACTGCACCTACAGACATTGGCAACATACTGGCTGACAGGTTCAGTGCAGATTTCTCCCCTCCCCAACTGGGGGTATGCACCTGAGAGGATTGTAGCCGCCCAAACATCTCCACTGCTGGGGTGGGAACTGCTCAATCCAAGGCAGAAAACACTTTATCCATGGGACCTGATGGTGTCCCCGGTTGTGTGCTCCATGAACTCAATGAGTAATTACACCCGCAGTTAGGGCAGCTGTTTAATCTTAGCCTCACCTCAGGATATGTTCCCAAGGAGTGGCATACATCAATGGTGGACCCACCTCACAAAGGTGGTGCCTCCACCAACCCAGAAACTACCATCCCATCCCCTTGACAAGCCTGTTCTGCTAGGCTATGGAGAGGATCATAATGGGAATTCTAAATGAAGACATAGGGGACTTGCAGACATTGGGTCCAATCCAGTTTGGCTTTGTCAAGGGCAGATCATGCCTTTTAAACTTGGTTGACTTTCTCAAAACACTCACCCAGGCCATTGGCGTGGGCAAGGCAGTCCACACAGCCTACCTTGACCTGGCAAAGGCTTTCGACCAATACCCCACTCAGGTATCATTGAAAACATCACCAGCTTAATTGTGAACCCATACATCACAGCATGGGTTGCAAACTGGCTAAGTGACGGAACACACAGGGTCAAAGTTGCTGGTGCCAGTTCACACTCCAGAGCTGTGACAAGTGGTGTCCCACAGTCCTCAGTCCTGGGACCACATTTGTTCCGTATCTACTTTTCAGAAGTGCGAGCAAGCACAGGAGGATTATGGCTGACAAAGTTTGAAGATGACTGCAAACTGGGAAGCATAGTTGGAAACCCATCTGACACAGACATCCTTCAGAAGGGTTTCATAGACGCGGCTAACTGGTGCCACAGCCATGGCCTTGCATTACACACTAAACAATGCATAGCCATACCCTTCAGGAAGAACAAGGTTACCACTACTTCCCATCTAGGTGGCAATCCTCTAAGCACAATGTACATTATCAGGGACCTGGGCACCCAGATTGACAGTGACATTTTGTTTGACACTCACATTGCCAGGGTAGTTTGGAAGGCCTTCTACATTGGCCACCTCATCATGCAGTGATTCACATCTAGATCAAGGGAGGTCACTGTTCCCCTGTACTCATCACTCATCAGACCAATGATTGCATACAATGCCCCATTCAGATTGGATGGGCCCACATATTCCTCGACAGGAGGTGAAAGGGTCTCAAACATATTTCTTATGCTGCCCGACTGAAGGAATTCCAGCTGTATTCAGTAAACTTACTGTCTGCTCAGAGGTGACCTGTGCCTGACATACAAGACTATGTCCAACCCAGGATTAATGAACATGCTTCACCTCAAGACCTGTACATCCATCAGAACTACAAGGGCAGGAGACCTAAACCTCAACACAGATATTAATAGGATGTGCTGAAGGGACAGATTCCTCACCCAGAGAGTCCATATGCTGTGGAACAACATCCTGGTACATGTGAGGCTGAGCACCTCACTGGCTTTGTTCAAGTGAGATTGTGACCAATGGATGGGAGATTGCAGGTATACCCCAGGGATAACCTCAGTATCACTGCTTGACAGAGGCACAGCAAAATAATGGGCATATTATCCATCAACTTGCACGGGTGGCAGAAGCCACAAAACTCTGGGCTAGGCTTATAAATGCCCTAGGGCAGATAGTCTAGTATGAACCTGTGAACATAGGCCTTGGGCAGTTCCTGCTATTAGGACAGTGGTCTGCAGCAAGCTATATAGTAGTAGTCGGTTTTAGCCATTGGTTTTGACCATGGCTATTCCATGTTACTTCTTGTTGTGGTACAAACATGGGTGTGTGGTTATCCATGCTATGTATTGCTAGTCACCCTCATTTTGTATCTTGTTCCATGTGTTTGCACATGTACATCACTGTATGATGTGCAGCTGTTTCCACAGGGTCATATGAGTGGATATGGATGTTAGTTGGGGTCCTCAGGTGTGCATATTGTACATGATATTACATTACTTAACACATGGCATTCATGCCTCAGGTGGTGCTGCAGGGCCACCTCTGTCGGATACACATACTACACTCCTGTACGTTTGGAAGCAGGTTGTGTCATGTTAAGCATCCCTGTTACTGTATGAGTGAGTCAGGCGGGTATCAGTCCCAGTGTTCCTACTGACCAAGCATATGTGCTATCGTTGCCACTTTGCCAAGGCCAGGCCATACTGGGCACGCCTCCTTCTTCATTCATGCTAGCGAGTGCAGACCTGGTTTAAAGTGCTTAAAAGTGCCTTTATGGCACTTTGATTGACATGTCTTGTACTCATTTTGAAAGTCTGGAGACAAAAATAAATTCCCACTGCCAGTCTCGAACCCAGGACCTTGGTAACATTAGTCTGTATGACCTACCACTAAGCCATGACAGCCATACAAAAGCACTCTGCTAAAATAAATATAACAGTCAATAGTAGGAATTAGTATAAAGGCAATATAGGAGATGTACCATCCAAAGCATGTGAGGCAAAGTTTTAATGGCCAAATCACTGGATTCCCATACTAACCTTCACACTCACAGAACACTGTCAACAGCATACCAGCATCGTCCAGCCCTACAATCTGAAAGGGCTACGCCTATCTCACATACCTTTTTATAGCAGTGTCCTGAAATCACAGTGAGACATGCAATCAACACACACCTGGCTGCATGCAATTAGCAAATGCTGCCTTACAATTGGTGCAGGGGCCATCACATGGACCTATGCAGATACCTACAAAAGCATTCAGTACCCACACTCCACTCATGCAATACAGTCATTGCACAAACCTAATGAGAAGAGAGAGAGAGAGAGAGAAAATATACAGACAGCCAGCAGCAAAACCATGAGTAGCAAACAGCAAGCAGCAAGCAAGCACCACTGACACAGCAACAGCTGCCACAAACACAGGTAATGCAAAGTAGCAGGTTAATACTGTGTTTACTGTGACACCTCAAATGTATCATAGTTCACTATCTATAGCTCTGTCCATGAGATAGGTTTTGTGTGCATAGTCCTGAAATATACACATATGTAATATTGCTGTACATGTTGCCCATACGTGACACTTCCGTAGCTTAGAACAGAAGGCCAGTTGTGCATATGATGCAGTACATACCAGGGTCAGTAGAGGTTACTCCTCATTGGTGTGGGACCACTGTGTATGTATGGCACTCTTCAGGTACACATCCTGTAGTATGGCCAGGGAGTAATATCAGTCTGTAATGTGGTGCCATGTCCTCCTGGGGTGAATGTAGCACACATCCAGGGATACCATTCTGTAACAGTGATGCTATGTGTCCTGCAATGTTGAGGGTGGCCCTCACCTGGACATGTGAGAGGATAGGGAGGTTACAGTCATCTGTGATAACTAATTCCACTTGTGTAGGAGAATGGGGGGGGATATCTGCACCTAAACTGTCTGCAACAATATTGCCAATATCTCAAACATGTTTTCCATACGGAAATGCACACACAGTAACATAACACATCCACACACTTGCCACATTCAGGCTTCAAAACACTATCTAGGTATATTCTGGTACATCTGCATGTTACAGTAGCATGTAGCACTATACTGAGTAGTGTCAGTTGTCTGTTGCCATGTTGTTTGGATAGAGTAAAAGGAGCATTTGTTTATCCTACTTTGTTTTGTGGACATTACTTGAAGTGTAACCTTACATGCATCATTGGTAACAACACCTTCTGTGTTGTTGTTCTGTTTGTACAGGGTGCTGTCAACATCACTGTTTGTTAAGGAAATGTGCACCCTGCAGTGCATAGCCCCATTTGGCAAAGAGACATCCCACCCCGCCATTGTGCACACACACCAACCCCACCCACAGTAAAAGCATACATTCCATTTGCAAGGTCCAAACCCCTACCTAGATGTGTTATGACTCTAAAGGCAGACACATTAGCAGAGTGTGCTATTTGCATTAGTAGGAGCAATCTTTTCCAATGCTGTACTTAGAGGGTGCTGACATCATCTGTGTTTTCGAAGAGGGATGTGCACCCTGTAGTGTGTTCTCCCAGTTGGCAAAGGCACCTTCCCTCCACAGCGTTATGCACACACACAAACCCCACTCATACTAACACACATACATTCCCGTAGCAGGATTCAAACCCCTACCTAACTATGTTATGATACTAGAGACGGACGCATTAGCGGAGCGCGCTATTCACATTTCTAGGAGATTTCATTTCAGTTGATCTACTTATAGGGTGCTGACATCATCAGTGTTTAGAAAGTGGAATGAGCTCCCTGTGGTGTGTTTCCACAGTTGCCAAAGGGATGTGCTTCTCATACACACTTATACAGACACTTACCCCCATTCACACACACACATGCCACTTGCTGGATTCAAACCCCTACCTAACTATGTTATGACACTAGAGACAGGCGCATTAGCAGGCGCTATTCAGATTACTGGGAGGTAGCATTTCTACTGATCTACTTATAGGGTGCTGACATCTTCATTGTTTGGAATGGGAATGTGCATCCTGTGGTGTGTTTTCACAGTTGTTAAGAGGAACATTTGAACTAAGTGTGTGAGCATGCCCACTTCAGCCTTCCCATGGCATGTTGTGTGAATGATGTCTCATTTATCAAAGTGTGTGAGCATGCCCAGTGTGAGCTTTCCATATGTTGAACTATGCAGCCCATCACAGTTGTGGATGAGTGTGAACTCATACAAATAACTCCTGTTTAAGGTTGTGTGTTCTGTGACATGTTGTGTAGTTACTGTCCAGATGCTTCCTGTGAACACAACAGGGATTATACTGTGCCTGCAGCTTTTGCATGGGATACTTTGCATACAATTGTTAACATCCATTCATACTGACCTAGCACTGTTGTACTGTATAGTGTAGTGGTTCAGTACTTTCACTGTGGTGGACATTATCCTGGGCTTTAGTCCTATCACTGATTTACATTTCCATACTGTGCACAACAGCCTCTTTAGGGTCCAGTTGTGCATGTCTGCCTAAAGGCAGTGCCTCTATGGACTCTGGTAATTACTGCCCCATAAGCTTAACAAGTGTAGTCTGCAAAGCTATGGAGAGGATCATAATGGAGCTCATGAAGAAAGATATGGAGGACATGCAGACATTGTACCTGTCCCAGTTTGTGTTGATCAAGGGCAAGTCATGCCTTTTGTACTTGGTTGACATTATCAAAACAGTAACTAAGGCCATTGATGAGGAAAGGCAGTCCATAGAGCCTACCTTGCCCTTGAAAACCCTTTCAACACAATACCCCACTCAGGTATTGTAGGAAACCCTACCAACAGAAATGTACACCCATATGTCACAAGATCAGGTTTCAAACTGTCTTACAGACAGGACCCACAGGGTTAGAGTTGCTGGCACTATGTCAGACACCATGCCAGTCACATGTGGTCTCACACAGGGCTCAGTCCTTGGCCCCTATTGTTTGTTATCTACTTCTCAGAAGTACAGTCCAACATGGGAGGACTTTGGCTGACAAAGTTTGCAGATGACTGCACACTGGGTGCCATAGTGGACAGTGCATCAGACACGGATATCCTTCAGAAGGGGCTCACGGACACTGATAGCTGGTGCCAGAGCCATGGCCTGAAGTCAACTTGCAAAACATGTGTAGTCATACCCTTCAGGGAAAGCAAGGTAACCCCAAGCTACCATATAGGTGGCAATCCTCTAAGCACAGGGAAGGTTATCATGGACCTGGGGACCCAGGTTGACAGTCACTGTTCTGATGACACTCACATTGCTAAAGTGGCTAGTAGGACCTTCTACATTGTCCACATGATCAGGAAGGGATCCACATCCAGATCTAGTGGGTCATTGTTCCCCTGTACTCTTCACTTATCGGACCGGTGATCTGGTACACTGCCTTATCTGGATGTATCTCACCTGACATCTGCAGCAAGTGTGGAGACCCTGAATGTCCCCAACAAAAGGATAAAGGGTCTCCAACATCTGTCATATGCTGCCAGATTGAAAACACTACAGCTCTATTCAGTCACATACTGTCTGCTTAGAGGTGACATGTGCATGACATGCAAGCATGTCCAACCAGGGATTAATGGACATGCTCCACCTCAAAATCTTCAGATCCACCTGAACCACTAGTGCAAGTGACTTCCACCGTAGCAGGGATGTACATTGGACATGTTGGAGGGTGGATTTATCACTCTGAGACTCCTATGCTGTGGAATACAATCACGGTCCATGTGAGTCACAGCACCTTGCTGGCTCTGTTCAAGAGGTATCCTGACCTGTGGATGGGAAATCATAGGTTTAGCTGGGGATCGTCACTGTGTCACTGCTGGAGACAGGCACGTCAAACTAATGGGCACAGTACTGTTTCCATATAAGGGGTGGCGTACGCAACCAGACTCTGGACTAGGCTTAGAACTGCCTTGGGGCAGATAGCCTAGTATGAACCTATGAACCTATCTGACCATGTTGCATTATGTTCAGATGTGAACTACTTAGCGGCCTCAACCAACTGCAGTAGTGTATTCCACAACATGGGTGTACATTGGCAAACACTACCGATGTGCCCAAGGCCATTTCTAATGGTTATTGGATAGTGTGTTTGTCCATCAACACATCATAAGTGCAGTTTGGCATGACATATGTCTTGTTTTGTATACTGTGCCTCTGTCTACCTGTGACACAACATTGATACCCAGGGTATACCTACCATCTCCCATCCACTCGTTAGGATCCCTGTTGAGTAGAATAAATGAGTGACTCTATGGATAACCTGTACTGGTAGTTTACTCATGCGTGGTGGTGGCTTCTGTGTTATGGATAATGCAGTACAGCTTGTCCTATGTATGTCAGTGCTGGGGTTCAGGTCCCTCATGTGCATATCTCCCTGCCATTCACATTGTACAAGGTGCGGCATGTGCATTGCTGGCAGCTTGGACATGGCTTTCTACATCAGGCACAGCTTGTGTGTGGGTGGCCACCATGGCAGTGTGTGGAACTGCATTCTGTTTAATCAGGCGACACATTACATGTGTTCCAGCTCTTTGATACTCCTGGTGAGGTACTGTTGTGGACTTTACAGTTGCTGAATGTATCTGCTGAGGTACACCACACAGGCGCTGTTGTGGTCATTTGTAATGCTGCTGAAAGATAACTGCAAAACCACAATGACCTCCCCTTAGCTAGATGTCATAACCCTCATGATTAGGTTGGTATATGGATTGTTGCTGTTAACCCTACAGCCACATTTTTGTCAATGCAGGATATCTATCACCTTGTGTCCCCATTCTGGCATTACATGTTAGGTATGTCATGGGTGCGACACCTATGTGGGAATTGGTGGTCACTTACTGGATTATCCACAGAGGCTGACTATACTGTTTTCACCATTTAACATGCTGACATGGCTATGGCACCAGCTGTCTGTTTCTATGTGGCCCTTTTATGGGATGCTTGTGTCAGCTGGTGTATCAGATATGTCAGGCGGCTTGTTGTCCTCTACAAACATGTTCCAGCACAGTCCTTACTTGTTGGCCTGTACCTATGGGGCATATATACCAGATGGTGAAGGTCCCAGGACCAAGCTTTGTGGGATGCCTGTTATATGTGGTTTGTAGTCTGACATGGCTGCTGCATGTCTGACCATGTCAGTTCTGTCGTTGGTCTGGTTTGCAACCCCTCCCATGACATTGGGGTGTATATATCAGCTGGTGAGCAAATCTATCACGGAACACATAGGGTATTGTACAGAAGGCTTTGCAAGGTCCGGCTACACTGTGTGGACCACATTGCCCTCATCACTGACTTCAAGTACTGTTTCAACTGAGTCACACATGTTTAGGGGTGGGGTCTGCACTTTGTAAACCCACACTGGGTAGGGTCGGTGTCAATAGATCCACAATATCATTATGTCTGTGGTACATGCTGGTCCTTTCCATAGCTGTGCAGACCAAACCTCTCATGATTCTGTGGTGGTTGTTTTCCTATCCATTCAGGAGACACCTTTGTTGAGAACACCCACTGTTGTTGTACACTGCTCTTTGAATACGTAACCTGTGGTAAGGGTGTCATAATGTCAGGGAGGCGTCAGTCTGCTGGGGAAGGTATTTGGCATTATGGGGGTTTGCACTGCACATGTCAGGATGTATGTTGGCCATACCTGTGTGTGTCTGGTATGTTGTTTGTAATATCGGTGTGATCCGGAGCATATCCAGGAATCAACAACATGCTTACTACCATCATTTGCAACAGCCTTGGGGTTATCTGTAGTGTCCTGTACAATCTGTATCATAATGGGTTCATACTAGGCTACCCCCTAGGGCATCTGTAAGCCTGCATGTCCATTTTGTTTGATGGATTCTGGGGAATTGTTTACACCTGTGTCAGTGCTAGTATGATACCAGGGGTATAGTGACAAACAGCTCAGAAGCTGACTTCACACTTCTTCGGACTGAGATGGTATCCATTAAGCCCACTGGGCCAGTGGAAACCACAACACACAATGGTGACTCCTGCACAGACACTTTCTACGGACATCTCCGAGTAAGCATGGACCATGCAATCACAAATGAGAATGACACCTTCACCACCAAGGGAAAGTGGCCTGTCTGGTGGACCCCAGCCATAAACAAACTGTATAACAGATGAAGGATACTAATGCAAGACAGAGCTACATCTCCAGAATGTAAGGCAGCTGTGATCAGCAGTAGTAGAAAGCTACATTCTCACATAAAGACACCCAAGTTCAACTTGGGGACATAAATCACCACAGGCAATGAAGGTAACCACACTGCTTTCTTCAGTTATGTCTGGCGCCTGGGTGGGAACCCTCATATATGCTCAGATTTGGTACACAACAACTTATATCCCAGGGACCTGACAGATATTACTGACACCCTGGCAGACCAGTTCAGTGCAATGTACCCCTCCCTCACCCCAAGACATGATAGTTATCACAGCTGTATGTAACCTCACTGTCATCCTGGATGTCCATGTGAGAGCCGCAGTCAGCAAAGGCAGTACACAGCATCAATGGGACCTGATGGTATCCCCAGTTGCATGCTATGTGAACTACAGATGGAGATAAACCTGTATATGCAGATCCTATTTAACCTTAGCCTTGCTACAGGATCTGTACCTGAACACTGGCGTCACGGCAACAGTGGTCCCACTCCACAAAGGAGATGCCTCCACAGACCCTGGCAGCTACCACCACACAAGCTTAAACAGCCTTGTCTGCAAAGCTTTGTGAAGGGTCATTATGGAGCTTCCACACAGAGACATTGGTGTCCTACAGACCCTTGATCACACCCAATTCAGCTTTGTACAGTGCAGATCCTGCGTTTTGCACCAAGTTGACTACTTTGAAACTGTCAGTAGAGCCGTTGATGAGGGCTACACAGTCCACACAACCTACCTGCGCTTGGCTAAGGCCTTTGACACAATACCCCACTCAGGCATCATAGACAAGCTCAACAGCTGAAATATAACACCATATGTCACAGCATAGGTTGCAAAATGGCTCAGAAACAGAACCCATAATGTCAACATTGCAGGTGCCTTGTCAGGTTCGAAGCCAGTCACAAGTGGTGTCCCACAAGGTTGTGTCCTGGGACCTCTCTTATTTGGTATTTACTTTTCAGATGTGAAAGCAAACATAGGAGGGTTGTGGCCGACAAAGTTTACAGATGACTGCAACCTGGGCACCATAGTGAATACATCAGCCAGCACACACATCCTACAGACTGCCGTCACACTGACAGATAGCTGGTGCTGGACTCATGGCCTAAAACTGACTGCGACTGATGTGTAGCCATCCCCTTTGGGAGGAACACAGTACCCACAGATCTGTACATAGACAGCAACCCAATGAGTACAGGAAACAAATCAGACAGCTGGGGACACATGTAGATAGTGACATCTCATTTGACACCCATGTTGCCAAAGTTGTTTGACAGACTTTCTATCTTGGCCACCTTATCATGGAGGATATTCCATCCAGACCATAGGAGGTCATTGTACCACTATACTTCTCCCTTATCAGGCCCATGCTTGAATACAACGCCCCATTTGGTATGTACCTCAACCAGCACTTGCAGCAGCTGGAGAGACCCCACAAGTACCTTACCATGAAGATCAGGGATCTACAACACATGTCATATACTTCCAGAATAACTAAACACAAGCTTTTTCAGTGTCATACCACATACGTACAGGTGACCTATGCCTGACATACAAGACCATGTCCGATCAGGATTTGGTAGACATGCTCCACTGCAAGCAATCCACATCCACCAGAAACATGGGAGCTAAAGATTTGAACCTCAGCACATACATGTATAGGACATGCTGAAGGGACAGGGTCATAACTCAGAGGCATCTCAAACTCTAGCAGAGTATCCCAGTTCATGTTAGACAGAGTACCTCACTGACTCTCTTCAAGAGACATCTGGACAGCTGCATGTGGACAGGGGCACAGACTGGACAGAGGCATAGTCACATTATTCAATTATGTAAGGTGGTCATAATGTGTCACTACTAAGTCAGAGGCACAATATTTCGTATCTATGCAGTACACATATTACCACTATGAGGGGTGGCAATAGCAATATTCATCAAGGACACCCTCACCTCATGGTTGGTGGCAACACACGATGCATTGGACACCATCCGGGTGCAATTAACCATAGGCAAGACTGCTCTGAAGTTTGTAGCATGTTACAGGCCATCCTCTGAAACTCAGGTACCTCACAGAGCTTTCATGAAAACAGTGGCGGGGATACATGTACCTGCAAACACCATCACACTGGGTGATCCCAACTATCCAAATATAGACTGGGATCAGTACTACAGCCACAACACTCTAGCCCACAGGTTCCTAGAGTTCATACACTCACATGCCATGGAAGAACTAGTCACCATCCCCACAAGAGGAGACAACATAGTAGATCTCATCATCACAAACATGGGCTCACAATGTTCAACACCAGAGGTATACCCATCATTGGTGAGATCAGATCATGACCTACTCTCAGTGGAAGTCCACATCCCACCCCCCCCCCAGATAGAAAAAACCACAGTGCAGAACCTCTCAGAAGCCGACTACACACTTCTAATGACTGTTGTGGTCTCTTTCAAAACCCCAAGCCAGCAGACACCATTACCCAAGCCACTGTATCACTTACAACTGCCTTCTACCAGCACCTTCAAGACTGCATGGATGAGGCAATCCCAAACAAAACACAGACTCGTTGTACCAGAGGCAAGCGTCCAGTGTGGTGGACCTCAGCCATAAACAAGCACTACAACACAAGGAAGGAGGTACTACAAGATAGAGCGATATCCGTGGAAGGGTAGACACCCTGCTCAATATAGGTGAAACACTGAGTTCCCCATGAAATCATCCAAGGCGAATATTGGGAGTAAACCCACTAAGGGCTCACGGGACAACAATGAGGCCTTTTATACATCGTTACACACCTGGGAGGAAACTCCCAGATATGCTCAGAATAGGCTCAGAATGCTGTAAATATCACTGAACCTACAGACATTGCCAACATACTGGCTGACAGGTTCAGTGCAGATTTCTCCACCCACCCCTCCACCACAACTGGAGAGATATGTATGAAAGAGGATTGTAGCCCCCCAAACATCTCAAATGCTCAGGTGGGAACTGCTCTATCCAAGGGAAAGGGCGCAGCATCCATGGGACCAGATGGTGTCCCTGGTTTTGTGCTCCATGAACTCACTCAAGAATTAAACCCGCAGTCAGGGCAGCTGTATGATCTTAGCCTCAACTCAGGATATGTTCCCAAGGAGTGGCATATGTCAATGGTGGACCCACTTCACATGGGGTGCCTCCACCGACCACGGAAACTACCATCCCATCAGCTTGACAAGCAGGGTCTGCTAAGCTATGGAGAAGATCATAATGGAAGTCATAGATGAGGACATAGGGGACTTGCAGACATTAGATCCAACCCAGTTAGGCTTTGTTGAGGGCAGATCATGCCTTTTAAACTTGGTTGACTGTTTCATAACAGACACCAAGGCCATTGACAAGGGCAAGGCACTCCACACAGCCTACCTTGACCTGGCAAAGGCTTTCAACACAATACCCCACTTGGGTATCATTGAAAACATCACCAGCTTAAATGTGAACCCATACATCACAAGATGGGTTGCAAACCGACTACGTGACAGAACAGACAGGTTCAGACTTGCTGGTGCCATGTCACACTCCACAACTGTCACAAGTGGTGTCCCACAGGGCTCAGTCCTGGGCCCACTATTGCTCAGCATCTACTTTTCAGAAGTACAAGCAAACACAGCAGGATTATGGCTGACAAAGTTTGAAGATGACTGCAGACTGGGAACCATAGTTGGACACCCATCTGACACAGACATCCTTCAGAAGGGTGTCATAGTCACGGATAACTGGTGCCAGAGCCATGGCCTTACATTACACACTAAACAATGCATAGCCATACCCTTTGGGAAGAACAAGGTTACCACTAGTTCCCATGTAGGTGGCAATCCTCTAAGCACACAGGAGGTTATCAGGGACCTGGGCACCCAGGTTGAGAGTAACCTTTTGTTTGACACTCACGTTGCCAGGGTAGTTAGGTAGAACTTCTACATTGCCCACCTCATCATGCAGGGATTCACATCTAGATCCAGGGAGGTCATTGTTCCCCTGTACTCTTCACTCATCGGACCATTGATTGAGTGCAATGCCCCATTCAGCATGTATATGACCCGACACCTATGGCAATTGGATGGGCCCACAAATTCCTCGACAGGAGGAGAAAGGGTCTCAAACATATTTCTTATGCTGCCCGACTGGAGGAATTCCAGCTTGATTCCGTGACTTACCGTCTGCTCAGAGGTGACCTGTGCCTGACATCCAAGGCCATGTCCAAACCTGAGTTAATGTACACGCTTCACCTCAAGACCTCTACATCCATCAGAACTACAGTGGCAGGAGATTTAAACCTCAACACAGATATTAATAGGATGTGCTGGAGGGACAGATTCTTCAACCAGAGAGTCCCTATGCTGTGGAACAACATCCTGGTACATGTGAGGCTGAGTACCTCACTGGCTTTGTTCAAGTGAGATCTTAATCAATGGATGGGAGATTGCAGGTATGCCCCAGGGATAACCTCAGTATCACTGCTTGTCAGAGGCACAGCAATATAATGGGCAAATTATCCGTCAGAGTGAAGGTGCGGCAGACTCCACGGAACTCTGGTCTAGGCTTATAAATGCCCTAGGGCAGATAGCCTAGTATGAACCTGTGAACCTGTGAACATAGGCCTGGGGCAGTTGCTGCTATTAGGACAGTGGTCTGCAGCAAGCTATATAGTAGTAGTCAGTTTTAGCCATTGGTGTTTGACCATGGCTAATGCATGTTGCTTCTTGTTGTGGTAACAACAGGGGTGTGTGGTTATCCATGCCATTTATTGGTAGTCACCCTCATTTTGTATCTTGTTCCATGTTTTTGCACATGTACATCACTGTATGAGGTGTGACCCTGGTAGTGTCAGGGTGCTGATGTGCGCTTTGACCCTGTTTTCTATTACAGCACTGATATGTGCATTCCCTATACTGTGTGCATTTACACTGCACACATCTTGCTGTTATACCTTTGCCATTGGGTAGCATTACATCTAGGTTCCTATCCCTTGTGATAGCTATGAGGTGGGTTTGTGTTTTTGTGGTTTATGATTGGTGAGGGTGGATGTTAGTCATGGTCCTCAGGTGTGCATATGATACATGGTATTACATTACTTAACACATGGCATTCATGCCTCGGGTGGTGCTGCAGGGCTGCCTCTGTCGGATGCACATACTACACTCCCTGTACATTTGGAAGCAGGTTGTGTCATGTTAGGCATCCCTGTTACTGTATGAGTGAGTCAGAGTGGGTATCGGTCCCAGTGTTCCTACTGACCAAGCATATGTGCTATGCTATCGTTGCCTCTTTGCCAAGGCCAGGGCATACTGGGCACGCCTCCTTCTGCCTACTGGGACAAGGTCAGGTTGTTCCTCCTCCAAGTCACCCCCTGCCTGTGGTGGCCTTGGCAATGGTGGGGGATGTTTGGCCCAGCCCTGTGCTGGTCCTCCTGCAGCTGTTTCCATGGGATCATATTATGTAGCATAGCACATATCATGATCATTTGGGTACATGTAGTTGGTGTGTACTGCAAAGCTCCACCAGGCGTGTCCAGACACGGAACCGTGACTTGAGCAGGCCAAACACACGCTCTATGATATTACGTGGTTGTCAGTGTGCCTCATTATGGCGTTCCTGTTGGTGTGTGTGCATTTCTGATGGGTGTCATCAGCCACGGCTCAAGTGCATAACCAGCATCCCCACTAGGTGTCCGTGTGGGAAGTCCCCATTGGCAAATGATTGGTACAGCTCGTCAGATGCCAGATGTGGGAATCGTGGTAGCTACCAGGGCAGCCAGCACACACATTCATTATTATGCCCTGGGCATCACACCACGACCTGGCAGTTGATGGAGGGTATCCCTTGCGGTTAATGTAGACTCTACCCGCTCACCGGCTGGTGCCTTGATGCGTATGTGCGTGCAGTCTATTGCACCCAGCACCTCAGGGTATCCGCTATTTGCTGGAAGAGGCGCATATTGCTGGACACAACCTCCACGGTCACTAGGGACATATATATGATCACTGACATGTGGTGACATGGCATCCAGGAACTGGTGCAGTACCCTGGAGGCTGATGCCTGTGATATCCCCATCATATCGCCAGTTGGTCTCTGAAAGGTACCTGTTGCTAGTATTCTTAGGCCAACACATACCTTGGTTTCCACTGGGATGGGTTCCCCTCTGTTGGTTCTGTGTGTGAGGCGTGGCCTGCACAGCTCAACAATCTGCTGCAGGAGCTCTCTGTCCACTCTATAGCGCTCTACTATCTCCAGCTCATGTAACCCATGGTAGGTGACCCTAGGCCTGTATACTCTTCTCCTTCTCCTCACTCTGGGTTGTCTGTCAGCATCTGCATTATCACCACCCTCGGCAATTCGCCTATGTCTGATTATAACAGCTATGGCAGCCCCTAGCATTTCTGCTCTGAGTTCAGCTTTTTCAGGTTTCAACTCTGATAGCTTAGTTTCTGGCAGTATCTCTTGTGAGAAACAGCCTGCACTGCTCTTTGTTGTGTTTTAAGTGCTGGGTTGGGCTTCTAGTCTGCCTGTGTAATTGCCTGCTTCTAATTGTTTCCACCAATTAACTTTAGTAGTATCTTCTGGCAGTTTCCTGTATTTTGGTTGTTTCCTATTTCCTCTCTGTTTCCTGAGTGGGAGCAGTGTGCACACCGGCTTAAACACGCTCACAGTAACTTAGCAGCGTGTACACATCCCTGCGGTGTTACAGCGCACACATCCTTACGGTGTTAGCTAGGCTGATTCATGCTAAAGCAGCGCACACCGCCTTACACACGTGCGCCAGCGCAAACCGTTGTAAACAGTTTGCAACACGCTCCCACAAGTAGAACCTGCCTCACAGCGGCGCTGCAGCATGCATGCGTATATCAAGAAACTTAGAGTGTAGGGATGGCGTATGCCCTTAATTTCTTGACATTCCCAGTGTTCTGTTGGGACACACCTCCCTCCCTGATGTCTGTCTGTCATCTCTTACCTTACATTGCCCTCCAATCTGGTACATTTCTTTCTATCCTTCCCCATGATGTCACCTACCTCTTACTCTGTTCCTCCCCTTCTCTAACTCTTACACGACTCAGAAAGTGCTCATTACTTATGTGGCAGTGTGATTCAGTATTGTAAGCCTCATTTACATAGGATTGCCTAGTAATGCTTAGTTACATATCTTACAGAGCTTCCCCTTGACAACCACTAAGCGGAGGCCATATTGTTTTGCTCTGCAAGTCCCTCCATTGACATTTCATGTAATATATAAATCCCACAATTGTGGGCTTATAAGCTTCGGTTTTCAGTTTTAGGTAGCGCACCCGTTTGCGGCGGGTGTGCGCTTCAGTTAAACACATAAATCCCGTGAAAAAAAAGTTATATAACTTTTTTTGCAACACTTTCATGCCAATGGCCACATATTTGGCCATTGGCATGCTTAATATAACAAATGCACCCTTTATTTGGAGCTGACATAGCTCCGTTTTAATTGCAGAAATGTACTCAGTTGTCAGCTGAGTACATTTCTGCAACTTCGTCCGTTACACGGACTGGTTTGGGCTTCGTGGATCGCTCACATACCTCATTTGCATATCTTGGAGCTGCAAATGAGGTATTGAGCATTTCCACGCCCACTCCGTGTAAGAGACGTGTTAGCTGTCTCTTACACGGAGATTTGGGCTGTTGCTGAATCAGGAGGCTTACACGGAGGCTTACACTACTCTTAAACTCCGTGTAAGCCTTCCTGAATCTGGCCCATGTTTTTTTCATGAGAATCTTAAATGTATCTGCAGGATCTTTTCTACACAGGCCTCCACTAAAAACAGTCTTTGCCCAGTTGGACTTCCCTTGTCATTAAAGACAAACAAATCAACAAATAAATGAAATATTCAGACTTCCAAATTCATCAACAGTCATGTATAGATATATTGCAAGAAACGGATAGAAGATCAGAATTGTTCTACTGCTCATTAACTTCTCAATCCCTGATTTCCCACGCATTTTGTTTAGATTATGTCATATCAGGCTGATGAAGGAACATGTCTTACTACTGTTTATTTTCTAAATGTTTTCACTTGTTGAATGTTGCTACATTTATTGCATATTACACAGAGGAGTATGAAGGCCTGTGGATTACATGTATGGCACTCACAGCCACAGAGTGAGTGGACATTTTTATTTGCATAGTCTGTGATGCATTTGTACCACTATTTGCAAGGCATGATGAAAATAAATGTAATTGGTCCTAGAATGGACTTTTATACACAGATGTGGGTACCTGTATTTATACTCATTTCTTGAAGAAAGGTGTGCATGCTGTTGATATGACTGTTTGCAAACATTGGCATGTAGGCCGTTAACACATTCTCTTTACTGTAACACTACTTCTACTGCTGAATGTAATTAAACTAAAGAGTGATAAACTGATTATTTGAATGCTGATCATAATGCAACATGTTATTATTCAAAATACTTCTATTAACAATGTGATTTTTCAATGCTGTCATATACTGCTGTGGTATCACAACTTAATTTAACTACGTGGACATTCCGATTCACCTTGCATTGCATCTATTTATTCAATGCCATGGTATTTGATTAGTAGCAAGTGCTCTATCCAACCACATGTGCATTGGCTGTAATATTCATTTTTTTTAACTGATACTGCATTATCATTCTGAACAGGTGACTTTGCATTTGCCTGATGGACAGACTTTGATCAGATATAGTTAGTATATTATCACAGACTGGCAGATGTACTAAATGCAGAATTTGTAAAGAAATGTTTCTCAGTCATTTTCTTAAATTATACTGACTTATTTTAATGCATCACTTTTGCAGATTAGGTGTTGACATGTACATTTTAAATAATCAATTTACAAACACTCCTCTTGACCATCAGTTTTTAGTATAAAATGTGGTAATTTATTTTCTGGTCTTGTATTAAGCAAGCCAGGCATTTATGTTACTTTAATGATCAAAATGATTATGTTACACAAGAGTCTAATACACGATTGCCTAGAGAGAGCTGTGTGACATAATTCACTGTGTGGGTACTGGTATATGTGACTTCTAATACTTCTGTAGTACTTGCTTTCAAATGTAATATTTGGCCTTATGCAACAGTTTGCATGCTACTTAAATATTTATCAGCCATCATTAATTCTTACAAGAAGTTGAGCTAAATCATTAGCTAACAGCTAAAGCAAAGTATATTTTTATTGCAATCTACATCTTGTTAAGAAACTTCTTAATGTACATATATTATTTGTTGCATGTACTTATGTTCTGTACGTGTACTATGGTTGTGCACAGGTGTCATACTTGGTATTGGCTTTCTGGGATTTTGTTGAAGTACCAAATGGTGGTATAGCATTTTCCTTTGGCATATCCCTTATTTAATTTGCCCACCTTGTCAAAGCAATGTTGCAAAAAGCCGCATACTCCATTCACATTTGTTAGCATTGTCATGAGCTCATTTCTTACACCCCCCCCAACTTTTTTGACCTTGCTAGTGCTTTGAAAGGATGGCTTGTTGACTTCTTGACCTTATGTGGTCCTATAAAATTGCCTTTCATAGTCTATATATTTATAATTCTGTGAATTCCTAATGTGACGTCCACAGATAAATGCTACATTTCTTGCTCTGAGGAGTCCTTCCATGATGCTGATCTGATGTTGTCCCTGGAATAAACAACGTACACCACACCCAAGGGCAACACGAATCAGAGCCCGTGTCTTCAGTATGATAAATTATGTAAACTCTTGCATGAAGTGGGTACCATTTTTACAACTCTTTAGACAAAAATCAGAAAACAAAACATATACAATGCATTTCCACATGACAGCAGTATAGCATGCTTCCACTGCTGAAAGGTTCACTGTCGAATGCCTTGTGATATACATCCACAAAAGAAAAAATGTGGCAGCCTTACACAGTATTGTTAGCATACACCAGTCAGAAAAAAAAAACGTACAGCACTACAGAGAACAAAATGAGAAAGCATCAAAGCTGCAGTAATATCACTAGATGCAAGCTGTTCATATAGCATATTCTCTGTATCAGTCAACAACATTGAAGTAATAAATACATGTGGAGAGATAGGGACTGAACAATTAAACCTACACATGTACAGACATGGAATAGTATGTTATGTTTTTGATTTGTTTTTTGTAGGCTATGGTATGATCTTTCATTGTTGCACATTGCTTTAATTTTTTTCCAGTGCAAAAGATTTCCTCATGTAGAATTATTATATTTTTTTAAGAGTTAACGATGCTACACTTTCTTAAATGAAGATGTACATAACTTCAGAATGCAGATGAACCTTTCTTTGAAAGTGGAAACTGAATTGTTGTATGGGCCTATGTACTGCCAGAACTGATGTGATGCTTTGTAATACTCGACCTGTACAGATTAGCTGTGATGCTTTGTAATACTTGATGTGTACAGGTTAGCTGTGATGCTTTGTAATCCACAATGTGTACAGATTAGCTGTGATGCTTTGTAATACACAATGTGTACAGATTAGCTGTGATGCTTTGTAATACTTGACGTGTACAGATTAGATATGATGAACACTAATGGCAGTTTATATTCAGAAATATGACTGTTTGGGCCTTTAAGTGGATCACTGGAGGATTCTTTCACATTGTTGTGTACTCCTCTAAGTCAAGAGCAGGGTGTTGTCATGCAGTTCATATTCCTAAAACCTATTTATAGCTCAGTTACTGGGACTGACAGTCTGATTCATTGATGAATTTGAAAACTACATGGAATTTGCACTGCTGAGTCGCAGAGTGCAGACGGAAAACCTCAGCATGCAATCCCATTTCTCTCTCTGTCTTGTTCATTCTCATTGTGTTTGTAATTCCCAAAGACACATACATGTTTAAAATATTTGTAAAATACTTGGTAATAAGTCTTTTTTTTTTTTCTTTATTAAGATAATTCATGGTCACCACTCAAAGACTCAGGGGTATAGTGAAGCCAATAGGTTCAAAAACATCAAAGATGACACAAGGTCCAGGGCATGTCCTTTCTGCCACTTTGCATTACTCATTTAAAATTCTTTTAATTGTTTCACTGAATTAATACCAAAAACTGCTTTTATTGCAGACATTCATATTTCAAATACAACACAATTTGGAATTAGACTACATCAGAAAAGCACAAGCAACTTCCAAACCATACAATCTAAAAACATCACCCTGGAACAGAGTTACCATCCATATGAAGCAGAGTTCCTCCCTAACCCAATTCAAGTGTAACTTGGACAATTGGATGGGGGTCAAGAAATTCATGTCTGTTTTAACACCTATGTCTCCAATGGACACTGGAAGCCTGTAAATGGTTCACCTCCCAGGCTCCTGCTTGTAAATTTTAAGCATTTAAACTCATGCTTACACTTATCAAGGTTATGAGAGAGATTTGGGATGCGTGGCTAGGCTTAAAAAGGCCCTTGTGGTTGTTAGCCCAGTAAACCCTCCCGAACCTAAACAGATCAAAAATACAGAACACACAATTTGTATAATATTGATTCAGACAGTACTCTGTACATACTCACACACACATTTGGCCTACAAACCCTGCAGGCAAACACACAACATACTTTATGTGTGGGACCACAACTCCTAAATCCCCTGATGTGGTTGTTTTGCCTCAACACACTCTTTATTATTTACAGTTAGGCCACAATCACACAACCATATCCAAGTGGAACCCACCAAAACATGATATTGTCAGTAAAATGGGAGTTGACTAAAGCACAATTCAACCAGATGTGATTTTTGATGCTATATGACAACATGTCCAAAGCTTGTTGTTGAAATGAGCTGTCATTTAAATGAACTGCTTATAGGTGTGCATAAGTGTGTGTGTGTGTGTGTGTGTGTGTGTGTGTGTGTGTGTGTGTGTGTGTGTGTGTGTGTGTGTGTGTGTGTGTGTGTGTGTGTGCGTTATGCTTCTGTCTTATACATTCATAGCTAAGTACTAGGCTAGCTGCCCTTGTAGGCCATTTTAAGTCTAGCGAATTTCCCTTTTTGCCCTCAAAATAAACCCATGGTCGATAATCATATAATATCCCTAAACAGAGAAGCTGAGATCATACCACGGATAATTTGAAGTGACCAATGCATTGGATAAAGCATTTAGGAGCTGAATCTGTCCATTAGTAAACCATCAGTAGATCTGTAGATATATAGATCTGTAGAGCTGTCCATTATCTGTGTTTGCTGTTATTTTTGTGTATGTTTACTACTGATGAAGTTGTTGTTATTAGCGCTTAATGTTTTCTCTATTTATAGACTCTTATTTTTTTTGTAAGTTCAGCTTCCTGATCACCATGACAAATGACCAGCTCAGTTAATCATCATATCATAAAAAAATCCCAGGTAGATCAACAACTCATCCAATATTCGACAATTTATTTCAGTTCATGATTCAAAAACAATGAGTAAGATGAAGTTTACATCATGCAAAAGGAAAGGCAGATGTTTGCACTGTAAACATACATCTTCAGGCATGTGTCAGTTTTAATATGCAGCTGCATCACATTATCTTATTGAAAACCATTGCCACATCTGATTCCCTAACAACATTGCTGTGAAGTATAAATAAATATCACATTTACTTCAATGACTTTAGCTCTTTTTCTACATAGTAGAGGAACTATCCCCGGGATTCATGAAGCTTGGCGCAAGGCCAGTGTAAGGCTTGCACCGGCAGTGCAGTGTATAATCGGCGTAGCAGCGCCACATGCATAGTAATGAGTGCGCGCCGCAACCACAGACACGTGCAGAGGGCACGTGCGCGAGCCCAAGTAGGATGCCCGTAGGGCGTGGCTGCCGGCAGGCGATGAGCAACCTAAAGTGCTGACTGTCACAGGCTGCCTGCAATAGTAACCGCACCAGCCAGGGTCTGTGGATAATGAAACGTACGCAGAGTATGCAACATAGTACCCATTCACACAAAACGGAGAACCAAACATTAACCCACGAAGTCCAAATTGTACCCGTCCAAGGAACAAAGGATACGCGTAATACCGTGTCCGTCACGCAATGCACTGTCAGTGGGCATACCCAGTGAAGGTGTACCGCAGCATGTCAGCTCGCTGCACCTACACACAAGTAGCCCCATGGGCATGGTCACCAGCAGTAGTGAGAGTACACAGCCGGGCAGCCGTGTCGATATAACAACCAGAAGGAAACCAGATACCCTAAACACAGACAAACATGTGCATAGCAACATGTACTACACCCAGCAACGTGCCCGTCGCATACACATAGGACGGCGTATGCTGAAGCGTAATATCCAGAAGCAGAACCCATGCATGCAAATGTAATACACAACAGCCCCATCATAGCACGTAACCCGCACCCATGTATGACTGTGCACCCAACCCAGCTAGCAGCCTTGTGCAGCTGCACACCTACACACAATGGGTATACCTCAAATGTAGTATGAAGTATTGTCCTTGGCAGTGCCACGCAGGCAGATATGTACCCCACATGTCAACATCCCACCTCAGGTACTGATATTAAAATGGCTGCATGTGAATGTGTCGGCAGAATGTGTACATCCCGCATGTGGTATGGACCTGTCGAAACCCCATAGGCGTTCACACGCCACGGTGTCCATAACTGTACACATCTGGACAAAGCAGTATGTTCAGCCACCGTACTGATGATTAGCTATGCAGACATGTCAAACACAACACATATGGCGAAACATCTGCCCACCAAGCAGGACACCCCAACAGGGTGCCACATGCACAGAAGGTGAAGGTGGGACATCACACGTTGAGAATAGTGGTGCCGGATGGCCAAACACCCACGGCCAACACAAAGGATGGAATAACATGTATATGCCTGGATGAATGGGTATGTCATAGCATGGGAATAGGCTAAGCTATCCAACATAATAGCCATGCGTACCAGATACAAACTGCCAGTAACATGCAGTAGTAATGCAGGAAGGCATACACGACTGTGGGAATATCACAGGACATATGGCATGTGCCAAGTGTTGACGCATGACACAAATGTCCAGGATGGGTCTCCCTGCAAAGAGGAACATGTGCCAACCCCACCCCCCACAGATGTACCGGCAGTGGAAACACAACCCAAACACACACCAACACCACCGTCCATCCCACGATAGCAACGGAGGCTGGTCAAAGACCACCATGATGCGTGCACAAACAGGGGCACGTGTAACCGTTGCCCTGACAACCCCCCACAGGCCAACGAATAATAGTATGGACATATACATGTAATGCTGTGAAGGATGTGTGGTAGTCCTCAGTATCACAGAGGTAGGTACACAGATACACTGTAATCAACCGTGACATATGTGCACTGTACACAGCATACCTGCAGGTAATACATAGTTCATTCATGTGCCACAGAAATATCCACATACGAATGAGGACAGGGGATAGACAAGTGTGAATGGGACAAACTATGAACATAGGTTCATAGGTTCATAGGTACATAGTAGGCTATCCGCCCAAGGGCAGCTATAACCCTAGGCCATAGTTATGTTGCCTTTGCCACCCCTTCAGTTCGAAGAAAACTATGCCTATTATATTGCTGTACCTCTGTCAAGCAGTGAAATTGAAGTAATCCCTGGGGTATATCTGCAATCTCCCATCCATTGGTCAAGATTCCCCTCGAACAAGGCCAGCGAGGTGCTCTGCCTCACATGTACTGGGATGTTGTTCCACAGCATAGTGAGTGTCTGGGTGATGAATCTGTCCCTCCAGCACATTCTATTAATGACCATGTCAAGGTTCGCGTCACCTGCCCCTGTGGTTCTGAGGGATGTAGATTCATTAGGTGAAGCATAGTTATCAAATATGGGTTTGACATGGCCTTGTATGTCAGGCACAGGTCACCACTGAGCAAGTGGTATGCGACTGAATGGAGCAGGAGTCCTTTCAGTCGGGCAGCATAACACATATTCCTGAGACCCTGCATCCGTTTGACGATGAACTTATGGGGCCTTCACTGCTGCTGCAGGTGTCGGGTCAGATACCTTCTGAACGGGGCATTGTACTCAATCATAGGTCTAATGAGTGATGAGTACAAGGAGACGATGACCTCCCCTGATCTAGATGTGAATCCCTGCATGATCAGGTGGGCAATGTAGAAGGTCTACCTAACTATGTTAGCAACGTGTGTGTCGAACGAACGGTTACTGACAATCTGGGTCCCCAGATCCCTGGCAACTCCCTCTGTGTTCAGTGGATTGCCACCTATATGGCAGCTAGGGGTAACCTTGTTCTTCCTGAAGGGTATGACTATGCATTTCCCGGCATTTAGCTGTAGGCCATGTCTCTGGCACCAGATATCCATATCTGTGAGGCCCTTCTGAAGGATATCTGTGTCAGATGTGCATCCGACTATGGCACCCAGTTCGCAGTCATCTGCAAACATTGTCAGCCATAACCCCCCTGTGTTTGCTTGTACTTTGGAAATGTAGATGCTGAAAAAGAGTGGACCCAGGACTGAGCCCCGTGGGACACCGCCTGTGACCGGCTGTGAGTCCGACATGGTGCCAGCAACTATGACCGTGTGGGTTCTGTCACCTAGCCAGTTTGCAACCCATCCTGCGATGTATGGGTTCACATTCAAGCCGATGGGTTTATCAATGATACCTGAGGGGAGTATTGTGTTGAAGGCCTTTGCCAGGTCGAGGTAGGCTGTATGGACTGCCTGACCCTCATCAATGGCCTTGGTGACTGTTCCTAAAAAGTCAACCAAGTTTAAAATGCATGATCTGCTTGTGACCAAGCCAAACTGGGTTGGATGCAAAGTATGCAAGTCCCCTATGTCTTCATCTATGAGTTCCATTATGATCCTTCTCCATGGCTTTGCAGATAAGGCTTGTCAAGCCAATGGGATGGTAATTACCAGGGTCAGTGGAGGCACCGCCCTTGTGAAGTGGGACTACAGTCGCCTTGTGCCACAACTTGGGTACTTTACCTGAGGTGAGGCTAAGATTAAACAGCCGTCCTAACTGTGGGTTTAATTCCTCATTGAGTTCGTGGAGTACACAGCTGGGACACCATCTGGTCCCATGGATGCTGTGTTTACTGCCTTGGAGAGAGCATTACCCGCCTGTGCGTTACAGACGTTTCGGGGGCCACAATCCTCTGGTACAGATATCTCTCCACGTGGGGGGGGGGATGTTTGCACCGAACCTGTCAGCCAGTATGTTGGCAATGTGTGTAGGTTCAGTAATCTTCACATCATTCTGAACCCAGTCCGAGCATATCTGGGAGTGTCCTCCCAGGTGTCCAACATAGCTAAAGAAGGCCGTATGATTGTCTGTCGAGTCCTTGGTGATTTATCTATCGGATTTGCCCTGGATGATGTCATGAGAGCTTGTAGTTCTTCACATATAATGAGCAAGGGTGTCATACCTTACAAGGATTCTGCTCTGTCTTGTAGTAGCTACCTCCTGTCATTGTAGAGCTTGTGTATGGCTGGGGTACACCAGACTGGATGCTTGGCTTTGGTACAAAGAGTCTCAGTTGTGTAAGGGATTGCCTGATCCATGCAGTCCTGTAGGTGCTGGTAGAAGGCATATGTAAGTGATTCAGCGGCTTGAGTAATGTTTACCACTGGCTCAGGGGCCTTAAAGGAGACCACACTAGTGTTTAGAAGTGTGAAGTCGGCTTTTGAGAAAGCCATATGTATGGTTACCGGCACCACCCACAGCATTGTATGCCAATAGCAGAAGCTATTGTATGTTGTCCAAATACACGTGTCCATACACATGGAACATCATAGCAATAAACCACGCCTGGATGTGGGTGATGCTAGACATACCCACGGCAGACGTGGTGTGTTCCCGAGGCTGACGACTGAGGGACCACACACATAGCCGGCCTTAGGCATAGGCCAAGTAGGCAGCCGCCTAGGGCGCCGCTCTGCTAGGGGCACCTTTCCAGCCTTTATTTGGTGTAGGTAGACCAGGATGGGGGTAGCGGGTGATGTGGCGGGGGCACCATGGAGTCCTTTTGCCTAGGGCACCACCTGACCTAAGGCCACACTTACAGTACCCACACCCAGACGCGGGTCATTGCTAATATGCTATATCATCTATGGAAAGAAACCATATATTCCCAGACATAATGGCACAGCATAATGCCTGCCCGCCGCCCAAAGCAGACATACGGTACCCACGGCGGTGCGGACGTACTGCGCGAGATGTCCGTAACCAATGTCGACACTGTCTCGCTATGTGAAATAATGTCAACATAGCGATTCGATACTAAACAGCGACGGAGAGCCCGATGTCCCCGTTGCTGAGCTGTATAACCTGTTCCGCCATGTTAAATGTGTGTAGCAGAGCGGGACTACCCCAAACTAAGCAACGGACATGTCCGTGGCTTGGTGGAAGCCGTCACGCAATGTTAAACCCATGTAATATAGCGATACAGGTTATAAATACCGAGGTTTAGTAATGGAAATAGGTCCGGTCGACCCAACCATGTGCAATTACTATAACAAGATCTACAACGGGCACGCCGGCCAATCAGCGCACACGTCTAGGAATAATGGGGGGGGGATATGGTATCATAGACACAGACAAACCGTGCCCATGTGACTCGTCTGACATTCGTACATGGTCACGGCAGTTCCGTACACTAGGCGGACAAGACCAAGCCCAAAGCACCACAGGAACACCCTGACAATCGAAGGCCTGTATGCGTAGGGGATATAAGCCCCTGTGATCTGAATATCCCTGCGGTCACGACATATGCATCCTGGGCCATGAGCGGGAGGGAATGAGGAATGTTTAACATGTAGTACCGCACCTTTCCCAGCAGGAGAATGGATGCTTGTGACGTGCGTGAGTGCGGGGGGGTGGGGTGGGGGATATGTAAATTAGCTAAGTGCCATGGGTATGCATGTAAATGAGACTGAACAGCTAACGTGTAGTGGTCACAGTAACCGGCAAACGTGAATGCAGTCCTGTTTGAATTACGACTATAGAACATATAAATGTGAATGTGTACGTAATGCGTCCATGCCGCAAAGACTGTTACATGTGTAAAGGTGAAAGTGCGTTCCGCACACGTCCGTCAAACGGAGCAGAGATCTGTTACCGGAACAGTCACAACTAACACAGGCCACGTAACCACACAGACCCAGTAAACATATGTAACCAGAATACGGATATGCATGTGCACCTGCGCGTAACCCACAATTAGGAAATGCAAGTGCGCGTATGCTTGTGTGATCCGCTCACAGCAGGGAATGTTAAGGCTGTGTCCTCCATGTCAATCATACATGTCTCAAAACTGTCAGCCCCTGAAAGTATGGAATCGGGCAATGCCATGTAAAGTACCATTACAAATAGTGAGAAACACATGCTATGTGATAAGACAAACATAGAATGTGGATAGAATAACATGTGTGTTAGTAGTATGGATAGACGACGGTTATGCATCTGTAACTCGACCCACTTGTCAGAAGGTGCCCCCATACAAAAAGTGTTCAGTTGGCTCACACTTGTTGACCGGGCTAGGCTAGCTGGATATATGTCCAGTGTCAGCAGAGGCCCGTGGAGAAATGCTCCACACACAATAATAGCACAACATACTAAAGTACTCATATATGTAACCAAAAAAGAACAACAATAGAAAGTGTCCTGAAAGGACTGGTTACACACAGATCCCAGACGACAGAGAAATATATGGCCAGTGGAAGCACGTCACAATTACGGGATCATGTCCCTATAGAAGCAAGAAGGTCTCACATGACACGCCAGCGAATTGCCAGATAGACACAGGTCAATGTAACACACAGCAACATTAAGGGCCAACCAGCCGTACACCATGCCAGAACCTGTACAGTGGAAAGGTATGGCATGGTGATTGATGTGTGTACACAGGTAATCCACAGACAGTAACAAAACAAGGTATGAAACGAGGGGTTCACATGTATATATCTACACACAGCAGTCCGACGGCCCGTATATATGACGCATGGACATAGATTTGTCACCTGAAAACAAGATGTAAACAACTACAGTTTAGTCCATATCATATTGATATAGTAATAATACAGTCATATTCATATTTAACATTGTGACTCTGATTTACATTCATATTTATACAAAATATGCATGTAATTGTACTTATTTATTCCATGATTTGGAATCTTAATGCAACAATTATACACATTGATATACAAAAGCATTATCAACACACTACATTCTAAGGTTTACTCACAACAATTATCAACTATGTTTCAATATACTGATTGTATTGACCAATATTGAATTTATATTAACACATCGTTGTTGTATTATTGTTTCCATTCAGTAATGTATGCAACACTGAGTTCTACATGTCACTTTATCATCAAGACTTGGAGCACGGTCCACTTAACTATGAGCAAGTTTATTAATCAGTTGACTTTAAACTGACTCTGAAGGAAGTATATAAGGGACGACTATCTAATGTATCTCGTACTCCGACGATGCTCCATGTTAGTGGGTGAAAGAGCTCAGTATCCTTTGACTGTGGAGTGTATCGTTTTTGTCATCGTCTGTCTTGGCATGGTTTATGTTCAATAATGTCTTTTATGAAGATGACCAGGACTCAGGGTTTGCTGTATTTCTGCTTACTGGCACATGGATATAGATAGGCCAAGTAATACATAATATGGGTAGTCAAACAGACATCTGCGATTGGGGAACATACAGCAGCAGTCAAAACCACTGGCCAGATGGAGACAGTCCAAGTTCTACACTTTACATATGCACATTGGTGTCCATTGTAGGACCCCAAAAATTGATCCGTATGCAATATCAACCAGCTGCAATTGACCCAGAAGAAGTGACAGCCGTGACTACGGCACAGCTAGACATATGCACCACCAGCGTGTTTAAGGTTGATGACAAGTGTCCATGAAATGCAGGACATATGAACAGAAATCCCCAGATTGTTGAGTCCATAGAAGTGCGTCCACATCCCAGTCCCACACACATGAAGGATGTGTGATGGGTACCGTCGAGGGTTGCAGCCATGGGATCCTGGGTATGCAGAAATGGGGCTCGGTGTTGTTTGGCAGATAATCCGTTGTCCCACCCCGTGGGAGAGATGTGGGTATAGCACATGCCTTACTCCCCACTAATAATGCAAAGCATCCACCGGATAATGCTAAAAGCAGGTGTGAAATGTGTACAGCCCTATATCAGTGTCCAGTAGGCAATTCCCATGGATGGACAAGCGTACGACCAAGATGGCACCCATAACTGGAAACCTGGTGGAATTACACAGCTGCAGTAAGGCATAACACAGGAAATACAGATAGGGACTACAGTAGACACTCCCCATACAAAGTCAGACCACCATGCGAATACCGGCGTACACAGCACTCAATCTGCCATCACCAAAATGGGGATCACTCGCTTCCATACTGCGGAACAAATGGGCGACCTGTGGAACACATACTAATGGCACACTAACATCTTCAACTAGAAAGGTCATAGAATGGTTAAACTATGGTGTTCCCACTTATAAAGAACATCCTTCAATGAATTAATAGGATTAATGTCAATTGACCATGGAATACACCTAATCAACATAAAATAACCGCTGGCACCTTATGGCGCACAATCCAAAAAACACATAGGTAGATGAAACAGTCAACGTAGAAATTTGTCCAGGACAGTGCCCAAATGGTATAAAAAGGTTCCTTCATAGACAAGTAAGCGCTTTCACCCGTAGGCTCCGTCAGACTTACACATAACATAAAAGCATCCAGGCTTTAAATATCCCTCCTTACACTTTCATTGATCAATTTCTCAGCAAACAATGAACAATTAACACCAGCATATAAAGCGCAGATGCAATGTTAACTACACACACATATATTAACATCTCCAAAAACATCCTATCAAAACATGTATTATATGATATTGTACTATGCCTAATACTCATCAATCAAAGATCTAACAATATATATAGAAGATATGTATATCTTATCAATGTAATACAGTGGTAAACAACTGAAAGAGTGGACTAATGTGTGTTAAATGTATATCTGTACCTAAACTACATTCCTGTTATTTGGGTTTAAGCCACCTGCTTCTCAAAGGAGGCTTAATCTGTGTTTCATCATTCAGCCCTGGTGTGTGGTCAACTCTCCACCTAATAATCCATCTCAATCCGCATTCTAAAGCATAGTCGATGAGGTCCCCCCCTCTGGTATTATAACCTAGCCTTTGTAAAACACTGAATGTAAACGTATACCTTGTAATGTGCTCATAGCCGGCCATAGGCATAGGCCAATCCTGCGGCTGCCTAGGGTGCCGCACTAGTAGGGCCACCTTTCTAGTAGGAATGTCATGTAGGTACACCAGGATGGGGGCACCATGTGTTGTGGTGGTGGGCGCCATGGAGCCCTATCACCTAGGGCAGCGGTCGATCTAAGGCCGCTGCCGTAGGAGGGGTAGTACGGTCTGCAGGTATGTGCCGAAGTGCACATGAAACAGCGGTCTACAAGGATTACCCATAGTGGTGACACCTGCACAGACGGCTATAGCGGGACACACACACGACCATGCATACAGCTCAGATAGACATACACACACCATAAACAGGCAATTATACACAAGGTTTATGGCGTGTACGGGTACAGTGTCAGTACAGCAAGGATAGCTGTCTGCCACGATATCCAGCAGATGTCTCTAGGGCGTTCTGGAATACGGACATTGCATGGACAATGAGTGGATATGCATCGTACCACAGTTCTATGTGTCAGCCGTGCAAATATGCGATACACGGGACAGACAGCTGTCCATGCAAGAGCAGCGCTATGGGCACAACATAGGTATGTATATGTATACATCGAGAGAGATACAGACGGACACATGTGGCAAGGCCGGGAGTGTAACGTACACAGCACAACCCCACCACACCACAGCAGGGCGCACGTGGAGAACACGCTACAGAGGTCACCAACCACAGCAGGCACACAGGCAGTCCACGAGCTGCGTCTCACCATCCACAAACACAGAGATGGCGGCAGGATATAAGTGTTCTGCGGAAACTCTAAAGCCATACCCCATGAACCCATGCGGCTGGGAGCATAGACACACACACACAGCTGGCAGGCATGGGGATTGACCACACCCCCACATACCCAACCGCACAACAGTATGACACAGGTATGGGATGCGCTACGTGGACCACTGAACACAGCACCATCAGAGGCACACGTCCAGGTGGGTGACAACATCCGTAAAGGAATAGACGCAGATAGCCAAGGTATGTGTTGCGAAGCATCTAAAATAACTACTCTCTACTAGGGCAGCTGTGAACACACACATAGGGAAGGGCCGGGAGTAGAACCTACGCCTACCTACATGAACACACTACAGCATGATGCATTTACAGAATGCGCTACCGAGATTACTGAGCACAGTGCTGTCAGAGGCATACTTTTAGGCGGGTGACATCATCCGTAAGGGAATAGCTGACAATAGCCAAGGTATGTGTTGCGAAGCGTCTAAAAGCAAGTCCATCTGCAGTGGCAGCTGGAAACACACACACGGGGAAGGGACGGGCGTCGAACCTACGCCTACCTACATGAACACACTACAGCATGATGCATTTACAGACCGCACTACCGAGATTACTGAGCACAGTGCTGTCAGAGACATACTTCTAGGCGGGTGACATCATCCGTAAAAGAATAGATGCCTATAGCCACGGCATGTGTCGGGAAGTGACTAAAGGAACCACTCTCACGAAGGGCATCTGGAAACACACACACACGGGGAAGGGCTGGGAGTTGAACCCATGCCTATCTACATGAACACACTACAGCATGATGCATTTACAGAACGCGCTACCGAGATTACTGAGCACAGTGCTGTCAGAGGCATACTTCTAGGCGGGTGACATCATCCGTAAGGGAATAGCTGACAATAGCCAAGGTATGTGTTGCGAAGTGTCTAAAAGCATGTCCATCTGCAGAGACAGCTGGAAACACACACACACACGGGGAAGGGCTGGGAGTCGAACCTACACCTATCTACATGAACACACTACAGCATAATACATTTGCAGAACGCGCTACCGAGATGACTGAGCACAGTGCTGTCAGAGGCATACTTCTAGGCGGGTGACATCATCCATAAAGGAATAGATGCCAATAGCCAAGGTATGTGTCTGGAAGCGACTAAAGGAACCACTCTCACCAAGGGCATCTGGAAACACACATACACACACCTCACCCACACATGGGGAAGGGCCGGGAGTCGAACCTACGCCTACCTACATGAACACACTACAGCATGATGCATTTACAGAACGCGCTACCGAGATTACTGAGCACAGTGCTGTCAGAGGCATACTTCTAGGCGGGTGACTTCATCTGTAAGGGAATAGCTGACAATAGCCAAGGTATGTGTTGCGAAGCGTCTAAAAGCATGTCCATCTGCAGAGGCAGATGGAAACACACACGCACACGGGGAAGGGCCGGGAGTCGAACTTACGCCTACCTACATGAACACACTACAGCATGATGCATTTACAGAATGCGCTACCGAGATGACTGAGCACAGGGCTGTCAGAGGCATACTTCTAGGCGGGTGACATCATCCGTAAAGGAATAGATGCCAATAGCCAAGGTATGTGTCGGGAAGCGACTAAAGGAACCACTCTCACCAAGGGCATCTGGAAACACACCTACACACACCTCACACACACAAGGGGAAGGGCCGGGAGTTGAACCTACGCCTACCTACATGAACACACTACAGCATGATGCATTTACAGAATGCGCTACCGAGATTACTGAGCACAGCGCTGTCAGAGGCATACTTCTAGGCGGGTGACATCGTCCGTAAACGAATAGATGCCAATAGTCACGGCATGTGTCGGGAAGCGACTAAAGGAACTACTCTCACCAAGGGCATCTGGAAACACACATACACCGGGAAGGGCCGGGAGTCAAACCTACACCTATCTACATGAACACACTACAGCATGATGCATTTACAGAATGCGCTACTGAGATTACTGAGCACAGCGCTGTCAGAGGCATACTTCTAGGCGGGTGACATCATCCATAAGGGAATAGCTGACAATAGCCAAGGTATGTGTTGCGAAGCATCTAAAAGCATGTCCATCTGCAGAGGCAGCTGGAAACACACACACACACACCTCACACACGGGGAAGGGCCAGGAGTCGAACCTACGCCTACCTACATGAACACACTACAGCATGATGCATTTACAGAACGCGCTACCGAGATTACTGAGCACAGCACTGTCAGGAGGCATACCCCTTGGCGGGTGATATCATCTGCAGAGGCAAGGCAGCCGATAAGGAATGAAGACAGAGTGCGCAGTCACACAGCATGTTACCATCCCAAGGTGGGCGTACAGTAACACGGTAGTGCTGCAGTCAGGAATACCAACTAACTACGGAGCAGTACATCACGACATGGATACGGGATGCACCACATACAGTATACCCTATGAGAGGGCATCCGGCGGCACAATGTAGGCAGCCATTGTGGCATACCAACCACATATGACTCACCTGGATGGTCACCATGGCTATGCAGGATGTCATTGGCCATGGCTACACGCCTAGTAGCAGACATCTGTGCCGACTGTAGTGTTTACCCCCGAATGGTGTACTGGCCATGCCCTCACACCTAGCGGTTGCGAAGGGGAGACAGACATGCACACGAGGTATCAACGCAGACGGGCGCGGTGTGCACTGTACTGTGTGTCCATCTACACAGCTGCTTACTGGGCATGCTCAGACACTTAGTATCTGCACAGTGCAGACATGCATACACATGGGGTGAAATCATGGAAGGCAGATTGTGGACCATCGTGTGTGTCCACCCACACAACAGCAACCCGGCCATGCCACAGACGTGGCGGTTGTGAAGGGGAAACAGGCATGCACACAGGGTATCAACGCAGACGGGCGCGGTGTGCACTGTACTGTGTGTCTGTCTACACAGCTGCTTACTGGGCATGCTCAGACACTTCGAATCTGCACAGTGCAGACATGCATACACATGGGGTGAAATCATGGAAGGCAGATTGTGGACCATCGTGTGTGTCCACCCACACAACAGCAACCCGGCCATGCCACAGACGTGGCAGTTGCAAAGGGGAAACAGGCATGCACATGGGGTATCAACGCAGACGGGCGCGGTGTGCAGTGTGCTGTGTGTCCATCTACACAGCTGCTTACTGGGCATGCTCAGACACTTAGAATCTGCACAGTGCAGACATGCATACACATGGGGTGAAATCATGGAAGGCAGAATGTGGACCGTCGTGTGTGTCCACCCACACAACAGCAACCCGGCCATGCCACAGACGTGGCGGTTGCAAAGGGGAAACAGGCATGCACACGGGGTATCAACGCAGACGGGCGCGGTGTGCAGTGTACTGTGTGTCCATCTACACAGCTGCTTACTGGGCATGCTCAGACACTTAGAATCTGCACAGTGCAGACATGCATACACATGGGGCGAGATCATGGAAGGCAGAATGTGGACCATCGTGTGTGTCCACCCACACAACAGCAACGCGGCCATGCTCACACACGTAGTATGTGCTACGCGCCGTCCGGCATGCAGACGGAGTGCACACACCGCAAGTCATGGCCAGGTAAACCCGTATACACGCACAGGGTGGACACATATGCAGTTACACGTACACACACAGATGACAGCACAGGCGTCACGGGTGCAGGCTGAACATGTACACACTGCAGTGAACACTGTAGCTGCCATGCCAGCACCATGTCATCAGTGCAGCAGTATGCCTCACGGTCCAGCAACAGCATGTGACATATGTCCACAAGTCTATGTGGCGGTGTACATCTGTCTTGCAGAGTACACATGTACTATCAATGGTCCCACAGGTGTAATGTAGTCCACCCATACCGGTATACATGGTCAGGCGTGCTCCACACATACCACGGGCCTGACACAGATATGACACATGACTGCAGCTGTACCACAGTGAAACAATGTCTGGATATGTCATATATGTGATTTCCTGGCTGTGTGCATGGACTGCACACAGGACACATACGAAGCCTGTGATGTACCACATGCATAACACTGGCGTACGCGGTAATACACACATGAAGGGAAGGTGGACACATGTCTGTGGTATGCACCCCCTACAGGGTGTAGCGGTGTTCACTGGGACACATACCCTTGTACAGTTAGCCTGTGACAGCTGTGATACCATACCACAGTCCATGTTCCATGTATGTCGACACACATGTCACAATGTAGCAATGCATACACACATGGCAACAGGGGATACATGTGACACGTGTACTGTGCACGGTGCAGCCATGCATGAGAGGTGTCCGATGTCCATATCACAGTTGCAACCCCCTACCACATGCATACCCATCATGGGGGCCGTCATATGGTGGCATAGTAACAGCACGCATGGCAGTATGTGTGTACACCATGTGTTGAAACACCTGTCCACATGCATGTGTGCAGGTGCTGGTCACAGGTGTGTCACACACCATCCTACCCTGCCATGTGCATACAGTCTGCTATGTCGCCTTTACATGACAGCGCTGCCATAATGCATACCCATCGGCCATGCGTCATCGACCATATGTCACATGGCCACTGTAACCCCTACCACCTCCCAAGTGCATATATTGGCACAGCTGCCAGATACAGTGGTGGTACGCAGGATGCACTACATACTGCTGCATGCCTGCACATATCCCATATAGCGGGTGTGGCATTCCTAGCACCAACATATGTGCAGGAATGTGTGCCCATGTATGCCACAGATTGGGGGGACTATGTGCCACGTGCCACACATCACTGTACACCATGGTAGAGATCTGTACATACCTCAGTGTGGGGTGCATGGATGTGGATGGTGCAGTACATGCAACATGTCATCCCTCCGTGTAGACATGTGTGGTCACCACCATGTCAGTGTGTCAACATGTGTGTATGTCTGCTGCCTGTTGTGAGGGTGTATGCAGATATAGTGTTGTGACTGGACACTAACCACACAGGGTGACCATCCCGTACTGGTGCTGCATTGTACAGCCCTGTCAATGCCATACTTGTCAGCCTTACTGGCCACCTGTGCAAGACCACCCCCTGTGACATGGCGCGTGGGTGCATTGTATTGTGAGGGTGCTGACCACACAGGCAGGTGTCCCCATCTGCACACAATGGGGTGTGTGCCATAGAGGTGTATGCCCTGCGATTACGGACATATTCCTGTACTGGTACAGCATCCAACTGCTGCACACCGTGCACCACAGCTAACAGGTGACACCTGTGGTCAGTTGCCAGCACACTGCGTACGACACCTGCAGAATGTCACCATACCTGTACTGTGTCATGCCATGTATGTGATGTCTCTGTCCACCATAGCCTGTGGCAACGACCACAGGTGTCAGGTGCAGTATATGTGTGGACATGTGCGTCATGTACCGTGTAAGCAACGTTACACTATATCTGGCTCTGTGCTCCGCAGGTTTACGTGTATAACCTCTCTTCTTGCAATCTCGACTGTCTGTTCTCTATATCGCAAAAGCTTTGCACCTGCTCCCATAGTATTCCTACATAGGTAAAGTGCATGTATACTAAATGGAGTACTACACTAGCCTAGAATCCCCTTGAGTACCCACTTCCCTATAGGTGCCTTCTGACCCAGTTACACAGCAAATGCATTCACGTTCTCTGGCATGTTGAAGGGTCAATTGCTAGCAACCTCTCCTGTTCAGATGGTGAATCTGGGCATCCTGGGCACTGTTACAGGTGCCTCATGGACACGGACAAGCCGCACCTCCCCCACTAAACATAATACATGTGAGAGATGCAACTATATAGCCAGACAGGGGGCTGTGCTCTCTCAAACCATGACCAGCAAGACCAAACGGGAGGGGAAGGACACCATGCACACCACAAACCCAGTGTCACATGTAACTATCACAAATGCTAATCAAACACATGAACACACTAAGACATACTTGGAGGCACTGTTAAAACATGTAATGAACCTAACGAGGCCTCTGAAGCAGACACCCAAGCAACTGCCTCCACAAGACATAGGACATGCAACACATAGTTCTCAATGTCAGTGTGCTAAACAGTCAGAGCCCCAAAGGCCACACACAATGCCAGACACACTTGTAATGGGTGACGCCACAGTCAGACACACCAACGTCCCACCCACCAGACTGAACAAGGGAATGATCACAGTAGGCTGCCTGTCGGGCGCTGGAATCCGCCACATGACACACGCACTCAGGTCACTCCGCAGCATGTACAAGTATGTCGCGGTCATTGCCCATGCTGGTGTCAACGACCGGAGACATACCACCCTGGGATACATGAAAGGAGACATAGAGGGCCTCTCAGATTGTGTAGCCCAGGCCAGCATGTCCCTGACCCTGGGCAGTATCCCACCCTCATCAAGTATGATGCCACTATACTGGCTCCAAGTGGTCACCCTTGATAATGTGCCTGGTTACCGGTGTCAGTCTGAGGGGATCCAAATTCCTCTTACCTGGGATGACATGCTTGGCACGCCACGCCCCTTCGCAAGGGATGGCTTGCACCTGTCACCCCTGGTCTTCAAGGGTTTGGCTAAGGCACCTGCCACCCCCACAGTGCCCACTGCAGGCAAGGCTGGAATGATAAACCTACCACCCTACACTACAAACCTGGAGAAAAGACAGGGTAATACTGCTCAGTGCCAGTGGTCTACACCCAAGCTGCACGCCCTCAAATGCCCTCCTCAGTATGGAGGTCATCGATGTCAGTGCTGTGACTGAAACATTGTTCAGGGCTGCTGAGAGCACCCCAGCACTATCAGGTCATACCCCATATCACGCGTTCAGGACCATAACCCGGACCTAACACAGAAGGAGGGGGAGTCTCCATTTCCATGATGGATACCCACACCTCCAGGTTGGCAGAAATGCACATAGCAGCGGGGAATATCCAGGTGCAATTAACCATGGGTAGGACTGCCCTACAGTTTGTTGCATGCTACAGACCACCCTCCCAAACCCAGGATACCCGCACAGCCTTCCTGAAGACACTGGTGAGTATGAATGCTCTCACAACACCGTCATATTGGGTGACATCAACCACCCATACATAGACTGGGAACATTACCCAGGACACAGCACCCTACACCAAAGGTTCCAGGTGTTCATACACCTGAATGCTGTGGAACAACCATGCACCATACCCACAAGGGGAAGAACTATACAAGTTCTGATCATCACAGATGGGGACGACATGCTCCACACAGGATGTACATCCCTCAACGGTGAGGTCAGACCATATAGTGAACTCACTGGAGATCCGCATCCTGCACCCAACACCTGCATGGGAGACCACAGTGAAGACCTCTCCACAGCGAACCTCACATGTCATACGACTGGTGTGGTACCCTACAAGGCCTCCATGCCAGTGGTAAACACAGGCCACACTGCTGAAACCCTTACAAATGCCTTCTAAGAGCACCCCCAGGAATGTCTGCACCAAGCGATCCCTGATAACATTAGGACCTTGTCCACCAAAGGCAGGCACATGGTCTGGTGGACCCCAGCCATTAACAAACCGTACAACAAGAGGTGAAAGCTACTACATGACAGAGCAATATCAGTATATCAGTACCAGGGAAGGCATCACTGATTAATACTGGCGTTAACATACGATCACTCATACAATCATCCAAGGCCGCCTGTGGGACTGGACTTGCAAAGGACACATAAGACAACCATAAGGCCTTCCTTAGCTATGGTAGGAACATGGGTGGAAGCACACAGTTATGCTCGGAATTAGTCCAGAATGGTACAATGATCACTGAACCCACAGACATTGCCAACAAACCGGCAGACAGGTTCCGTGCATACATCTACCCCCCCCCAAGAGGGGACGTATCCATCCCACCAGAGTCTAGCCTCCCAAACATCCCGTATGCCCAGGAGCGAGCTGATATCTGTAAAGCAGTGAACACAGCATCAATGGGACCAGATGGTGTCCCCGGCTGTGTGCTACATAACCTCAATGAGGCCCTCACCCCGCACATAAGGCTGCTGTTTAATCTTAGCCTTACTATGAGCTACGTACCCGATGGATGGCATACGGCAACTGTGGTCCCACTCCACCAAGGTAGTGCTCCTATGGACTCTGTACATCTCTGCCCTATAAGCTTGACAAGCCTTGTCTGCAAAGCTATGGAGAGGTCCATACTGGAGCCCATAAATAAAGACATTGGTGTACGGCAAATACCGGAACATACCCACATCCGCTTAGTCAAGGTCAGATCCTGCCTCCCGAACCTGGTCGACCTGTTTGGAGGAGTCACTAAGGCCATTGATGGGGGTACGTCGGTTTGCACAGACTACTATGACCTGGCGACAGCGTGGGCATCATAGAAAGGCTCACCAGCGTAGATGTAGAGACATATGTCACACGATGGTTTGCCAACTGGATGGAGGTCAAACCCCACAGGGTTAGTGTTCCTGGTGCCATGTCAGACTCCAAGCTGGTCTCGAGTGGTGGCCCACAGGGCTCAGTCCTGGGCCCCCTCCTGTTTGGCATTCAACCTTCCGATGTGCATGCAAACATAGGGGGATTGTGGCAGACAAGGTATGCAGATGACTGCAAACCGGCCACCATACTCAGCACCCCATCAGACACGGACATCCACCTGGGGTCTCATAGAAATGGATAACTGGTGCCAGAGCCATGGCCTGAAGCTACATGCCAGGGAAGGTATAGACCTACCCTTTGGGAAAGACATGTTCACCCCGAATTACCACATAGGTGGTAATCCATTAAACATGGTGGACGTGATCAGGGACATGGGTACCAAACCTGTCGGTAACCTCTCTCGACACTCACATTGCCAATGTGGTTGGGAAGACATTCCACTGTGCCCACCTGGTCATGAAGGGATTCACATCCACATCAGGGGAGGTCATTGTACCCCTGTACTCTTCACGCATCAGACCAATGATTGGGTACAACATCACATTTGGAATGTACCTAACCTGACACCTGCAGCACTCAGAAGGACCTCAAACTTTCCACAACACAGGGATAAAGGTGCTGAAACATATGTCACATGCTGCCTGACTGAGGGGACTCCGGCTGTATACCTTCTCATACCGTCTGCTCTGAGGTGATCTGTGCCTGACATACACGGCCATGTCCGACCTGGGTGTCATGGACATGTTCCACCTCCTAGGCTCCAAACAACCACGGGCACGGAAGCAACTGACAGAAACCTCAACACAGACATAAATAGGACATGCTGGAGGGACAGGTTCATCGCCCAGAGACCCCCTACAACATGGAAAAGATTCCCAGCCCCTGTGAAGCAGAGCCCCTTACTGACTCTGTCCAAGAGTAATCCTGATGTGTGGATGGGAGATCGTAGGTATGCCCCAGGCATCATCTCTGTGTCACTGCTGGACAGAGGGACAGCGGACCAATGGATATAGTATCCTCATCCTAAGGGGTGGTGAAAGCCACACACACTCTGGCTAGGCTTACACATGCCGTAGGGCACATAGCCTGGTATGTAACTATGCACCTATGTACCTATGTAGGTGTCCAGGCAGGTTGCGGGTACCTGTGGTATGCTGATATTGCCAGATGTGCCTGTGGGTAACCCACAGCTACACGTGGGGGACTGATAACAGTGCTCCCAGTAGGCACATGCAAGTACACCATATGAGGCATACAGGTTAACAGAACCAATATGGTGCTACACATGTAACCGTCACACATACCGTGTACACAGCTCAATGTATGCTGCACCTGCACTACATGGTATGTCTGCTGCATGATGACAGTACACAACCCACGTCACATACGCACCTGTCACCTGTCATGCACAACCACTGCAACATACACATCACACACTATGCGGACACAAGTATCACATACACCTCTCACTAACTTGTCCACCCTGTGCATCAGAATATATTTGCATAACCGTGCACCGATGGTGTGGATGACAGTGATGCGGCAGAGGCTTCATCATATGCACAGGGTGATATGTGTGCCAGGGGCATAGGCTGTACCAATGGATGACATCATGTGTGCGTGTAAGGGCCGGTGCATTTACTGGGCATGACTGTGCAGAATGCATGTGGATGTGGTGGAGCCCTCTGTGATGCCTACACAGGGTATACTTGGCAGCTCCAGACTGTACAGTGCAGGTTGTACGGCTCACTGTGTCCGTCTGTGGCCACGTGACCCGTGCCTGCCTGGGGTCACACGGGCACTACCGGGTGGAGGTATGGAGTGGCCACTCTCTGATGACACATGTCCGCTGGAATGGTGTCCACGCTGGGACCAGCCAGGGCCACGTCCACGTGGCCTGCTGTGTCCTGGTGTGGTTGGTGTAGCACCAGCTGCACTGCTGCTGCTACCGGCACTGTGTGAGTGGGCATGAGAGGTGGCAAGCACACGTTGACCTACACTAGGTGGTGTTGCTGGCCTACGGGCACGTGTCCTATGCCTCACCCCTACCAGGTGTTCCAGCACAGACAGCTCACGCTCGCGAATTGACATACCTCGGTCGAGGATTCCAACCATCTCACCTAACCGCCTATCCAGAACATTAGCAAGCTGCTGTTGAGCATTCGCCAATGACTGGATGTTCTCATTTAGGGAACGTATTGCGGCCCTCTGCAGCCTCTGCCCTTCTTGGTTCTGCCGTTCAGCACATGCCTGTGCCGCCATTACAGTCTGGAACATGCGTCTGGTGATACCAGCTGCTGCACCCTGTACAGCAGGTGCATGTCTGCCAGAGCTCCTACGAGCAGCACCAGCCACATGCCTGTGTGGCACATCACCAGTCATTACACTGGCAACATGGTGTGTACCCGCACCTTCTGTAGCCACCACACATTCCTGCTCAATGCCAACAGACGCTGACTGTCCTTCCTCTATGGGCAACGGTGATGTGGTATGTGTCGGCATCAGAACCGTGTGCAGAGATGAAGGGGACATAGGTGGGATGGTAACCAATGGCACAGCTTCTGCCCCTGACAACCCTGCCTGTGCCTCATGCATATGGTCATCACCGCTAGTATCTGTGGGGACACTAACATCAGATGGAACGCAGGAGGGGAACGCACCTACACCACCTGTGAATACAAAGACATACTGTAAGATACATTACACACACGCAGACACACACACACACACGCAGACACACCCACAGACACACACACACACAGACACACACACGCACGCAGACACACACACACACAGACGCACACACATGCTGACACACACACGCAGACACACACACACACGCAGACACATCATGCATGTGATATTGCAGATGGCATGCAGCATTCCCACACCACAGCTCAGTGAATGCAGGCCAGACATTAATAGTGGTAGTATGCATACTGCCCTGGGGTGCACACTACATCAAGCAGGTGTCATTTCAGTAGGCATGCAGTACACACATTCATGGTAGTTTGCATGCATCACCGTGATACACCGTGTGGCCACAGGCAGGTTAACAGTACACATGGCTGGCGTCACTTTGACATGTACTCCGCCAACATGTGCGATAACACGTGGACATGTGACAATGGTGTCCCACCACATGCACCGCATCATACTGGACGTCACAGTGCAGTGTTATGTGTACAGGCTACAGATAGAATGCATGTGTAACAAAGATGTCTGTGCAGGTGTGGTTGGTTTGAGCCATGTACATAGCTATACAGTGGGGAGTACAGGCACTGTGCCACTGCATGGCAGCAAGACACAGGTATGTTTCTGTGCGATGCGTAACATGGACGCATTGCATTGCCATGTCTGCAACACAGTCATGCTGTTCCACAGCATGTATATGATAGACATTGGTGGCACCTCCAGTGACTGCAGACAGGCATTGCGGTTGTCTGGTGTACCACATCAAATGTACAGGTGGTCCACTACAGCTATGATCGCACTATGTGTGGACAAAGTGCAACGGTGTCTATCCACTCCAGATGTACTGTGTGGCAACATGCCTGTGGGTATCACCCATGGCCATGTTTGACTGGGTCATGGACAATTGTGTGTGATGGGCATCGTGTACCCATCCCTGTGGTGGCCCATGTGACATACACCCATAGTAGTCTGAGGTGTCACAATCCCAAGGGCTATGCAGACAGTGTGGATGTCTGCTATGTCGGGCGTAGGTCATGTCATGGTGTGACAATATTGCAGACAGAACACCACGTGCGTGGGACATGTCATGTGCCATGTCACAACGTGTGCACACAATGCAGGGGCATAGGTCACATTGGTAACACCTGTGTGCTGGCCAGATCACAGCTCACTATGTGGCACTGTGTGCATACCACAAATGGCATTCCGATGCATACTACATATGCAGCCATTGTAGAACACCTCCACCATTGTATGCATAGCTGACTGCACATATCACACCGACGGGTTATGTGGTGTCATGCCGGTGTATACTAACGGTTGTATCTACTGTACATGGGTGGCGTGTGTGTCAGGTGGTGCAACCTGTATACCATGACTGGAGCAGACCCAGGTGTGCATGTCATACCTGGCCACATGGCGAATATCTATGCACTGTAACATGCCTGTTACTAACAACAGTCTCACCTGCGACGGACCCATGGCTGTGCGACACGCCAGAGGTACCTGTATAGGGGTGACACAACAGTATACACATTATCCATTACTGTAGCCACAGTAAACACTGTGCATGTCACATCATGTACCTGTGTGGTAGCATGTGTTATGCACATGTCTGCAAACACAACGTAGCATACTGTAGTATGCGGCTTGTGTGGCCATATACCTGGCATGTGTTGGTACATTATGTGGTGTACTGTGACACCCACACCTACGTCAGTTATCATACACATATGCAAGACTGACTTACCAGGCAGCTCCAGGCTCATTGGTTGGGAGACACCCACCTCCACGATGGCAGTGAGTGTTTCTGCATGATGTTCCCTGGGAGTCCCCAGACTGGCCAGGAGCTCCTCCGTGTTTGTGAGTGGGTGCTGGGTTGGTGGCCCACCACCTGTTCCACCTTGTTCTCTGGTGATTGCAGCGGCATGCTGTTTCACGTGCCGTATTAGATCTGTGCAGTTTTGGCGTATCTGCTGGTAGGTAAGGTTGTTGCCACCCACGTTGTTCACCCTCCTGCGCATATCCTGCCACAGGTCATGCCGCTGCTGTGCTTGCTGTGGAACATGGCTGAATAGCAGGTCATAGTTGTCATGGAGCAATGGTATGATTATGTCATTCTCCTGGTGGCTGAAGGCTGGCAGCCGGGAACGTGGCATTATCTGTAAGACATAATGATGGTGACAGGTCACATTTACACTGATGTACTGGCATACCGCTGGACATACATTGCTATGACATGTACGACATCTGCACAGTAATCTCTGCGATGCATCATGGCACTGACACAGCTGACGTGTTGCTGTCACACCGTTAAGCAGTGGGTATCATATCATATCTGTGTGTCAAATCATCACACTGTACACACACCATGTTGATGGTAACCTGCTGTGGACATGTGTACCTGCCTGCACCTGTGTTCATACCAGTTGGCACGTGTCCCAATGTGCACACATTTCTACTGTTCACCTGGATGCTGTGTATATGTCACTAGGCATCACGTACGCAGCCATTATGAATGTCAGCGGTGGCACTGCACACGTACACATGGACACCTGTACATGCATGTGTTGTGCCATGTACATCTACACAGCACTGTACGGGTGTTGGACAACCTGCCACGGCTCACCTGTATTGCACATGTGATACACATGGGACATTGTGTAACCATATGACATTAGCGAGGTGATCATACATAGCATGTGCGCGCGCACGTTGTACACGCCAACACACAGCACCTGTGACACCACAAGGTGCATCATTGCCACATTACTGCTCTGGACGGTTGATAGTGCAAGTGCCATTTGTCCATCGCACCATGTATGACTGTGATAGCACATGCAGCCTTGCTGGGCAGGGCTGCATGGTATGACAGGGTATGTCACATACATGGCACAGGGATGTGTCCCACCTGGGGGGTACTGATATTGGCAGGGTGGCTGTCCATTCCATATGTCATTGCTATGTGTATATGGACATTACACATGTCTATCATCATGGTGTGGACAATAGCCTTCTGCAAGGTAGGCAGCATGCTGCTTGGTGGGGGTGTGTATGGTGCATGCTGGTATCGCACATCCATGCATACACATTACCCCTGACAGGTGATATGTGCTGTGATATTGTTCAACACAGTGCTGTATGTGCCCACACACTGCTATCCCATGCACATGGATGGTAGCCTGGCCTGACATGGGTACCACATATGTCTACATCCAGTGCCTGCTGCCACCGCCATGTCAGCTGGTGCACCACACAGCACCATCACTCCCGCAGGGACCGTGGTGTTGGGCACAGCATAGGTATCCATGTATGGGGACAGGGATGTTCACATAGCAGGGGCACTGATGGTATCATCCATCGGACCATACACGTATGACGCACACCTCACACACACAGCCCATTCAGTATGTTATTCGCAACACTGACACAGCTATACTGCTAGGCCAGGGACATTCCCAGCCGTACATACACAGATGCGTGAACATCTGTCTGTGGCATGGGCTACAATGATGGTGGGGTTCAACACATAACGTGTTTGAGTGTGGCTGGGGCAGACGTTCTGTGCACATGTCTACACAGTAAGCCTGTTCTACAGTAGCCAGTGGTGATGTGCTGTGCACATGTCAATGCTACCCATTGTGTTGGTGTCTGTCTGTCCACAGGCCAGTGGTGGAACACACAGGGTTATTAGTGATCACATATGCATGCCACCCTGTACAGCTGTACTGCTAACTTCTCAGGTACTAACATGTCATGGACATGCACACCTTACCCGGACAGGTGGTAGTGGGTTGCCACCCGTACCCATCTCCTCATGTGGGTTGCTATGATCCAACACCCTCTTTGTATTGTATGTTCAGGCTATGCACCTGTGTGGGACATGTGGGCATGCAATGCACTACTGTGTACCTTTGCACCCATTGCACAACATGTCACACAGGTACACTGGCAGCCATACACTTCACAGCTTGATGATGGTACAACACGTGTTGTACACACGCAACACATATCCTGTGGGACATGGTCATATGTACAGGCATGTCCAACAGTCACGTACCACTGCTACCCCTACATGATGGATATGCAGTACATGTGGTGGTACAGCAACTGTCACATGTAGTCGTGCAATGCCCCCCTACCTACATGGCATGGTACTGCCTGTGGGGGATATGTGTCTGCATCCATGCTGTGCCCATAGCTGACAGTTGTACATCGATATGTGCAACATACCTCATTTGGTGTTCTCATGGGTGCATGTTCAACATAGCTCTGCATTGTTTGTGTCTGTCACACAGTCATTGTTGTACATGGTTTACATACCAGCCATGGCTTACTGTGTGTGATTCCATGTACTTCATTGGGATACCATCATTATACATTATAACAGCATATTCCAGCCATCACATAGCCTTCCTAGATGGCCCTGTTAGCCAGCCAGTAGTAGGTGTTCTGCCATCTGCACATAGGTCACACAGTACGAGGGTGGCTGACACCCATTCTGGGGACAGGGTTCTGACAGCTGTGGATGGGTGTGATGCTGTCATCAACCATGACTGCACCTGATGGTCACATCTGGATGGGTAACATTGACAACACACACCTACCTCCACGTAGTAACACATCATCTACAACAATGGACATTCCTGCCAGAACAATGTGTGCAGTATGTCTGTATGACCACTGTAGGCACCACTGGTGGCCCCCAGCATGGCAGCCAACAGCACCAGTGTATATCCCGTGGAACCATGGGTTACACCATTCACAACACCCCTGTCTCAGATGACCCTATTGTGGATCACAGTGCAGTTCCACACATCATGTTACACTAGGCATCATGCACTGATATGTTGCGGATGTGTGAACAGCTGTGCAACTCAACATCTGCACACATGACACATCACCTGGTACAACATATCTCTCATACAATGTGTTATTGTGACCGCCCTGTGATGGCATTACACAGGCTACGTGTACTGGGACATGTGATGGCTCACCAGTATATTCACCCTCTGGGTGTGTTTCTAGCCAAGTGTACAGTAGGCAGTGGTCTGAACACAGGGACACTGTATATTGACCTACTGTGTCACTGCAACTGTTGCCTATGCTCATACTGTACTTATACAAGCATGTGGTATCTGACCACTATGACAGTCCTGGTTGACCACAGTGCTGTGGCACACATGACCTGCGGACATCTGCCTGGGGTGTGGAGCACACATGTACATCTTCACATGCTGTACTGCCTTTGTGGCGGTGTCACATGACTGTCTCCAGCAGGGCTGTATCAGGCAGGCACGGCATGGGGTCATGTGGTACAATGCTTGCACCTTCCACTGTGCTGCACACAAGCAAGGCACACACACTAGTGCACCACTCACATTTGTCTGCAGTGCCTGGGACCTGCCTCCATGCTCTGCACAGCACACCTGCAAGTACAGATTGTACACTGATCGTACCTCCCAGGCACATACCTGGACTGCAACACAGGTGAGGGGATCCCACATCACACAGTGTTTTGCACACATACTGGATATTTGCCAAGCACAATGCATCATAGGTGCTCCATGTGCAGATACCCATGTTTGTGACTGCTAGACACATTGTAACACGCAACAGAGTTTACATTGTACACCATAGGTTACATGCTGTCTGTGTTGTTATACTGTACATTGGGCCTCAGACAGCTGATACTGCCATGTGCTGACAGCAACCCACACTTCCCTAGAATGGACATCCATGTACCCACACATGCTAGAGGCATGCACTCCACCCAGCTGGGTGACACATTACACAACACATACCATACCTACACTACCCTCAGCATGCACAATACCTCCATGTGTCTGGTGTGTTAAACCTGGGGTTATCCCCCCTTTGGTAGATGAACACATATGCTTCACGGCCCTGCTAGCCACACCCTGGACACACACCCATCGCAGCATACATGGAACATGTGTTCTACAGCCAGTACTACTGACGTCTGCTGACAGGAGTTGTTAATGGCATGACACCCCGGCAGATGGACAGTGTACATAACTATGCTGACACATACCACAGTGCACTTCCGTAGCATGTACACAATGGTAAGGACCAAGCTATTCCACACAGAGACATGGCGGTACTGACCTTTCCACAGGTGGTGGTCATGTTCCATGCACATCTGCTGTATGGGCACATGTGCAGGCTGTTGCACGGTGGTGTATATTCACATGTGTGGGGTGCATCACTTGTCAGCCATGGTGGGTCCTCGTGGTCCATCACATGCTCCAAGGCTAGCTACCTACACATGACTGCCGCACATTGCAGTGTGGGTCCTCAGGCAGTGTGGTGGTATGTCTGTGTTGTTTGGCTACATCCACATTCAATGTCACGTACAACAGTCACCCAGGCATTGCAGACTGAGATAATGTTGGCAACATGCCAGGCAATGGTGTACTTACCAATAATACACACTCTCACTCACTACATGGTTGCAATCCATACATGGACATCGTAGTGTCCCTGTGGACACATACATGTTACTGCCATGCACACGTTATGTCCTGGGACACTGGCCCGATGTCACCTTCCGATCTCCCTAGCTGTTATGTCCCGCCAACCTGTTTGGTATGTGTCTCCACACCAGCCCACTAAATTCACTGCTAGCCTGTTGTCGGACATTGTGTACCTTGACCGCCACACTGCCGCATCTATCGCACTACACATGGGTGGCACTGCATTGCACGTGTGGGACTGCATTCGTACACCCATGACTGGACCATTCTGTATGGCACTGGGGCACATCCTCACTAACGTGCTTCACGCACACATTGATGACCTCCATACCTTTACTGGCACCCTTGTTGAGCTTCTGTGTGCCACAGCACAGCACATACACATGCTGGCCACCTGTTGTACCATTGCATGGGTGGTAGGCGTGGTACAGAGGGCAACAAATCAGACATTGTCCTCACATTGCCCTTCAGCACCATTCCATGTTCTGGTATTGGCAACGTACACATACACCTGCACATCATACCCTGTGTCTCAGGATGTTAGGCTATATGACTCCTGGACAGGACACACAGTGGTGCAAGCATATCATACTACCTACTACATGTCAGGTACATATGGCATTACACAGTCCTCAGTCATGGGGCCCCTCATGTTCACTATTTGCTTACATACACAACATGCTGTCACAGAGTACTGTCCATGCCTAGATATCCCACATCTACATACCTGGCGCCATTATAGCTCCACCAGCTCATACTGATAACAACCATATGGGTGTCGGTGTGGCAGATACATCATGTGGGTGTCATGGCATCAGGATGCATGACACATGGAGCATGCACATCACCTTTGCATAGCAACATTCATCCACTGAGTATCACATGGATTCTGGCCCCGTACATGCATATCACATTGTACATGGTTGCTGTACACACAAATGCCCCACACGGTCCTGTGGTTACCGTATTCCACTGTGGCATGGATACACTTCTGCAGGGCCACACCTATCTGTACTGTGTGTGATGCTGGTACATGGGTAGCCATTGTACCTGTGGCATACACACATCTACACATGGTCAAGGTTACAATACCACATTTGTGGTGTACCTTCCACAATGGCTACGACTTTACATGGCACAGCATTGTCATGCCACGATGTGTACCAGGCTCGGACAGTTTACATATGCGGCTGACAGACGGAAAACACATCTTTACACATCTGCATACCACATACACAGGGGTGTCTTCTGCTCTGACACGGACCATGTCCTCCGCAGTACTGATGCATGTACTCCTCATACATGACAATTGCAGTGGGCAGTGTGAACGGACCGCTCATGGATATGTGCACACATGCCACATTGCATGGGCTGGGCTTCTGTGTTACTTCCGCAGACACAACACACACCATGCTGTGGAACATAGGTCCTGTGCACTTCCCACAGGGACACACAGTGGCACTGTTCATGTGATAGCTCCCTTGCTGTTTGAGTGACACGTAGTCATGGTACCACCACAGCAGCAGTACTGTGTAAACATGCAGTTGACACCCGCCTCTGCTGTTCACTGGACACTACCATGGGGAGGTGACACTACTGTGTACACTGCACATGTGTTTACATATGGACCTGCCAGACTTCATTGTTGCCCACATTGCACCTGCTACAGATCGTTTGGGCATGGTTACTTGGTGTTCCTTCCATTTCGGATGGCTATGATGCTACTACTCTGTCCCATACCTACAGGCCATATGTATCCTGTTATTGTACATACCAATAGGCAATAACTCCATTATGCATGATATGCCTGTGATACTGTGTATGATGTCTGTCATATCCACCATGACAGCTTTACATTACATATAGTTGACATAGTATCCCCTACTGCAAGGCATACGTGCACATCGGGCGCACATTACGTATGACATCAACGGTATATGCCCATACACATGTGTGCTGTGACAGTATACATATATGTCCTATCCCCTGCTATGGCACTTCCTTGTTGGACATCCACTGCCAGCATCGGCATGTGGTGTGGCATTGTTCTCTCTTATGCCCCCCTGTGGCAGCCCTTGTGGTATCCCGGCTGTGTACATGATGTCCCACTGCTGTGCACATGGTGTCCACAGTCGTTGGTATGCTCAGCAGGATAGCACTACATAACCACCTTTCACCACTATCTGCATTATGGACAAGTATCATTACTTACAAACACCGTTCCCATACAGTACAGCTTCGTCATACACATCATGCGTTACACACCCGTACATATCGTATGTTCTACATACCTTGTCGGTGATTTGTTCTGTTTTTCGTTCCGTGTATCAGTATTCCTATTTATTACTGTTTCCATTGTACACTGCTGGTTTGGTATGAGCATACGGTTTGAATATCCTGGGAGTCATCCTTATATCCATCGATACCTGCAACATGTGGGTTCATCACACCAATTGCTGTTCCTCAGTGTGTAATTGTGCGCATATCACCTGTGCATCTACTCCATTCGTACATTACGTGTCGTAACTAGGGTATGGTTGCATTCCTCACCTGGGCGTTGGCTATTTGCCCTACCTTCGTGGAGATGGTCTGTATTGTGTTATGTTATGTGTAACTGCAGCCGCTATGTGTGGCGACAGGTATATTTCGCAGTGGTGTTAGCCGTGGATTGTGTGTGTTGGGTATGGTATTATGTTCGACATGTGGATGCCCCTGTCCTGACGGCGTCTGTTGATGGCATTTTGTATTTGGATGCGTAACATAGCTGTTGTATTCCTTTAAACAATGCATGCAAGTATGCATCCGCTGTTGATAGTGTTTCCCATGCAAGATGTTGTGGTTATGCAGCTGTCATTGACTGCCTGTATGTTTGTGCTGCTATTACCGCTTGTATCCCTTTAATATGTACGATGGGGAATATCGGAGGTTGTAGGTGATGGATACGGGTTATGGGCCTTGCATCTCTACATACATGGTATGCTTGTCTGTGTGCTCCATCCCTGCCTGGGGAGTTGACAGTTAATTGTCTGTTGGTCTGGGAGTGTAGGTTGTGTTGCTGTCATGTGGTGTTGGTATTGCCTGCGTGTGTGCTTCCTGCATGTATTCCTCCGTCACATCGGTGGTATATCTGCGGTTGTTTGTACGTGACGACTATCCCTTGTCATTCTGTCCCAGATATTTACAGTGATTGTGGTCCTGTACTTGGGATGGCCTGTTTACCAGTGGTTGCCACCTATTCAGGTGGCGATTGCTTGTTTGACACTTGTAGAACACACAGCGGTGTTTACGGGCCGATACGCAGCCACGGTCAGTACCGGGGTAGCACATGCGTATTTCCGCGTTACATACCTATTGCTGTGTGACTTTGCCGACGTATCGTTTTGCAATTAGCATATCGGTGTCATACATACGGTCATGATTAGTACATACGTCCTTTCCATTTCATGTGGGGTATATTCCTGTGCTACATTCTGGGACATTGTCACTTTGCATCGTTATACGTCACCACACGCCTAGCCAGGGTGGGGCTCTCAGTACTACTTTGGGACTACTGGTGTACATATGCCTGTGGCTAATGTACTGTATGCCTACACATATTATTCCACTCTGCCTCTAACATGGCACCAACATACACATTTTACTGAGGCACACACATTACACTCGCACAGCGACACACACGGCACCCTCACCGCACACATACACATACTGCGGCAGTCACGGGGACGGTTGCACACAGTACCTGCGTGGGCCACATCACCGGTGGCAGTGTCTACCTCCCCCCTCATATCATCATAGTATTACCCGCGCATGTACTGTTACTGTACTGTGGCCTGGCGATCATTCTGACTCGCGGTTATGCATTTCTGTATGTTGACCTTTCCATGGGTGGCAGTTTCCTCTTCTGTTAAACCTCCCGGATGTTCAGGTTGTCTTTCACTATGTATACTATGTACAGATATTGCGTGTTACATCTCTGTCACCTTACATCCCTCTGATTCCCTGTCTTACCTGTAGTACTTATATGTATATGTGTACATATATTTCTATATATGTAATTATATCTATCTACATATCTGTATATGCACATATCTACATGTTTATATGTATACACCTTGCGGCGAACGTGGCAGCATACAGCAACGCCGTCTGCTGTAGGACCCGCGTACGGTTTAGGTGTTGGCGTTCCATGCTCCGCTGGCTGTTGGGTGTACAGTGTTTGGGTGCTGCCTATGTTGGAGTCACACATGGGGCCACCCATACGGTACACTTTATGGGTGGTCATGTTTGTGTGCCGTCCATTTCACTGTGTGTGCAGGTAGGGAGGTGTCAGTCCATGGGGCCTACACTGTCAGAGTATGTGCTATACGTTCCCTCTTTGCCAGGGTATAGGCATATTGGGTACGCCTCCGTCTGCCTACTGGGGCTGGCACAGTGTGTTCATGGTCCTGAACCCTCTGTGCCTGGACTGGCCTTGGCAGTTGTGGTGGGCTTTGTGGCCCTTCACCATTATTTCCCTGCAGCAGCTGCTTCCGCAGGATCATATTATGTAGCATGGCACATACTATGAATATGTGGGCACATGTGCCTGGAGAGTACTGCAGGGCTCCACCGGATGTATCCAAGCACCGGAACTGTGATTTCAGCATCCCAAACACACGCTCTATGATTATTCTGGTTTGTGCGTGTGCCTCATTATGGCGTTCTTGCATGTGTGTGTGTGTGCATTTCTGATGGGAGTCATCATCCATGGCTCCAGTGCATAGCCAGCATCCCCCACAAGGTGGCCTTGTGGGATGTCCCCCCTGGCGAATAACTGGTACAGCTGTGAGGCATGCCAGATATGGGAGTCGTGGTAGCTTCCAGGGCTGCCAGCACACACATCCATGATAATGCCCTGCGCATTGCACACGACCTGGCAATTGATGGAGGGGAATCCCTTGCGGTTTATGTAGCGTCTACCCTGCTCCCCAGGTGGTGACTTGATTTGTATGTGCGTACAGTCTATCGCACCCAGTACCTCTGGGTATTGTGCCACACGGTGGAAGTGGCACATATTGCTAGCCAACTCCTCCTGAGATCTGGGGAAGTATATATGCTCATTGGCATGTGGTAACATGGCATCCAGAAACTGGTGTAGTACCCTGGATGCTGATGCCTGTGAGATGCCCATTATATCCCCAGTTGGCCTTTGAAAGGTACCTGTGGCCAGTATTCGCAAGCTTGCACATACCTTTGTGTCCACTGGGATGGGCTCCCCTCTGTTGTTTCTTGTTCTCAGGCATGGCCGGCACAGCTCCACTATTTGCTGTAACGTGTCCCTATCCACCCTGTAACGCTCTACTATCTCCAGGTCTTGTAGCCCCTGGTAGGTTACCCTTGGTCTGAACACTCTCCTTCTCCTCTGAGGCCTATGGTAGTTGTCGGCACCCTCCTCCACAACTCCGTCTGTCTCTAACACATGCTGTTGGATCATGGCCACGGCGGCACCCAACATGTACATTTTAAAAGTTCCCCGTGTGTTTACACCTATGGTGCGGCGTTTGGGAATACACGGCTGTGTGTTGTGTGCATTCACACTTTATACTGTTGTGCTGTACACCCGGTGATGTCATAGGGTGTGTCTGTGCGGCCGTATCTGGGGATTATCTTCCGTGTTTTACCATTGGCACTGCAACGCTGTTGCCTTTGGTGTTGCATTACTCTTGCCTGCAATGTATTACCTTTCGACCTTCCCTTACTGTTTCTGCACATTGCACCTACTATTTCCTGGCATGCATCCTGCACAGCCCTGTCATGTGTAGTTTCTGGGACATGGCATATCGTGCGTTTTGTGTGCCGCCACCATTATGCTGCCTGTCTACTTGGCTCTGCTGTGTCAGGTCTTCACTCTTTGCAATCTGCTACCTCCCCTACTTTCTTTGCATTCATATGCCTCCACTATCCCGTTTTGCAGGTTTCTGCATGCAGAGTTGTCAGCTGCCGCCGATTGGCCTTCGTGGGTTGATTAGTGTTGATTGCTCATTACAACTCCAATTACACTGCTTCCGCATTTCCTCACATTCTCAACATCACCTTCCTGTTTCTGATGTTATTTGCGGGGCGAGCGTCACATGACTGGGTTAAGGGAACGTAGTCATCCTCGTGCACATGCACCTCTGCGCGCATTGTGTGCTCTCAGCTCAACTATTTCCCCACACGCCGGTCCTGCAGCTGTGATGTGCAATGTACAGCCCAGGTTTGCTGAGCTCCAATGTGCTTCCTCCTACAGTGGCACACCCCTCTGCAGGCGACATGTATTCCCTCTGAGCCACTCCTCAGTGTATTACTGCTGCGTCGTTTGGTACAGCCTTACGCCGGCGGGGGTTTTGCGATTCAGTATTATCTGCCTCATTTGCATGGCATTGACTACTAATTCATAGTTACCATGCCGAACACTGCCGCGAGTCCTTGGCAACCCTTGCACCGTGGTTGTGGCTTTCCATGCATACCATGGTGTATTGTGGCTGTGAAGCTGATGTGTATTACACTGCTGTTTTATGACATTGTCATATTATTTCATTGTTTAGCACCTTCCGCAGACATGTCCTGGGGTTCTGCTGTGAGTTTCTGTGGACATACCATGTATGTTATTATTTACATGTTGTGCATGTTTTCTTTTGACATTCTCTGTGTCTTTCACCATTGGCATATGGCAACAGTGTGATACCTGATGTTGACAGCCTTCCATTACTCCTATGTTATGTTTGGGTAAATGTAAACCATTTTTTTTTGTTTACATTGCCGTGCCCTTATGCTACGCCTGCTCCACTTTGTGGATCGCTATATGCCTTCATTTGCATGGTGCAGCACCGCACATGGGGTGTTTAGCATACCTACGCCAGAGGCGGCGCAGATCCGGCGCACGCCGGTAGTGCACGTGGGATTGGATCGTACCTGAATCGCTCGGCGGCCATATTTGGCATTGTAATGCCTACGCTATGCGTGCGCCTGGTGCAATGTTCATGAATCCCGGGGTATGTCTTGAAATGACATACCGATTGCATACAGCAATACAGTTTCTGTACAGGGTTTTGCTTCTATAGCAAGAAAACTGCAGTCCCTTCTATTATAAGATGGTATGAAAGTCACATGACTTACATCAACTTTGCAAGCACCTTTTCCTGTTGTAACCACTCCAATGTCCAAACATTATTGCTTTGACTTTTAAAGGATATTGCTTATGTACTTACAGTGAACAATGTTTTTGTTCTATAGAGGTCCTTCCCTGCCTTAAATATGGCATGACGTGTATTACCTGATTGTCAAATATCAGTGTTGACAAGAGTCAGATTTATATTTACAACAATGACTATTCTGTTGATCTGTCTAGAAGGTTGCTGTTTCACTCTGCACATTTAATGGGAAATTTTATCTGGATTTGGAGTATTCAGCACACATTTTGCCAATCATAGAGTCTGGCAGTAGTATACTTATATTTAACAGATCTGTAACCACACCCATCTAAGTTAAAAAAATACCTCAGCCCAGGTTACAGCATGATAAAATGTAAGCATTCCCTATGACAATGAATCAGCAAAGTTTGTCAATATAAGTTGACTGAGGTTTCCCAGAATCATGTGGCACTGGTCTTTACAATACCAGGTATGCTCATTAAACAAACACTGTATCATTTAAATAGGAAAACTTTTGCACTTTACAGATGTTGGTTTAATCTGTTTGTTTTGATATACCTGATATAAACAACTAAGATTACCAAATTATTTCCACAGCATGTGTAAGAATGATGTCACCCAAATCGTCAGTATTATGATGTAATGAAATGAACTACTCTTCAAATTTCATCAAAGAGATCAATTTAACACAACTTGATAAGCAATGCTTTTTAAAATAAAACTCTTATTAACTAATAGCTGTCAGAGTCCTTTAAGGGTTTGATGCCCAAAAGAAATAACTGAGTACTGCAAAATTTATGTACGTTCAGTAAATGGTTCTGACTTAGGCATGTATTCATGGCTTCCATTTTAAGCTAATTCAAGGTACTGATCCATTTCAGTGTACTGATCAACCCTAGGAATTCCAAATGTGTCTCTGGTATAATGTGGGGCAGAAGCGATGAAACTTCATCAAAGACATAACTTATTATAGCAAACATATGTGAGTCAAACAAAGAAATGCATAGCAGGTTGAGATGAACATGTGTAATCATCGAATTTAATACTGTAACTGTATCATCAGGAATACGTTAGTCCTACTTTTAAGAGACACGTGTTTGTATACATATTACTTAAGCAGACATGCATCAGAATGCAGAATGACAAACATCCATTATAGAAATACAACACTTCCAGTTGACAGATGAAAGGTAACATGCATTATGAAATATGTGCTTTTGGACACCATCAGATATGGCTTCATCTTGGGAATTTCTGTCTGTTCTGCCTGCGTCTCTTGCAAACAGTAGACCTGGAGGACATTTATCCTGTAAGAATTGATATTGTTTGTGTAACACATTATGCTGCATAAGGTTTAGATTGGTGCTCTCTGGATATAGTCAGTGCTCACTGAGCTTTGATTATATATTGGGTACACATGTTCGTCCCATTGTGATATTTAATCAAAATGGCTTCCTGCTGCCATAGTAGTGAAATTGTAATAGTAACATTATTAGGGATAGTCTTCACTGGTATATGAATGTGGAAGCATGTCACATTAAGTAATGAGTAATCATATACTAAGTTTGTCTCACACATGAGGAAAAAGGGGGCATAGTCAAAATGGTGGGTGCTTAGCAAGTTTTGTGAAGTTTATCTGTTAATTTTTATCAGTTTGACAGGATTTTATACAATACTGTGTTTTATTCAAGTCCAATTACAATTGTTATTTTAATGTGAGAAAAGTCTTTACTGATCAAAGGAATACATTCATTTATAGTCTATTCAAAACATTCTTCACATTATATTATTTTTTTTAATTTGTTGGTAGGTTTATCTTTCTTTAACTTTATTCTTAAGAAAATGAGACATTCTAAAATTCTACAGCAGGAAACATATATGAAAAATAGCTCACACTGATAGTTTCCAGTATCAAAGGATAAATTAGACATAAAACTGGATTTAGACAGAAAACTGGAGAAAAAGTCTTTACTGACCAAAGAAATACATTAATGTATAGTCTATTCATAACATTCCTTTCACATTATGTTTTTTTTAATGTGTTGGTAGGTTTAGCTTTCTTTAACTTTATTCTTAAGAAAATGAGACATTCTAAAATTCTACAGCAGGAAAGATATATGAAAAATAGCTCCCACTGATGGTTTCCAGTATCAAAGGATAAATTAGACATAAAACTGGATTCTGTCAAATAAGACTTTAATAAACAAACTGAATTAGTCAAAATATATATTTGAGCAGCATAGTTCCCAAATAAGTAATATGGGAGCTGTTCTAAATGAGATGGAGGGAAGTGTAACTGAAGAAGAAACATAAGTAGAGTTCATAGTGAAGCAAAGTAACTGGCTTTTGGAAAAAAAAATTGATGATTTAGTGAACGGAACAAAAATAATATTATAACAAGTAACAATGTCACAGAGAAGAAATAATTAATTATGGCAATTTGTCTAATATCTTAGCTGTCTAATATTCAGAATCTGCCACAAGCACTATTTCATGCTACAGATTAATAACACAAAGTTGTATCCACTCCTTCATTACCAAAAAAAAAAAAAAATAAAAATTCTCATACATGTCAAAGCACTGAAGAGAAACTCAGTGAGTGTTCTTTTTTCTGAAAGGGTTAAAATATTTTTGTAAGAAGCCCTAGAATATGTATTTAATTGTTTGGAAGAAGTAGTTTATTTTGTTCAAAATAATAACATTCTTAAAACAAGAGAAAATATGGAATGCTTAGCTAAAGAGAGACAGGCAGGGAAGGGCAAATGGAAACTGCTACTTTAAAAATACTTGAGGACAAATGAAAGTGATTACAGTAAACTCTCAGTTAACCAGCACCCATGGGGATTAGATGCCAGATAACTGTAGTTTCTGGTTGCATGACAGTTACTATTAAAAATAGGTCTAACTCTGTACCCTATACTATTTGTTTGGTTTGACTTGCTGTTAGGTTGGGGAGAGAGGGAATTTATTCATATCTTCCTTTTAAAAACTCTAAAACTCTAAAAACATAAGGAATGTTTCTGCAGGGGGGGGGGGTAAACAGAAAGTGCAACACATGAAAATTGTATTGCATTTCTTTGTTTTTTTTTTTTTTGGTTGCTTGAGTTTCAGTTAACTGAGAGTTTACTGTAATTGAAATTATAAATGTATATAATATCATTAATAGCACATATCTGATCTGTTTTTTTCTTAAATTCTTTTGTAAAGTTGGATAACCTTCTTGGGTAAGTGTATGTCATTTTTATTATATATTTACTTAGATGGCCATATGATTAATTCAACAGGTCTCATTTTTATTTTAGTAACCGCTTAGCTATAGCAGTTGTTTTTGTTTTTAATATATGTATAAAAAGTAATAATATCCTTACACTACATTCAGTATAACAACTGTTTTCATAAAGTTGAATTTCTCTTTAGCTGTGGATTTTGTGAGTATGCATGATAAAAGGATACTAAGTATACGAGTTACTTAATAAATGGGTTAACTTTTAACTTCAATGATCACTATTCAGAAATGAGCCCTTTGGATGGTACTTATTGCCATTATGCAAATACATAAAGACAACCTGCACTGTTTGCACATTTCCACAACAAATGGATGATTCTTAGAGGCCATTTAAACCAACTTGGGAAGGCCATGAATAAACTTAAGCAAATGGACTTGAATGAGAAGTAAAAGAGAAATGATGTAAGTCCACATATATCAATAAGTCCTTCTCCCATCTGTTTAAGATTCAAAGTAATAACTTGATGCATGTCTGCTCTGTCTGCAGATTCATTATAAAAGGCAGAATTGCTCCCTGTCTATCCACTGTAGCTATGGCTCATGCCACCATAAGAAATTCAAGTGGAGCTGCAGAAGAGACCTACAACACAGCCCTGTCCCAGACTATACTGTTATTGAGAGGGTCTTTGACCTCCTGATGAGTTGTTTTAGGTGCCTAGATGAATCTGGGGATGCCCTTCAGTATGACATAGCTACTGCATGCAGGATATTTATTGCATGTTGCAGTCTTGCTCTGACTAATGATGACCAGCCTGCAGCAGTAGTAAGGGACTCTATGTGGCAGGCTTATGCACAGTATATGGCTGTGCAGGTAAAGATGTGGTGTCTAATCCACAACTATGGACCATGACATTCAAGTTAGTGTTTCCTATCTTGTATAAATCACATAGATTCTAATTAGTGCATATAGTGATATGGGTGGGCTATGCTGTGTGGTGCATGGTATTTTGTCACTATTCATCAGACATTCCCTCTTATCTTTAAATATATATATATGTTTTAATTTCTGAATAGATACTCTTGTTATTGTTTATAAAACTCATGCCTGAGTGCTCACTGATACCAGTTCAGTGATGGTGTAAGACATATTTTAAAGAATAATTACATTTTATCTATTTTGCACAATAGATTATAATTAGGTGGTATACTTAAATATGCACATACTAAATCTCTTGAAGTAGTACATTAACTAAAAAGTGTCATTTCAGTATTTAACATTAGTTTATACCTTGCAACTGAATGAAAAAAATATCACATTTTTCTGTATTATGCAATGTGTAGTGAGTTTTAGCTATTATATATTTGAAATGACTTATTGTTCTCAGTTAAGGCACTACACATCAGATTATTTCATTTTGTCATACCTATTAAGTTGTGTCCTCAGACACTTGAATATACTGGAATATATTCAAAGAGGTGGCTACAATGGACCAGAAAATTAATCTGGATGAGTACACAGAGTCCATGATGGATTATATATCAAAACATGTAGATGATGTGACAGTCAACAGGAGCAGCATCAGATGAGCAAATCAGAAACCCTGGTTAACAAGTGGAGTATACGAGCTCTTGAAGGCATGCAAAGCTGCCATTTAGTCTAAAGACAAAGATGTCCTTAAGGAAACCAGATTGAAACTAAGTAGAGGCAAAATAGAGGCTGTGTGGGCCTAAGGACAGAAAATTCAGGTCACTTCTTTGATCTGAGAGACTGCAAGTGTTTGTGACAAAGTATACAATCTATATCAGACTACAGTCCCCTACCTTCTCAATGTGATGATAACACAGAGTTTCCTACTGAGCTCAACACCTACTTCAATACAATGGCAATGAAACTGCCCACCAACCAAGAAGATGAAGTGCTCTGCCTTCACCCAGTGGGTGTTCAAAGGACACTGTGATTGGTAAACCCAAGAAAGGCAGCTGGTCCTGACAATATTCTGGTGTGGGTCAACAGAGACTGTGCTGACCAATTAACTACTGTTCTCAGCGGCATATTAAACATCTCTCTGCATCAAGCCACAGTACCCAAGTGCTTCAAGAATACAACCATTATACCACTGCTCAAGAAGTCTCCACCTTCAAGCCTGAATGACTACTGCCCAGTAGCTCTCACCTCCACTGTAATGAAATGCTTAGAGAGATTGGTCAAAAACTACTTAACATCAAGTCTTCCTGCAACACTGGACTCACTCCAGTTTGCTTATAGATTCAGTCACTCTACAGCAGATGCCATCTCAATGGCACTTCACTTATCCTTGGCACAACTGAAGAAAAATTGCTATGTCCACATGTTATTTATTGACTTCAGCTTAGCCTTCAACATGGTCATCCACAACATCTGATTGAGAGACTGGTCTATTAGCACTCCTTTATGCAACTGGATTCTTGACTTTCTTACTGACAGACCACAAAAGGTACACATAGGCAACAACACCTCAGTGATCATCACACTGAACACTGGAGTACTTCAAGAATGTGTCCTGAGTCTACTGCTTTTCACCATGCTGACAAATGACCGCATTGCTAGGTACAGCACAAACCACATTATTAAGTTTGCGGAAGATGCTACAGTGCTGGGTCTCCTCAGCTATGATGATGAAAAAGCACACAGAGAGGAGGTGAATAGACTTCAGGAAGAGATGCAAGGCTCTTTCTCAACTCACAATCAAAGGAGAAACCATGGAAAGGGTGAAGAGCACCAAGGTCCTGGGAGTGCATATGGCTGAAGACTCGTCTTGGTCAATAAACACTAATCACATTGTCAAGAAGGTGCAACAGTGTCTACACTTTCTAAGAAGGTTGAGGAGAGCAAAACTATCACCCTCAGTTCTCAAAACCCTCTATAGGGGTACCATCAAAAGCATCCTGACTAGTAATCTCTTGGTGTGGTATGGAAACTACATGGTTTCAGATCGCAAATCTCTCCAGAGGGTGGTGAAAGTGGCGTAGACAATTATCAGGTCCATGCTCCCATCTATCCAGGGCTTGCACTCTGCTCGGTGGCTCAACAGAGTCATGAAAATAGTCAAAGACTGCACTCACCCTACCCAAGGTCTGTTTTCATGTTTGCCTTCAGGCAGGAAATACCATAGCTTGCATTGTAAAACCACCATATTTAAAGAAGCTTTTTCCCACAAGCCATTAGACTGCTGAACTCCAGTAATAACAGACACAATGCTGGTCATCGATGTCTGGAGTTACAATGCTTAAGTAATTCGAAAATATATGCAATAACTCTATGAAAGTACAATTTTCTACCTTATGTGCAATATTAACGATGCCAAGTTAACATTCTGTGCAATATGCCAGGTTAGCATTCCATGCAATTTGAAATCTGTCTGATTCTGATCTGTGAAATATATTATCTGTGCAATATGCTGGGTACTGATGAAGACATGTAAGCGGAATAGTCTTGGTGCATGTCATTGTACTGGTTACAACTGTCTTACTGTTGTTATTGTTGGATTAGCATTAGTATAAGTGTTATTGTTGCATTCATATTATCAGTATACATTGTATGCACATTGAGTTTGAAGTAAAGCCATTTTGGTCATTTGCACTGTTGTGTGGTCTGAATGACAATAAAGTTCACTTTGACTTTGACACTTTATAATGATGGTGAAGTGGCAACAGTGGTAGGCCACATGGCAGGATAAACATTTAATCTTTTTTTTACTTTTTAAGGTGTGTTTCTCCTAACGGTGCATACTTGTTTTAAGTTCTCAGTAATAGGCCACTAATTGTTTAAATAAGCATAATCTGAAAGCTGTAATGCACAGCATTCCTTCAAGATATTTTCTTTAATTGTAAGTAATACCAATATTTAAATGAAATGCATACAGATGCAAAGTATGTTAATACTGGGTTACAAACTGCTTTTTTTTGTTCATTTTTCTATTTAATAATTCATTGCCTTTCAGGTCAAATAATGACATCTCTGTGTAAAAGCCAAAGTATAAGTACCTGAAATGGCTAGCCTGAATCACAGTAGTTCAAGGTTAATGTGTCATATATAACATCTCCCAATGATAAGGTAGGTGAAGGTGCATGTGATCTTGAGGAGGGACTGTCATGTGTTCTTAATGAATGTGGTCTGCATGAAATTGATTGTGCTTGCTCCCCCTTGCTTTTTCTACTACCTTCTTGAGAAGCACTTGTTGTGCAATGTGTTATGCCCCCACCTCTCTGGACAATACCCTGCCCTCTGCCCCTTCCAAAACTGAATCCTATACGAGTTTGGTAAATCCTCACTTATGTACAAATGGAGGCAGATGGGGATATTTGGTATGCCACCATAATATGGATCACTGCAATCATGGCATTAACCCTCTTCTCTGCCACTTCCATGTAGTGCTAGAGGTCATCTTGTACACAGTGGAGTACCCTTTCCATCTCTAGCTAACTATTTGTGGCAGTGCAGTGCACTGAGCAGTAACAATGCCATTGCACATTTGCTGTTGGGCAGTCAATACCTTACATATTTACTGGGGTAGCTGTGACATATGTTTGCACCCACCACTCCTTTGCAAACATGTCACAATGGACACTCTTACCTCTGAATTTCTGCCATCATCCAGAAGGTGTTCCTGTAGGTTTGGAGATAGTGGTGTAGTGATGCATAGGTTTTCTACATGTTTTCTACCTGTACAACATGTAGTCAAATGTCACCATGTACTTGAATTTGAGATTCAGTGTCACGTCCTGCAGTTACGAACATATGAAGTGTGAGATCCTGCCATTACACTAGGCAACTGTTTGTCATTTGCAAGTTGACTCCTAAATACAACTATGTTATCATCAACACAACAGCTATTCTGCTACTATCCTCTATATTTACTGGTATTGTGGAATGGTTTGCTTCTGCTGCTGACCCTGTAAAGAACTCATTGAAATCATTAATACTCAGATACTGGCATATACTACTGTATGCTGTGTAAGGAGATTTTAAGGGCACTTATCATGCACAGTCATTTCAGTGCCATAATGTGCAGAAGTGTAGGGTTCACCTCTTAAAAGTAAGTGTCACATGTTACATGCAGTCACTCCATTTTACCATTCTATATAAATATGTTACTGATGTTAAATCAACCTTCCTTAGAAGAGGTCTGTTGATGCTTCAGACATGGGCACCAGCCGATATCCATATCACGTCTGATTATGCCATTGCCAACATCATCTGTGTCCCAGTCATCCCCTTGAATGTGGAGGAGATATTCCTTATCAGGTGTTAAAGTGATAAATTTAGGAAACTCTACACTCAGTGCTGCTACAGGCAATTGCATTCTGCCTTGCCTTTGCTCTGTCATATCCTACCATATCATTGGCTGTCTTTGTGTACTGTGTTAATGTGTGGTTCCTTCTACCAACAACATTAATATCCATAACCACTTGGTACCAGGTCTTTCCCCATTCAGCTTGTTTGGGTCCCCTTTTTCAAAAAAGACATTTTCATAAATCTTTTTTTTTTTTAATTTTCAATTAAAATAACATTTGCTTGATATTTTTAAATATCATTTTAAACAACTATATACACTATTTACAATAGCCTGACTTTCATTTATATACACTGTATGTTAATAAATATAGAATTAACAGATCAGTTATCAGAGATACAATATTGATTATTGCAGAGTGTCCAACAAAGATATAAGTTTCTTCAAATGATTATTTACCAATGGTCTGGGATAGATTCATAGTTCTTTGATTTTTATTTCCATCAATGCAGTTGTCTTCAGTAAAGTGTAGAATTCTTCCAAGGTCGGGGGTGTATTTGAATTCCACCTTCTGGTTACGCATTTCCTAGATATAGCAAGTATTGTCCATAACAAATACATATTTGTCTTATTCATGTAGGGACCTTCATTTACATTTAGACTTATCAATACTTTAGTTAAGGTAAAGGATTCATTAAATAAAGCTTGTAAAAAATGATTGATTCCATTCCAACATGATTTCATTTTATTACATTCATAAAAAATATGAATCCAGTCTGCTTTATTTGAATTTTCACACCTCCAGCATAACACATTTATAGTAGTACTGATCTTTTTGATTCTATTTGGTGTTAAAAATGCTCTGTGTAAGTATTTCCAGTTAAATATTTTTCAGTACTGTGTGTTAGAGGTGTAATTAACTGATAGTAAGATGTTAGTTTTAATTTCTTCTGTAAACTGCAATGACTGACCTTTTATTAAGAACTGCCAGTATGATGGTTTAGGAATTGTTTTATATGTTATTAACTCTTTATATAGATTTGAAAGAGATTTTTTTTTCACAACTATTATATTATATATAAATTCATTCAGAAAACTTATTAGATTTGGAATGTCTTTAAATGAGGAATTACTAATTAATATGCATAAATCTTGTAAGGTTAACCAGCCCTGTGTTGGAATATTGTAAGCATTTTTTATCATATGTATATCTAAAACATTTAATTTATTTACACATTAAACCAGTATAAGAATCCATTTTGTTCCCAGGAGGTTATTTTTTCCTATATATTTCGTGAGGAAAGTTCTTAGTGATGGTAAATGGGGTTAAAAGGTCAAACCAAAGCTTTAGATCTATGTTTGCATTGATAAGTTTCCTAAATGAATTGATGTAATGATTAATCAGTTTTGTTTTAGAAGGTTTCGTTATATTATATTGTATACTTATGCATAATATATACTAGGGTTTGTTTGATTTGTCTACTATTAAACATTTTTTTAACAGATTAAATTAATTTGTTAATATAGCTGTTGTTAATTCTTTCCAGTTGGCAAAATAATTTGGGTTTATCCAGTCTATTGTAGTTTTAAGCACAGATGCTTTTATATATGTTTCTATTTCTGGGATGTTCAATCCTCCTTGTTTCCAGGGTCTAATGTGATGAGTTAGAGCAGCTCTATTCTTTTTGGGATACCATAAAAATTTTATTAAACATGAGTTTATTTCTTTAAGAATGTATCTTTCGGGAATTAACTGTATTGCTAATGCTACATATAGTGTTTTTGGCAATAAGACCATTTTTATTAATTGCAATCTGTCTTCAAAAGTTAATATAATTTTCTTCCACTTTTCTATTTTTTATTTCAATAATGTTTTTATAATTTATTAATATTGTTTAGTTTACATTTTTGCATAACACTATTCCTAAATAATTTAGCGTAAGTTCTTGTTTTCCTATGATAGATTTATCTGTAACTTATAGTTCTTTTTTCTTATATAAAATAAAAATTCTGATTTGAATCTATTAAATTGTAGACCTGAAACCTTATAAAATTTCTCCATTACTTCTTCTAGCTCTCCTAATCACTCTGTGGAGTTTTATAGGGTTAATCAAATATCATCAGCAAAAAGCATTATTTTAGATATGTACTGGTCATAGACTTCTATTCCTTTTATTCTTGGATTATTGCATATTATTTCTGCAAGTATTTCTATAGCCAAAGCAAATAAAATAGGAGAAAGGGGGCATCCTTGTTTAGTACCTTTCATTATATGGATAGATTCTGAGGTGAAAGGACCTAATTTAATGTAGGCTAAGTTATTAATATATATGTTTTTAGTAATAAGATGAAGGGAGGAGGAAATTCAAATAATGCTAAAGTTTTAAATAGATATTCCCAGCTGAGGGAATCAAAGGCTTTTTCTATGTCTAATCCAATTATAAGTGTTTCTCTATCATCTTTATTCACATAATCTATAAGAGTAAGTATCCTTTTAATATTATCATGTGTGTGCCTGTTATATAAAAATCCATTTTGATCATTATGAATTGTCTTTGAAAGTGGGATTTTCATTCTGTTAGCTAGTATTGACATACTGTTGTTGTTGTTGTGTCTTTTGGCTTTTCCGTGTTAGGGGTCGCCACAGCAGAACTCCGGTCTGCTAATGATTGGCAGTAGATTTTTATGTGCTGAGTTGCCAGCCCTGACGCATATCTCCACACAGAAGACACTCTAGCTGAGAATTGAACAAGACAAAGTTTTACTGTGAGGCAACAACGCTACTGCAGCACCACCACCGCAGATTTGACATGAATATTTTGTAATCATTATTCAGTAATGATATAGATCTGTATGAGGTTCAAAGGTCTGTTGGTTTATTATCTTTTAAAATTGGCGTTATGAGAGAATATTTCCATGAAGGTAGTATTTTTGCTTCTGACTGGACTTCTAGCAAAGTTTTATGAAAAAGAGAGATTATTGTTGAAGGGAAGAGTCTGTAAATTTCTGTAATTATACCACCTATCTCTGGAGCTTTGTTAGATTTACTTTCTTTTATCTTGTCAACAATTTCTTTGTAGGATATAGGTTTTTGTAGGTCTAGTTTTAAGTTTTCAGGATTTTTTTTATATTGATAAGGTTTGTATCTAAGTTTATTTGGTTGGTATCTAAATCTTCTTTTTTGAAGTGTTCCATATAATGGAACCAAAATGCTTCAAGGATGTCTCCTATATCTGATACTTTTTCCCCTTTCTTTTCATGATATATACTACTAATGTTGTTTGCTTTAGATTGTATTTTAATTCTTGTAGATAAGTTATGTAAATATCTAGGGGAGGTGGCTAATGAGTTTATTTTTAATTTTTCTAAGGCTAGAAGTTTCGTATATTAGAATTTCATTATATTTTTTATTTGATTCCTCTATTTCTTTTTTGACTTCTGGACAATTCTGATTTTTTTTTAGATTTTTGCTGTCAAGAGTCTGGTTTGCAAGTCTAATGATTCAGATTCCCACTCTCTAACTTTGTTTTCGTACCAACTAAGGGTCTTACCAAATAAATACGCTTTTAATGAGTCCCAAACCATGGCTCTACTGATTTCTGTTGTATTATTAATTTCAAGAAATAATTGTAGTTCTGACAACATCTAGGGTCTGAATTCTTTAATTTTCATGATATATGATGGAATTCTAGTTGAGAGGATTAAAGGTTTAAACTCTATTTGGAGCTTCATTATCAGAGAGTCAGGATCTGAGACAGGACATGGAACTATTGAGAAGTTGAGGATTTTTGTTTGCAAATCTTGAACTACAAATAATTTATCTGTGCTGGTTTGTGTTCCAAGTCTATGGTCTTTATGGGAAAATAATAAGGATTTATCATCTTTTACATTAAAAGTGTCAATTAAATTAAATGAATCAATTCATTTATTTAAGGATTTTGAAATAGTTGCTATGCAAAAAGACTTCTTGGTGGTTTCAGAAGCTTCTAATGTACAATTAAAGTCTCCTACCAGTATAAGATTTCCTTTATAATTGTTGGAAATAAAATCTAGGTGTTGTTAACCGTTCCTGCTCCAATTCCTGGGAACTAATATAGATTAGCTAAGGTCCATATTCTGTTATTAAATTTAATTATAACAAATGCTAGTAGACCTTCTTTGTCTTCATATTTGTAAATAACTTTTGGAGTGATTATGTTTTTCTTCCAGAGAATTGATACTCCTTTTGTCTTTGTTCTATAGGAGGATTGAGCAAAGACTGTATAGTCCTTAGAGTTCCAAATAAAGCTATCATTAGTCTTAAACTGCGTTTCCTGGAGAAATACTACTTGTGCCTTATTTAGATTTAAATATTTTAGTAAGTTTGATCTTTTATTTGCATTATTTAAGCAATTAGTATTTAATGATAAGAATGTTAAATCCATTTCAAGTTATCGTTGGAAGAAACTTTTTGCTTTTTTTTATTTTGATTATAGTAGTTATACCATATTCACTGATAACATTAAATATTAATTTTATGTGTGTAAACTTAAGTAGACCCTCCAAATATTTCTCCTGTGGTAGTATCCTAGACTGGGTCTTAGTTTCTCACCCTGATTATTTCTCTGACAGTGGCATACTTCCCGACTCCCTCAGTGATCACCTCCCCACTTTTGCTTACCACATTCCTTCCCACTTACAATGATCTCATAACTATATCTCTACTCACTCCCTAAAAAACTTCAATCCCAATATCTTTTCTAACTCTCTAAAATCAATAAACTGGAGCCCTCTAAAAACTCTACACTGGAGAATGCTGTTACTTACTTCAATACAACTTTCTTAAACCTCCTAGACAGTTATTTCCCTCTAAAAACTAAAAGAATAAAAAGCAACACTACCCCTTGACTAACCAAAGACACACTAGCTGCCATGTGCCTTTAGAGATAAAGCCTGGATATACCACTAGAAAAATAAGACTCCCTCCACCCTTAATGAACACAAAACACTTTGCAACAAAGTCAAAAAGCTTATTATAGCAGACCGCAAAAAATTGTGGAATGGTATCTCCATCCTCCTTAATCCTAGTAAAAAAGAAAACCCTTGCCTGGACCCTAATACATTAGACATGGATCTGGCCACCCAATTTAACTCTTTTTTTCATCAACTCAATCACCAAACTAACCTCATCCTTTTCTAACAACACTACACCCTCAACTTCTACATCCCCTCCCTTGTCCTCCCCTTCACCCTCACTCTCAAATACCTCCACCTCTCAATCGCCTCCTTTCTCTATAAAACCCATACTCATATCTACCAAAAAAAACTTCTCCAGAAATTGAAACCATGCTCCAATGTTCCCAATAACATTCCCTCATACTTTCTAAACATAGCTGCTGAATCCATCTCCTTCCCCATCTGTAAACTAATCAATTGCTCAATCCAAGAAGGCTATGTACTCCAACTTTGGAAAAATGCTTTCCTCATACCCCTACACAAAGCGGGCAACAATAACAATATCACACATTTCTGTCTTATCACCATACTATCCTCATCTCTAAACTTCTTGAAAAATGTATCCATCTACAACTCATACCCTATCTTATAGACAATCACTTACTAACTTCCACACAACATGGATTTAGACCTGGCCACAGCACTACCACTGCTCTTCTTTCCTTCCATGAAATTCTTAACAAAGCCCGTGACTCTGGCTGTACTGTATCTACTTTCCTACTTGACCTCTCTAAGGCCTTCGATACCATCTCTCACAACCTTCTCCTAGCTAAACTCTTTAATTTAAACCTATCCCTTTCCTCTCTCAACTGGTTCACCAGTTACCTTTCAAAAAGGCAACAAGCAGTTAAATAAAAAAGCAATCTCCTCTTTCCTCAGCACCCTCACTGTTCAATATTTTCATAAATGATTTCCACCACTCAATCCATAACACAAACCTTATCCAATACACATATGATTTGTCTATAATCTGTACTGCCACATCTATCTCCACACTCATAAAGCTAAACCAAGACATTTTCTCTACCACTGAACAGTGGATGATAGACAATCATTTAGCACTCAATGCCTCAAAAACTAAACTTATGTTATTTACCCCTTCTAAAATAATGACTATAGATAAAAACGCATTCTCCATCACTAGCCAGAACAACACATCTCTCGAATTAGTAACTGAGGCCAAACTACTAGGTGTCCACATTGATGACCACCTTAAATTCAAATCCCATCTACAAATAAACATAAAAAACCCACCATAAACTTGGTATGCTTTAACACCATAATCACTACCTCACTCCCTCTACCAAGTTCATTCTCTCTACCACATTTCTCATCCCTTCCCTCCTATATGGTGCCCCACTCCTAACCAACCTACAATACTCTCTTAAGACAAAACTCTCCTCCTGCTATAATAAGATTGCCAAGTTTGCCACAAGTCACAAATCTTCTACCTATCACTGTGTAGCCCTTCACAAACTAAATTGGTTAGAGCTACCCAATTATCTCACCTATATTCAACTTATTCATGCACACAAACTCATTTTCAGCCCCTCCCTCTGTCACTCCCTTTCCTCCACCTTTAAAATACACCTCCCAGAAAGAATCCTACGATCCAGCAATCAAAACCTGATAGAACTGTAAAAACCTACCCATCCCCCCAGGTAAAAATCTCCTATGCTTTGCCCTTGCATGTCAATGTAACTCCCTACCACCATCCGTACATACCACACAAACCACTTTACCTTTAAAAACTCGCTTCACTCACACCTAATATCTCTCCAGGAATGCTCCTGTTCCCACCCCACATAATTTCTTCTCCTCTCTATACCTCTGACATCTCATGTACTTCAGTGTGCTATTTGTATACTTGTATAGCAGGAACAAATTTATTTGCAAACAATTACTTATAATTTATAACTTTTACTTGTTGATTTCAGAAACTGTATCTTTAAATGCTATGATTTTACTTGCACTTCTGTACTTACTGTAACCTAATACTTTGAATGTAATTTTTGTTTTTATGGAGCTTTTCTCCCCAGGACTCCAATGAAAATGGGTTATTATTGGCCCAATGGACCATCCTGGTAAACTAACTGCAAATAAATAAATAAATAATAATAAATTACTTTTACAGTCAAGTCTCATGCAAGAGAAGCACTTAACAAGTTTATGTTTTGCCAAGGGGTAATGTTTGGGTCATTCATGTGTGTTTCTAGATATATTCAGTGTATTCAAATGAACCAAAATTTCCTGTAAAACTGACATTTTATATGCAATGGCTTTTGAATATAAAAATACAATTTTGTACCATTTTGTAAATTCAATAAGGATATGGAAAGTGCATTCTTAGTGTTCATTTTTGTAAACCGGCTAGAGCCAAAATTTATTGTATATAACACAGCATCTTAGACTAATGATATTGTAACAATTGACTTTTCCCATTATGGATTCTTATCTCATTTTTATACAACATGTTTCACAACTGTTATTCTTTATTTAAATTGGGATTAGCAGTTAAACAGACTGCAGATTTCTAATTAGCTAATTAACAACCATTAATTGTGATGACATTTAACAAATGAAACTGCAGAACTGTCAAGGTGAGTTACTGACCTTAAATTAGAGCATGCTATTAGTTAATGTGGAAAAGTATAACAAAAACAATTGTTTTAGGATATAAAACTGTAAGCATCAATTATTTTTAGGTAAATATTTCCTTAAATTGGTAAAATATGAGTGAACAAAAATAACATTTGCATTGATTGTTACTTCAATTATTTCCAAACAGTTTAGGTGAATTTCCTTTTCATTTGATTTAGCTGCATTTACAAACTGTAAGTTAAAGACCTAGCAATGCACTTTTCTGTATATGCCTTTCAGAAGAGCACATTTGGACTATGTTTGATGTTTCTGAGGTTTCTGCTTCAGGAAAGTTGCATACCAAAATAATGTGTTAAGTGACATTTCTCCAGGTCTGCTAAAAGAAAAGCAAATTTAAAATATGATAACAGTTTTATTGCGATAGATATGTTTAAACCACATTGTAGAAGATTTGATGGAAATTTAATAACTTCTAGTGTCTCAAGGATATGCATTCTTAACAGACTATGAGCATAATTGGTTAATGAGTATCTGATAAGAAATATAACGGACTGAACCAGTACAACCACAAGAATAACAAGAACAAGGTATGGATTGTCTTTCTATGTATCGAGGTACAGACAAATGATGCCTTTATTAAGTGATGCAACAAGTTTAATTGTTTAAATGCTAAAAGAAAGATCCATATTTGGAAAAATAAGGAATGAATCCTAGATCTGTACCTATACATACACTTTATAGTTTTACAAATCCGACAACTTCCTGCCTGCTGCAGAGTCTCCCTGGTCTTCTTTCAAACAAATAAAGTAAATAATCTAAAAGCATTTACCTCCGAAGCCAAAATCACATCCACAATTCTCATGTTGTATTTAAGGAAAAAGAATCACATTAAGGTACAGTGAGGGGATTTTAAATAGTATAGTATTATAAGTCAGTATAAAGGAACATGCCGTCATGTGACCCAAATTTTCTTTTAAGAAAACTAAGAAGGCAAACAAACACACACATAGCCACACACACACACACACACACACACACACACACACACACACACACACACACACACACACACACACACACACACACACACACACATAAAAAAACTGTTGTATAAATCCTGGTGAAAGAAATAGCTTAGTATTTATTTATCTGTTCCCTCGCCCTTCCCTTTCAGCTGCAATTGAAAAAGTTCACTTTCAGAAAATGTATGTGACTATGAATCCATAGAGATGAGACAGAAATATTAAATAACAGTTGACCTTTGAGTCTGTCTCGGTGTCTCTCCTTTTGGCATTCTTTCCATGTTACTGCAGGAAAGAAACTTCTTGACCAATGCATCAGAAACTGATATTCATATGCCTGTAGCTAAAAAAAACAAAATGTCTTGTTTTATTACAATAGAAATGGATGAATTCTAGTGCCTTAAGAGTATGTTTATCAGATGTAAATCCAGGGAGTGATAATATGCTAAGCATATGAATTGATCAAAGCTAATTTAAGCCGCTTGTCCATGTGTATTAGTTAATGTATTCATAGCTGAAGGTGATATTTTGTTTTACTCTATGGTTAATGACAACCCATAAATCAGACTGTCTGTTTAACTGCTTCTGTAACATGAGTACATTCCTTAATCACAAAATGAAAGAAGTGGAATAACTTCAAATAAAGAAAATCAATGTCACTTATGAAAAAAAAACAACTCCCCTTAATAATAGCCATTTTTTTAATTGTGGTGCAGTCATGTAATTCATTTGTTTTAAGAATGATTGCTTTGTTTTCGGTCATATTCAAAATATTTTTAAATCCTTCATACATACAGATTAACCTGAGAACATTACTATGTGAAAGACTGGAGCATCGCCATAGATAAATCTAGAAAAAGATAACATCAACCTTGACTTCTTCCTTAGTTTAATTGCACCTTCTCCAACTCCCTTGTTTGTGTAGTATTTTAAATATTTGCATGTTAACTCCTGACTCTTTCCATAGTATCATCTCCCAGTGTGAGAATTATGATACATTATTTGTAAAATATTCTACATACTGTAGTTCAATTCCTTCTAAGTGCAACTGTATGCATGTCCTGTTATTCTCTTAAGTGAGTCCCTGATGACAGACCATGTAAACAATATCTTGAACGAAAATTGCAGTTTGATAATTGTCTTGCCCAATGCCATCATATGCTTGCTTATAAGCCTGCAGTAAACACACTTAAATATTGACTTTTGTTTATTCATTTATTTATTAAAGAAAATTTTGTACAATGCTTACATACATACACTATCACTTTACTAATTTACTGGAAGTTCTTGAATTTACAATACAGAATTCTACATGAGCAAACAGGAAACAATATAACGTATGATTATAGTACTATATGTGTGTGTACTGTATACAATAAGTTCAAAGTTACCTCTACAAAATTAGGCAATGACAACTTCACTGTAGCGAAACATGCAATGCCGAAACACAGTATGGCAAACTCCTGGACTTCCCTTCTCTTTGAGACCCATGTTATTACTTGTTCCTGTGTCCACAGTGGTAGGGATTTTGGGATTCAGTGTTTTGGGTTTTCAACATTTCATATTTTGGTACAGTGAAGTCGGCATTGCCTGATCTGGTACAGGTAAGTTTAAACTTCTGATAGTAACACATGCTTGTATATCTACTCTCTCTTTCTGCATATGTGTGTATATATATATATATATATATATATATATATATATATATATATATATATATATATATATATATGTGTATATATATATATATATATATATATATATATATATATATATATATATATATATATATATATGTATATATCAAACGATAGATATGTAAATCCATCTTCTTGTGTATGCAAATTCATCTTCTTGTATGTGTGTGTGCGTGTCTATACACATATATATATATATATATATATATATATATATATATATATATATGTATATATACGGATTCACTTTATAATCTTGAAATACTGAAATATTGACTTTCAGTATCCTGAGACTATAAAGCCGAAAACTCACAGACCCGAAAACCAAAACTCCAAAATTCAAAACTGCGAACGTAAACAAAACACTACACTAGACATACAAAGAAAAATACACCTACCTCCCAACACTACAATAAAGAAAAACAACACATATGAACACAACAAAACAAACACACCCACACCCACTCTTCCTATAACCAGGGGGAAGCCCCCCTAAACCCCCGAGGTGGGGGTGCTGTGTCCCCCACACCCCCGCTGCTTATATATACTAACGCCAAGGTTGCACTAAACACAAAAGACAGAAAACCACCACCACACATTCTATACAATCCTTGCACAAACACACATCACATACGTACAAACACCACCACTCTCAACACTGACACACTCACACTCTTACCTACCTACCTTAACCCACACCTAAAACTTCCCAACACACTTACAACCACACAAACCATCCCCAAAACCCTTAAAAAACATAACACTTACTAAGGCGCCATCAATACCCCAGGTTCGACATTTCTGGGTTCGATATTCTGTAGTTTCATGCAACTGCAGATTCGACACTTTGGTCTCGAGATGCTGAAATTCAACATTTCAGTATTAAGATATTCCAAAGTGTTTTTATATATATATATATATATATATATATATATATATATAAACACTTTGGAATATATACACACACACACACACACACACACATACATGCACACATGTGTATATGGGTCTACTTCTATATACCAAAATCCAACAAGTTTACAAAGACCAAAACACAAAGTCCAGAAACTCGAACATGCACATTCCTGAAACTTTACATGATCAAGACCCATAATATCGAAAAGTGGAAAGCACACACAAAGTACCTACACTCCACCTACACAAAATGTTAAAAAAAAGAAACAAAGGAACATTACTTCAAAACATCATTATTACACTTTACAGCAACACTTTGACATTTCCGTTCATCACCACATTCCTCACATTCAAATTACACACTAAACATAATATAAACACATTGAAGACAAGTTCAGCATACTTTTACAAAACGACCTCAGAAGCAGATCTACACAAAACTAAAAGATAAAAGAATATTACTATATTTCACTTTAATAGGGGAGCTATGACCCCCAGACCTACCATGTGGGGGACTTTGCACCCCATACCCCCCAAATCCCTTAATTTTGTCAAATTATAACTAAGTTAACAGCATTTTGGTTGATTAAAATTGGTTGACAATATAGCAGTTATTTGTGTGAGATTGCTGTAATATCAGGATTGAAGAGTGAGCCCTTTTCCTGGTATTGTGTTGTCTTGAAGTTAGTATATTTAATAAGCAAGGGGTGTGGAATTCATTTATTTTCTACCTGCATGCTCTGCATGTTGCATTGTAGAACCTGCAAATAATGCAGTCATTTTTTTCTTTTTTTTTTCTTATTTATTTATTTAGCTATTGTTCGCATTAATTTTTTGTGGTTTAGATCTTTTTAGGTAGGCCTATCTTCCTCTATCTCTGTCAACATATATATATATATATATATATATATATATATATATATATATATATATATATATATATACACACATATATATATATATATATATATATATATATATATATAGAGAGAGAGAGAGAGAGAGAGAGATGTGTGCACATGTGTGTGTGTGTGTGTGTGTGTGTGTGTGTGTGTGTGTGTGTGTGTGTGTTCCACCAGAAAAACAGCAGCACCACAGAAAACACTGGAACTTCTATAATACAAATAGATTCAAGGATTTTATTACCCCAACAGACTGAATCAAGAAAAATGAAATACAACTTTCCTTATATTAAATCAAACTGCAATGTCACATGATCGTGCAGGAGAAGTAAAATATGAAACAGTAAATTTATGAAAAAGTAAAAAAGATGTTTTTACCTAATGAGGGTAGAATGAATAAAAAAATTAAGTTTCTTAGTTGAAAGCCTTTTTAACTTTTTTAGTACAGATGTTGCTATACTACAATGGTCACAAGTGAGACACAAGAAGGTAATGAAAATTACTTTCCTGCTAAAAGCAATATAATTTTTTTATTAATGCTGCTATTAGTAGACTTTAGTGTTGCCAAGGAAAACACATGAAGTTAAGGCACATACATTTCCTGCTAAAAGTTGTGCTGTTTTTTTATTATAGAAATTGTTGCTAGATCATAATGCTCTTAAGGGAGACATAAGATGCTAATGCAATATGTATGTATGTATCCATCTATAACTTAGTTTTGTGCATGGGGTCCTGATGTCATCCCAACAGTGACAATCATCTAGAGCCAAGGTTCACACCACTGGTAGCTAGCCCTGCTACGGCTGTTCTTCCGTACCACACACTCACATGCACACTCACATCGATGGTAAATTTAGAGTGCCCATTCCACCTTCTGCATGACTTTGGGACTTGGCAGGAAATTTGGAGAACCTGGAGGAAACCCACGTGAATACATGGAGAACATGTAGATTTTGCACAGAAGGCACTCCAGCTGAGAATTGAACCAGAGAACCTCTTGCTCTAAGGTGATAACGCTATCCACTGCACAACTTTGCCACCCATGAATATATATATATATATATATATAGAGAGAGAGAGAGAGAGAGAGAAAAAGAGAATCAACATGACATCACATTGATGCCAAGAAGTGTGCTGGCATTAATATGACATTGCATGATGCCAGCACATTGGCTACCCAAGCCAATAAACAAAAACCTTGGCAAAACTACACTGACTGCAGAAATAAACCACATAGCTTCAGCTGTGATCAGAAAAAATGTGCAAAACATTAAAACACTTCTTTGCACTGGTGGTTTGCTTCTCATACCTTCTCAGCATAGAGGTTCCTCCTTATCCTATTAACTTACATATATTGTAGGGGTTCTGCCCTATCCCCTTAACTTATATATATATTATAGGGGTGCCACCCTATCTGTCTTAAATTACATATACCAACCACATTGTCACACAATAATTACTAGAAGGGGAAGACCATGAAATTACCAAACTTGCTGCAATTTTATTATATTTTTCCTGTACTCAATAAGGAGAGATTTCAATAAATATTGACAGTAAAAATATGTGTCATAAGCTGAATATTCAACCAAATGCCTTGAAACATTTATATATATTCAAGGGTGCTACATTCTGTGCTCACTGTACTAGACTAGAACCAAAGTCTTCTTAAGACACAAAGTCTTGCTGGCTGTTTACTGTTGAAATCAAAGTCTAGTTATAACACAAAGTTTTGCATAACTGTATCTGTAGTCTGTTTAAAGTACTGAGCCTTGCAAATTGCACAATGATAAATATACTTTGCAGCACAATACTATTTTACTTTAAGCGCAGTTACTAATACATAACTTATTTTTATAACAAACAAGACGTATTACTTTAGTCTACAGTTTTAATGTGCAAGATTTTTCTTCATGACTATAAATAACAGCTTTCCATTCTCCATTTACCTCGTAAGCTAAGCTCCTCCTCAGCTCTAACGCAGTTTGATTTGCAGTTCTTATATACTCTTTTAGTCATGCACTTTTATCCTGGTTTTTTTCCTCTTTTGTAAGGAGCTTATGTGGGAAAGCATGTAATGTCTGTTTTTCGACTTTCCTGTTGTCCTTTTGTGAAACCATTTAATATTTACTTGTAAGCACTTCTGCTATGAGAATGCATGCAATATTTGCCTTTTAGAATTGTTTTTCTGCTGATTCTATAAAAAGCCATGTACATTTATCTGTCAAATTCGTAGCTGATATTGTGGGAGAACATGTTTTTGAAGGAAACAGCTTGTATTACTGATTTTATAAAAAAACATGTCCATTGTAAGAGAGCACATCAGACTTTTTTCTGATATTAGAAAAACGTGTTTGTTCTTTCTTCATAACACATACATATTATGGATGCCCATTTTACATTGCTAAACTCTATACCTACATTCAAGCAAACCTTGTATTCTATTCTTTTATTTTTCAACATATTTACAGCAGATTTTATTATAATATTTTATTCACTGTTTAGCACATGCTAACAATTCCCTCTCTTTATTTTAAAACAGTTTATATTAATATATATCTTTTGGTCAGATCATAGGAAACAAAACCTTTAGTCTTCTCTTGATACAAGTCAAAATGCAGTTTTACACAGTTAATACTATGATATCAAGTATTACTACCAAAACTGAATGTATCTAACAACTTTTTCTTTTACAGACCATTCTGTGAAAATATCCCGCCAGTTATGGGCCTTGTCTGCTTTAGTTTTATTTTTTAACTTGATTAATTTGTTCTTTTGCAATCACAGAACTTAATTCATGACTTAAAATTGTTTTATTAACTTTCTGCAGCTGAATTAACTTTTTACTTTTATTAATTACCTCATAGCAAGAGTTTATTATTTATTTATTTATTTATTTGACATCTGTTGACCGAGATAGTCTGATGGAGTTGAAGCCCTTTTTTCAGCAGAGGCACAAGAAGAAAAACTCCAAAGTAAAATTGTATAATAATACATTTTACAGTAAATATCTTATACAATAAGGTAGTCTACAAATGCATTAACAAAACTTGAAGGCAAAAAAGACAGTGTATACAAATTATGGTTAATACTAGTGGATATAAAAGTGATGCAACCTTTAGAGATGGTTGACAGAGGTCAGATCAGCCAGTTAGTAGTGGAATGGGGTAAGGTGTTAGTGGAAGTGGGTGCTGAGAGAGTACAGTAGAGGTAGAATTAATAATAGAGTTTAGTTTCAAGTAGTACAGCAAAAGTCCAGAATTAATAAGTGAGGAAGGCAGTAGAGAGTCTAAGGAGGGGGGTGTTAATGGAAGTGGATCCTGAGGGAGTACTATAGAGGTAGAATTAATAATAGATTTTAATTTTGTAGGTAGTACAGAAGACCATAGTTGGTAAGTGAGGAAGGCAGAGGAGAGTCAGACCATATTAGTAAAAAGTGGTTATATTGGGGAGGATGTTGTGAAGTAGAAGAACATAAATGAGTATTAGGGAGAAGAGGTGGGAAATAAGAGAGGGGGTGATTAATAGTATAAGGACTAGCATTGGGGAGATAAGTTACAGGGACATGTCCAGGTGTGGTTTAGGTAATGTTTGAGGGATTTCTTATATTTGTATGTCTGTATTATGCTTCTAAGGGCCAAGGGAAGCTTGTTCCAGAGGATGGAAGGTGAGTAACTGTATAGACTCTGACCTGCATATTTTTTTGGTTTGCAGATTTGTAATAAACATTGATTAGAGCTCTTAAGGGGATGGGTTGGGTTATAGATTGAGACTTTGTTTGTGTCTTTTGGCTTTTCCTGGTTAGGGGTCGCCACAGCGGAACTCCGGTCCGCTAATGATTGGTAGTTGATTTTTACGTGCCGAGCTACCAGCCCTGACACACAACCTTCAACGAAGGTACGCCCATTCATGCATGTCTCCATGCAGAAGACGCTCTAGCTGAGAATCGAACCGGACAGCGTCTTACTGTGAGGCGACAATGCTACCGACTACAGAGGAAATACTTTAAGTTTAGAAACAGACTAATATGTACAAGAAGCAAGGACTACGTGCGACTGCAAATGTTATTCAATGCTGAAAATATACAGTTTCAATGTCATTTTAACCATAACAATGTGGTCATATCTCTGAACTGTCCATGCACTTTAGTTGACACCTTGGTAAAGTACTAAACTGGGCTTAGATTATACATACTTGAATTTGTAATTGTTTCAGTATATTTAATACTTGAGGATTTAAAAAAACAACATGGTTTATACACTGAAAAATGCTATTAATATATTAGCCCATAAGCTGTATGAGTACAATATTTTAATATAATTTTCCTCTAACTGGGGTAACCAGTACTGGTACGGATAAAATGGTGGTCCAAAAACCAGTGATAAAATTACTAGTGATAAAATTACAACTTGACAAATTACTTTTGAACTTGTTACTTTGCAATGTACCCTGTACAGAATGTATCTACACAAACTGTTTGCTACTCAAGCATTTCAATCCATGTTTTTTCACATGTATTTATTAGACATTAATTTTATTTACACTGAATTATTTTGCATTTGTGCAAACAAAGACTGCAAAGTACATTTAGTTCAGTCTACACATTTAGTAACATTAACATCAAGCAAAATCTCTTTTAAAAATGTTATGCCTCTTTAGAAGTATATACTGGAATTGCCACCACAGGCATAACCACTGTTATTTTAGGTATTAAACTACATATCCAACAATCAGAAACATTCATGCCTTTTTAATACTAACATTGTCTTGCCAAAAACATATTAAAAGATGGTGACCAGTATTGCTCATTTTTTTCACATATTTTTACTCTCGCTCTTGTATAGCTTTACAGTTTAACAGGTTGTAAATACAATTTAATACTAAGCAATACAATAATAATTAGCATGATAGCTATAAGCAACTTGTAAAATATCATGGCCTGTCAGGTTTAATCTGTTTACCAGTATTTGTAATGCACTTAAGCATGTTTCCCCTCCCCCTAAAAGAGCCTTTTGTTTTGTTTTTATAGTCACTATTGTCAGGAGGAAATGAGATATCATTTTTCTTCCTGTAGCTCTATTTAGACCCTTCTGTAGTAGTGCTTATACAGTCAGTGTAAAATAGAGAGAGTGCCCTCCCCCTGTAGTATTGCAGTATTGTTTATTTGCGTTATGCTGTGAAAATTGAATGTATGCCAGCCCGACACTTTGGTTACACATTTGCTTTATTAGGTTACTAACAAACTGTGGACCATTGTCGGATTTAATAGTTTTTGGCCATTTCCAATGACAGAATATATTTTTTATAAAGGTTTTGCTGTTTACTACTGCTAGTAGGTATTTATACCTTCCTGCATAATTTATTTGAACTGTATGTATACTATGGCCCATCTTCTGTTTGTACTTGATATAATTGAGGTTTTTTATTTTTAACATTTACCTGCAAACAGATTATCAGTGACATGCATGCACAATTTTGAAGTTTTATTACAATTACCAAATAGTGCTGCATGTGAACACTTAACAATTATGTTTTAATAACAATAATGTTTTAGAAAAACACAAGCCACTTGCCTGGCAATTAAGTCTTGTTTTTGACCTTGTCTCCTCAACATTTCCTGTAACTACTCATCCAGCCAGGGAAGGTCTGAACTCACATTTTAGGCTCTGTAGACCATAGTTAACCCTTTTAGCACTTTTTTTCCTTAAGTCATCTGTTAATACACTTGCAGCTTGACAGTAGAATGCAGTTGCAAAATACTTAGAATTATAATAAGTATTTGTGATTTTATAACTTTGCATTTATACTACTTAAAAAGACATTATTTTAGAATTAGCTTACAGATTTTATAACTGCACTGCCCATCATTTTACAAAGACTGCTTGACTAATACCATCAGTGATTTTATTTCTTTTTGAAATTGTCTATCAGAGCTTTAGCTGTTTGCTGTGATGTTGCTATACAATTATAAACAAATGTAAAATAAAATAAAATAGATATTGGCTTAACTAACAAATGTTTACATTTACATTATTTATATTTGCTGTTGTCTTCCTTTTGCTCTTGTGCATTTTAAACAGATGTACTTTAGATGAAAAGAAAATACATGCATGTCAGTCTAGTGACTTCAGATTTTTACTGTTAACTATTTTCATTTGATTTTTATGCACTAGAACTGTTTTGTTTACCTTTTGACTATGCTATGAGAAGGGCAGTCATGTGCTCAACTATACTGTAGTACTGATAAATGTCTTGATTTAACTGAATGAAAGTTTTAAAACATTTGGGAATGATTTGTCCATACATCAGATACAGCTATGTATGCTTAACCATTTTTGTAACACAAGCATTTTGTAAAATATGCCTTTTTTGTACAGATCAGCTGTAGTTTCTTGCTCTTTTGCTATGTTTTTTAAGCTCAGCTGATGTGTGCTGTAAATTAGTCTGTCAGTTCAGCTAATTCATTTTCATTATTGTGTAACTGCTGTTTCTTTAACTCTTTATTAACCAGGTTTTTCTTGTCTTGTGACTGCTGTTTTAAGAGTTTCAGTTTCCTTCTGCATTTCTGCATGGGCTGCCAGATATTTCTCAGTAACCTGTTCTGCTGAATCCAAATTTTCTATGCACTTCTGAAAAAAATGTTTGCATAACTTGTCTAAACTTTCTGAACTCATTTTGTCTTTCTTTTAGAAGTTTATTAAATTCTTTTGTAACAAGATGTACTGGAGATTTTGTCAATAACTGATCTGACTTTTGTTGTAACTCTGAAATTAACCTTTCACATGTGGTGACAGGACATAATGTAAGCATATTAACATTTGCTGGTTCTTCACCATTAAAAGATATGTTTGTATAGTCTAACCCTTGAATAATGGCATACACTGTATTTTTATGACATTGTACACAGAAAACAGTTTCATATGATTTATACAGTAATCATTTGTCATACCACATATGGTTTTGTTTGAGATACCAATCAAATAGTGTAATCCATTTGCATAATGCCTTACTATCAACTTGACCTAATAAGGTTTTACATTTGCTAATATGCTGTGTATACCAATACTGTATTCTGTTATTATGACCTCTAATGGCATCCATACTGTATGTAACACAGAAAAATTCTTACTAATGAACAGAGAGGCAGATGATCAGACTGCTTACTGTAGATGGTTGAAAAAAGTTTCTGTAGTCACTCATGAAGCTGGTGAAACAAAACTGCCAGTTTCAGTTTTGAAACGTTGTTCTTCACCTTTCTTGGAGAATTTATGGCACTGCAACTTTCCTACACTGCAGTGTCATTGGATTCAGATATCTGATGAACTGTACTGATGCAAACTGTAGGAAACTGAAGTACTCAGCATAAATGTTAGTTATTGTGCCTTTGCCAGAGTGACCTTATACAAGGCATAACATCACTCACCCTGTGTTTGGATTTGAATTAGGGTGATGCTGTTAAAATCATGATGGCCTTTAACTGTCTCAGAGACCGTTAATCACTTTTGGTAGGGAAAATCTATAACATGTATCTCGAGGTTCTGATTTTGATGTGAATTTTGAAAAAAAACTGCCAGTTGCATTACTGAAATGCTCTTTGAATGGAAAAAATAATTTTCTCTACATCTAGAAAGAAGTTGCTTCCTATACTTTTCAGAACTTTGGAGAGGAAACTAAATGAAGGTCCTGACAGAAACTCAGTTTTATAGATATAGTTGGCCTGCAACTGACTCTTACACTGTAGGTGAGTCACTACTCAGTTTATAACAAGGTATTGCACTTTTCCTCATCTGTGAGGTGAGCATTCTACAAGGACTGATTTCTTCACCAATAGAAGTTGCAATGTTTGCTGGAGACAAACGTTCTTGCTGAACTCACTAAACATGTGCTGCCTGTTGTGTCAAAATGGTGGTGCAATCAAACAGAAATATAACATTGGGAAAACCGAGCTGCAAAGAAATTAAATGAAGCTGGATTCCATGCTCCATGACTACATATGTAAAACACAACATAACTGAAAATGCAAGAATGTCTGGTTGTCATAGTAACTGCTCATACTTGGATTTACGTTTGACCACTTATTGTATGCACTTGTAAACAGCACAGTACATGAGTAAATCTCATTAAAGCATGCATATAAATATGGTTATTTGGTACATTTAGCTGTGAACTAAAAATATGCTTTATGTATCATACAGCATAAAAAACCCAGTTAAGAAGGGCTTTCACTCAAAAGTGTTTCATCACTTGTGCAGGGGAAATGTCTATTTTCTCTACATATGCAGGGAAATCTTGTAATCTTATCAACAGCAACTAAATAAATAAATAAAAAAATATGTCTATAAAATGACCAAATGCTTAAGGACCCAAAATAAATGTTATTAAAACTCTGGTGCATCAGGAAGAGACCTAAGCAGAATTCAAACAAAGCTTCCACACATAAAAAGAAGACATATATATATATATATATATATATATATATATATATATATATATATATATATATATTAGAAGAATCCCTTTAAAATTACACTCCAATTAATCATCTAATATTCTAAAAAATATCCAATTACATTCAATATTTAAATCAAAGGGTTTAAAAAACAGCAAATTTTAAAACAGAAATAGATTCCTTAAATAATATGTTTTTGACTATTTCCTCTCGTTACATTTAACACCTTCGATAACAGTAGAATATAACCCAGCACATGTGCAAGAATGATAAACTGAAAAATATGAAGCAACAGGACTTTCTACTTTTTTTTATTTTTATATCACTAATGTGTTCCTACACTGTAATTCTAATTCATTTAGCAATCTTCTCAATATGATGTAAATCATGTGAACATTCCAAAAGTTTAATTATTACTGCATACAATCAACCAGATTTACTATTCCTCCATGCAGAACTAGCTTAGTCCTGCACTGAGGTGGACATTTAGGAGCAGGATGGCAGCGCACCATGCATAGTAATGAGGCACGCTGCCTGAGTTCCTAGTCTTACATGGAGCATGTAAGAGTGCAGGGGCGTGTCTGAGAGCACAGCTCTCAGAATAGACACGCCCCCAGAATGAAGAACAGCAGAAAGGGGTCAGAAATGAGAGAGACCACTCATATGTGCCCACATATCCCCAACAACAGTCCCCCTTTGTGTACAACAACAACAGTATACATAAGTTAAATGAACAGACCCTTTATTTTTTTTTATAAAATTCCAATTAAAGCTAACCGTAGGTGCGCTGGTGTGCCCATCCCTTAGCTACGGTTAATACAGCTTAAATGGCTGAAGAGGATAACCAGGAACATATATGCAAATGAAGCAGCATAGCACTAGTGTAGTGGGCAGAGCATTTGTGTTATGAGCAGGCATTCCCGGTTCGAGTCCCACTGCTGCACATTCCATTTTCCATGGTAAACATGTTATGATCAATATTTATGTTGCAAAACCCACTAAATAACATATTTTTATGAATTGGAGTACTGCAGTAAATGCACATGTGAGGTGTCAGTGTCATAATGAATAAAGCACTAGTAAGCAGGTTTAAGCACCAATAAGCAGTAGTAAGCATATTTAAACAGTAGCAAGTGAGTTTAATCCCATTTGCATGGTGGTAAGCAATGCCTATACTCGTTAAGCAATTCTGAAGCTAACTCTCTGTAAGCAGATGTAATGGCAGGTTAGCAGTGCTTACCATTGCGCAAACCCGTGCAAACATGCTTACAAATGCTCAAAAGTGCCTTAATCACTCTGTATCCAACAGCCCTTGTTCTGCCCATCAACAAATTAAACAGCCATGCAGGTCTTGTACCCAGGATCCTATATGCCAGAGTCACAGTAGTTAACCACCAAGCCATCACAGAAGTGCAGAAGAATGAGGTATCATCAAAGAAGTCTTCACCATAGCAAAACCAAACTGAACCTGTGAAAGGAATCAGTATACAGACATATGTGCCTTAACCCACTACATAACATAAATATGTGAATCAAAGTACAACAGTATGGCCAGAAGATAGGTGCAATTGTAATAGAGTGTTGAAATCCCCAATAAAACACAAGGACCCCATACAGTGTATGTACATATGAATCATGGATACCAGGCATACATATAAGGTGTAATGAATAATAACTCAATGTGAAAAAAGAATTATAATGTAAGGTCTAATTTAAGCAATGCTAAGTACTGCACAGGCCAGCTTAGGAGGTGTAAGCAATGTGTAGGCCAGCTAACTCAATGTGCCCAGTGTTATATCCCTTTAAATAAGGCCAACCCTAGGTAAGCAGGTTTGCCCATAGCTTAGCCTTTTCAAAGCTGGCCAATCATGGAAAAGTGCGGGAAATCAGCCCTACTTAAACCCAAGAGGTGGGAATACATCACATAACTGGTTGTAGCTTCCCCTTGCAGGCACAATGGCAGTAAGGGGAGAAGGTGTGCGCTTCCAGGTGCAGCGCTGGTGCATCCAGGAGTCCAAGGTCATGGCAGGACTCCTTGTCAAACAACATGATCAGAGACTGCTACAGGGCCAGTACCAGGGCTCCCAATATAAGATGGAGACCTGGGACCATCTCACCCATGACCTCACCAGTGCCACTGGCATACTTCGTACTGGTGAGCAGGTCAGGCATCACTATGGTGACCTGAAGCAGCTTAAGGGGGACCTCTTGGAGGAGTGGCTCTAAGAGGCTAGAGTGGCAGGGGATGTTCCAGTCATGTGTAAGTATCACCCCACTTTATGAGTAATAATTGCCAGCTCAGGTATAGCATGGATAGGTATGGCTAAGTATTCCTCTTATGTCCCCTACAGCTGCAATGGAGTGGGCCGTGAACCACGTCAATCACCTGGAGAGGTTGCGACACTAGGCAGGTTAGTAATACTCATGCAATTACTGTCATAGGAAATAAAACTAAAAGTAGTAGTAAATTAATTGCCTGTATAAAATCTGTACAATACAAGGCAAGTACTGCATACACTAGAGATTATGGCAGGAAGAGTCTCATATCATTTGCATGTCAATAAAAGTGTAATAGCCTGACAATAAAGGTCTAACTGCCAGACTGTATGTGTATACTCTAGTATCATATGGTAATGTAGATTAGCAATCATGTAATAGTAAAAGCGAAATGAACGGTTTGGGCACACTGAAGTCAGCTACAAATAAATAGTTTTATTGTAACAGTTCATACACAAGTGCTTTCACCCTGACTCAATGCAGGGCTTTATCAAGTGAATAAACATCTCCATATTCATCCATTTATATATATCCCCACTCTCAAAAAAAAGCGCCAAAGGGTTGTATACACTGTCTTATACATTAAATGTATTATAATAATTACCATGTTAAAACTGTCTATCCTTTACTGCACAAATATTTTTAACTATAAATAAAATATTTTACATATAATATTCAGTAGTCAAAATTAAAAGATTTCCACAAGTTAAAAAATAAATTATGTGTTTCCTATGTATTAATATACAGAAAAGGGCTATTGTTCACCATTCTTCTTTATAGGTCAAATTTCTAACACAGCTCACTAGCTTTTTTGATTTCATAAGGCTTTATTGAAATATGGTCATTAAGACCTGGGGGATTTGTTGCATTTAGCTTTATCTGCCAATATGTCTCTCTACAGTTCAGCCAATTTCCCAATCCCCCCTAGGGTCCATGGCAACTTGCTCTAATATCCCAAAGAGAAAACCTTTATGGCTTGGCTCCATACTGAGATGTTTGTATAGGGGCATTGTTCAAACTTTTTTTGTTTATTTGGTATGTGTACTCATAACTATGCTTACTTAATGTGCTGACTTTCCTACGTAGAAACTAGGACAATCTCTATATGTAGCCAGATATACTATACCTCTAGACATACAATTGCCCTTCCTAAAAGTCACAGTACTATTCAAATAATTATTTAACATCACTTTGTCCTTGTCTGTAATAAAGTGACAATAGTTACACCTTCCACATTTTCTTGTCCCTATACTTCCCTAAAATCCAAAATTGTTTGTATTCTTCTCAAACAGTTTTTTTTAAATTAGTTCCTGTTTTAAAAACAAAATGTAGTGTTTCACCTACTTTATGTACTATGTCCTGATTAAATTTTAACATTTTCCAGTTTTTTTCTATTAAGTTTTTTTATTTCTCTGGAAACGTTATTGTATTGTATCACTAGGGCTTTTCTGAATTGTTGTTTATTGTCATTTAATTTGTTAATTGGACATTCTTGCTGGTTTCCCAATAGGGGTATGTACTTAATATCCCATCCCTCTATAATCTCTGTAGCTACTATTTCTATTAACTTATTCAGGTAGCCTCTTGCTCTAAAAAATCTGGACATTAACTGTATTTCTTTCAAAAAGTCATCTCTTTCTGAAGTCATTCTTCCAGCCCTGACCATCTGGCCTTTAATTATACCTTTTTTTCTGCTTCCACGGGTGTGCACTATTATAGGGAAGATATGAATTACTATATGTTTCCTTATGGTATATTCTAGATTTTAACTGCCCATCATTTTTATCCAGCCTAACATCTAGATAGTCAATTCCTAAAGGGTCAAATTTATATGTAAACCTTAAGAAACTAGTAGTGAAATTTAAATGTTCTATAAAAGTAGTTAATAAGTCCCTAGGTCCTTCCCATATGACAAAAATATCATCCAGAAAGTGACTATATAACTTAATGTATTGCCAATATATGGTGTTAAATAGGTGTGTCATTTCCCACTTCAGGACTAAATTGGCATAGATGGGGGCACACGCTGCCCCCATAGCTACGCCTTGAACTTGTTTAAACATCTCACCTTCAAAATAGATAAAGTTGTTCTCTAATGCTATTCTTATAAGGTCCACTATTGCATCAACATCCATCATAAAGGAAGAACTTTTTTCACACAAAAGTGAATAGAACATTTCTAAACCTTCTTCCATTGGAATACATGAAAATAAATTGACCGTGTCGATGGTCAGAAAGAATGTTTCTGTCCCATATATATATCTGGCGTTAAACTTTGAAGGAAGTCCCATGAATCTTTTAGTAGGTGTTTATAATCTTTTGTTATGTGTTTTAAAGAATGGTCTAAAAAGGTGGCTATGGGGCAAGTTTTTGATCCTTCACCAGAAACTATGGGTTAATAGTACTCGTGTGCATCTTAGGATGCCAAAACAAGATGCAATTCTAGGTTTTTTAATCTGTAACATTTCAACCACCCTTTGATCAAGCCTATTTTCCAACATTAGTTCTTCTATGGCTAAATCTACTTTTCTATAGGGAATATTGATTTTGTTGGTAGCTACTGGTATATATATATATATATATATATATATATATATATATATATATATATATATATATATATATATGCTAATGTCATGTAACATTTCCAGGATTTTACTTGAGTAGTCAATGGCATTGAATAGGACAATTCCTCCTCCCTTTATCTGGACTCATAATACAAATTTCCCTATCAACCATAAGATTTCCTTCTTCCTACTAGTTAAATTTGGTTTATAATTCCATTCGCTCCCCCTATTTTTATTGTTACTCAATGCATAAATATCAGATGCACATACAGCTTCAAATACTTGCAATGCTGGATGTATGGGTGGATTATAAACACTTGGGCATCTAAAGATGGTTTCATTGTTTCTAAGTTGTTGATCAAATATTAGAGAAAAATGTAATTTCCTAACAAACAATTTTAGCTCTATTAAGGTATCACATGCATCAAAGTTCTTAGATGGAGCAAATTTAAAGTCCTTTTCAAATAGGCCAAAATGTTCTAATCTAATTTCTGTTCCACTGAGATTAAATATCTTAAAGCCATTATAAGACAAGGTCACCCTATCTTCTCCTGTAACTATATCTTCCCCTTCTTTTTGGTCTTTCCTTGATTCTTGCCTTTCCCTTTCCCACCAGAAAAATCCTGTTCACTTATATTGTCATCATCTCCTTCTGTTAAATGTATAATTTAATCTAAACCTACTTTAGGGTCTAGTGGGTTTGTTGTCTTTAACTCAAAGTCTACATCATTATGTATGTTAATTTGCTGGGACTCACTCATATCCCCATTCCTTTCAATGTTTATGTCCACTCTGTGTTCATTATTTTCTTTATCCAAATGATTACTTTCTTCCCCATGTATGATTTCAAACCCTTTATTCCTATTTAATCTACCTTTAAATATGTAAGCTTTGTTGTCTCTATATTGCTTTAAATCCCTTAATAACTTGTTTATCTAGAGGTATAGTATATCTGTCTATATGTAGAGACTGTCCTAGTTTCTACGTAAGAAAGTCAGAAAGAATATTAAGTAAGCATATTTATGAGCACACATACCAAATAAAGAAGAAAGGTTTGAACAATGCCCTATGCAAACATCTCCATATGGAGTCAAACCATAAAAGGTTTCTCTTTGGGATATTTGAGCAAGTTGCCATGGACCCTGGGGGGGGGGGGATTGGGAAAATTGGTTGAACTGTAGAGAGACATATTAGCAGATAAAGCTAAATGTAACAAATCCCCCAGGTCTTAATGACCATATTTCAATAAAGCCTTATTAAATCAAAAAAGCTAGTAAGCTGTGATAGAAATTGGGCCTTTAAAGAGGAATGGTGAACAACAGCCCTTTTCTGCATATTAATACACAGGAAACACATCATTTATTTTTTAACTTGTGGAAATCTTTTAATTTTGAGTACTGAATATTATATGTAAAAATATTTTATTTATAATTAAAAATATTTGTACAGTAAAGGATAGACAGTCTTAACATGGTAATTATTATAATACATTTAATGTATAGGAGACTGTATACCTTTAAAACTTTTGGCACTTTTTTTGGGAGTGGGATGTATAAATGGATGAATATGGAGATTTGTATTCACTTGATAAAGCCCTGCATTGCATCAGGGTGAAAACGCTTGTGTATGAACTGTTACAATAAAACTATTTATTTGTGGCTGACTTCAGTGTGCCCGGAACGTTCATTTCGTTTTAGTGACTTTTTATGGTCTGCATCCATTTCTTAATCATGTAATAGTACTGTAATATTAAGCACTGTTACACACACTGTGCACCATAAATTGAATGTGTAGGAATGCTTTTATATGACAGGTGTAATCCCCAGAGGCCATTTAGTACAACTGAGATACACATAGACAGAAAACAGGGGAAATGCAGACAGCAAAACCTGAATAGCACATGCAACTGAGATGTGAACTGTTGCTTTTTTTAGCATACAAAGCCATGGTTCGAATACTGCCAGTGGTAGTACTCTGCATATAGAATCATACCCCACAACTGTACAGAAATGCCCAGAATGTCCAGTAAAGTGGCACATATCTGTTGCCTATCAACCTGTCCCCCTGGGAAATCAGTGGGATGATCCCAGACGTATAGGCAGCAAACAAGAAATACAACTCATTGACACACATCTATGAGAACAAAGCTGGCACACTAGCAACTCCACAATACTTTATGAGACTATAGAAGCCACGTATGTCCCATTTACACTCCAAATTTTCAAGCTGTGGTCAGAGTGTGTACAGTAACAGAGTGAGATGTATGTGCATAATAGTAATATGGAATCTGGTACTGTATGTGGGAACATTCAGGTAGTGTTAATAAACATTTCTCCCACAGGTCTGTCAGATACCAGCACTGTGCCCAGAAATACAAGAATGATACCCAGTACTGGTACTGTTTAAACTAGTATTGTATGGCAGCGCAACTGATGCAGTTGCTCTGAATAATGAGGTATTACACATCACTGTCACCCACACTGTCCTACAGCATATAACTGTCTAGGAAATCTGTATAAGAGTGTTGTAATACAAGGTCAGAATGCAAAAGCACAGGGGATTATTAAGACAGAAAGCGTTTAAGTTGTAGCAGACACAGCCATGGTCTGAATCCTGGGACTGGATGTTGGCTCCATACAGAATCATACCCCACAACTGTACAGATGAGGCCAGAATGTCCATTATATGGGCCCATATCTGCTGCCTGTCCCCTTGGTAAGACTGTGGGATGATACCAGATGTTTAGCCAGCAAACAGGGAATACAACTGATTGTCAAACACCTATGAGAACAAACCTGTCACTGTAGCAACCCCTGAAACTGTTAGTAGAGTAATATTTCATGTATGTCCTATCTACACTCCCATGTTGTCAAGCTGTGACCAGAGTGTGTACAGTAACAGAGCGAGATGTATGCGCATAATACTAATTTGTAATCTGGAAGCTTGTGTGGCAACAGTCAGGTAGTGCTAACAAACATTGCTCCCACAGGTACGTCGGATATGAGCATTGTGCTGAGAAATACAGACCATTATAACCTGTACTGGTACTGGGAACTGTTAGTGTTGCAGTTTCTCTGAATAATAAAGCATCACTGATCACTGTCACCCACACTGTGCTACAGAATATAACTGTGTAGGAAAGCATGTATATGTGTGTGTCAGGTCACTAAAGGTGGAAGAGGGCAATATTCTAGATATAACTTGGTATACATGCATGTGGTCAACACAAGGCCAGAGTCTGTGCAGAAAGAGTTAGATAGCTATGTGCACAACATCAACCCAGAATCTGGGAGTATGTGTAGAAACAGTTAGTGTTAACAAACATTCCCTCCACAGGTATACCAGGTAAGAGGTGTATACTGCAGGTAAAACCAGTTCATGTGTAATGATGATGACAGCCATATCACTGTCCAAACTAAGGGTATAGGTTAGTGTAGTAAGACTTGTAAGGTACAGATAACAGCACTGACTAGGAAACTAATGTGGACTGCAGGAATATACTAGTTGTTAATTTACATCTTTCTCTCCCCCCACCATATCTCCAACAATAATCAAAATACCCACCCCAACTGGTATGTAATGTCACCTGTGTTCTGATGCTGTCCAATTGTTTGATAAATATATTAATGGTTCCCATGCATGTGCTATATTGAATTATTCCAACATTGGTGGCATGGTGTCATCAATGTACCTGCATGCTGTTCTTCATACCACTGTGGTCCCATATATGCATCTGTTCTGTTTGCTATGCAACTGTTCCATATCTGGTGTCTGGGTTAATGGGAATATGTATTCATGCTATTATACCTAACCCTAGAATGTGTTGACTGTTACTAACCCACATATGATGATGAAATCTAAACACTATAGCATGCTTGGGAAGGCCGGTACCAGTGGATCCACCTGTCCCACCTCAGCTGGCCGTGGCACCGGGCATCAGCATGTCTGGGGCCCAACCTGGGACCTCCCTGTCTGTTGGTCCTGCACCAACTTTGGGTGGAACCGCCCCACGAGATGAGGCTCACCCCCCCTGGGTGTGGGCACAGACAGGCACCTGTCAACCATCGCCAGGTCGGGGCCGTGGTGCGTAGAGAGATCAACCAGCAGTTTGGTGATCTTCTACGCCAGCTTGAGGGCCAGATGTCATGATAAGAAAGTCAGCTTGGCTCTGCGATTCAGCCCCAGAATAGCCAACTTCGGAGCTGTGAAGGTGCAGCGGTGACTGCCTATGGTTGGGGACCTCAGTTTCCACTAGGGAGCTCATGGGCTTCCAATTTCCCAACACCCCGATCAAGGTGTTTACTCCCCAGATGTGTCATATACCACCCATGTATGCATCTTGTTTGTCTTGTCTGTTAACCTACCCAACCTACCTCCCCAAATATACCTACTACCCCTCCCCAACATCCCACTCTCACCTAAAAAAAAAAAACGGCAATCTGTTCCCACAAAAAAATCTCGCCCCATACATAGCTGTCCATTTCACACACATGTCCACTGGACACATGTAATCCAGTCTAATTGACATCACAATTTATTTTTGTTGTCCTTACCCCCTACCAGGGGTTTGAGCGTTCAACTCTACCTCCAAATTCGGTGAATATGCACAGCTGTTGCTGTAGAAGAAATGGGCAGCTACGGACCTTCCCTACACCCTTCCTTTACATCCCTGGCTATTTTCCCTACTGTCTTACCCTCTTCGTGCCCCTTTTTTCACGACATTCCTATCAACCCCTTTTTCTTTTCTTTTCTTTTAAAGAAATTAGCATGGGGTAAGCGGGAGTAAGCAATTTTAAGCAGCAGTAAACAGGTTTAAGCTTGTTTGTGTGGGGGTAAGCAATGCCTACACAGGTTAAGCAATTTAGAAGGTAACTGAGTATAAGAAACTGCAACCAGTGCTTACCTCCATGCAAACCCGCTTAGAACTGCTTTAAAGTGCCATAATCACTTTGTATACAACAGCCCGTGTTCTGCCCAGCAACCAAATAAGCAGCCTCTGCAAGGCTCAAACCCAAGACCTCACTTACTATTACCAAAGTGCTTGACCACTAAGCCGTGTTGGATATACATAACCCTGATGTTGTCAAAAACATATCATCTAGCCCAGTCATTCAACAGTACAGAGAATGTATTTCATTTAAATATATGTGTGTGTGTATAAATATATCAATATCTAAACAGATACAAGATATATATATATTTATATATATATATATATATATATATATATATATATATATATATATATATATATATATAATATGTACAAATATATATAAATATATATGAACATATATTCATGCAAATGCCTGCATCTATAGATATATATGTCTACACCTATATGTCTAAATATATATAGGTATATATGGACATACATCTGTTGATAAGAATGGGAAAATAACTAAAACATATATGGCCACATGCATTGTTAATGGGGTTGAGAAGCCCCAAACAAGATACGTCTTGTACGAATAGGTATACCCCCCACAGCCAAAAACGTCCACCCTGCAATACACTACCAACTGGTGCAGATCCCATAACCAGGACCTGGCACAAAATGGGCACAAGATGTTAACAGTACTACATCCCATCTTTATGATGCCAGGCTGGTATTGGTAGCATATCATGCAGTACAGTCTGGCTCCCATAGGAAATGTACAATGTGGAAGCAATCAACATACCCAGGATACATATACACAGACACATATATGCAGCTATATATCTATATATATATATCTATCTATCTATATATATATATATATATATATATATATATATATAGATATATATATCTATATATATATCTATATATATATATATATATATATATATATATATATATATATATATATATATATATATCTTTATATATATATATATATATATATATATATATATATATATATATATATATATATATATATATATATATATATATATATATATATATATATATATATATATATATATATATATATACATATATATGTGTGACTACACATACACATGCAGAGATATGTACAGTAAGATACATATGTAGAAGGTGCACACAATATGGAACAGACACTATGCCTACAGTTAACACCTTAACAACTGGACACTGTATGAGCCACCCATACAAATGACAATTGTTGCCTGCATCATATACCCACAGAGAGGTCATAGGATATAACACCACACACAGGTTTGCGTAAATGGAAAAACCTTTATTTGTGTACTATTACAGTTTTATATGCCATGTCATATAGCTGTTCAGACACTGACATCCATATAAACAGAGAAATGCAACTGTGAAACAGTTATACTAATACAGTAGTCTGGAAAGGTTCACAACTGTTGCTGTCCAGGCCAAGCCCTTCAAATAGTATAATAGTAAAGACAGACTGGGCCACAGGTTCATAGGTTCATAGGCTGGTACTAGGCTATCGGCCCTAGGGCCTATAAAAGCCTAGCCATAACAATTCCCTGGCTATTTCTTCCCGCACTATTTACTTCCCTGGACCCCTGACTAGCAGGGTGACTGACATGATCCATGGGGTGAATTTCCTTTCTCCCATCCAGTCATCTATGTTCTTTTTGAAGAGGGCCAAAGAGGGTCTCTGCTTGACATGTATGGGCAGTCTATTCCAGAGTCTGGGGAGTCTCTGGGTCAGGAACCTATCCCTCCAGCATGTTTTGTTTATTGTGATGGCAAGGTTTAGATCCCTGGAGTGTGTGGCTCTGAGGGATCGGGATTTCGTTAAGTGTAGCATGTCCAACAGTTCTGGGTTTGACATGGCCTTGTATGTTAAGCAGAGATCGCCTCAGAGTAGACGATATGCGACAGAGTATAGCTGGAGTTTTTTAAGGTGGTCAGCATAGGGCATCTGCTTTAGGCCTGTGATTCTTTTATTGAGGTATTTCTGTGGCTTTTCCAGTTGTTGCAGATGTCTTGAGAGGTACATACCAAATTGGGCATTGTATTCTTTAATGGGTCTAATGAGGGAAGAGTACAGTGGGACAATGAACTCCTTTTTTCTGGATGAAAAGCCCTTAGTGATGAGGTGTGCCACATAGAATGATTTCCTGACTGTTGTGGTGATGTGGTTATTGAAGGTGAGACCACTGTCCACCTGTGTCCCTAAGTCTCTTATCACACTTTCAGTGTTTAGTATACTGCCACCTATATGGTAATTTATGGGTACATGTTTTTTTTCCCAAAGGGGATAACTATACATTTCTTGGCATTGAGCTTGAGCCCATGACTCTGGCACCAAGCATCTGTTTCTGTAAGGCCCTTTTGTAGAGTATCCACATCATTTGGGGATTCAATAATGGCTCCCAGTTTGTAGTCATCTGTGAAATTTGTTAGCCAGAGTCCCTTAGTATTGACCTGTACTTCAGAGAAGTAGATGCCAAACAAGAAGCTCCCAGGACTGAACCCTGAGGTACTCCACTTGTCACTTGTCTGGAGCTGGATTTGGAGTCAGCTACTTTTACAGTGTGGGTTCTGTCAGTAAGCCAGTTGGCAACCCATTGAGTGATGTAAGGATTAATGCCTAGCTTAGTAAGTTTATCTATGATCCCAGAGTGGGGGATGGTGTCAAAGGCCTTGGTGAGGTCCAGATAGGCTGTGTGGACTGCCTTACCCTCGTCCACAGCTCTAGAGACTGATTCGAAGAAGTCAATCAGGTTCAAGAGACAACATCGGCCCTTCACAAACCCAAACTGGGTGGGGTCCAGTGTTTTAAGGTTGCCAGTGTCTTTGTTTATAAGTTCCATGATAATATGTTCCATTGTCTTGCAGATCAGGCTCATCAGACTGATGGGGCGGTAGTTCCCGGGATCCAAGGTGGATCCCCCTTGTGGAGTGGGATAACTGTAGCTGTGTGCCACTCAGTGGGCATGAAGCCTGAGGTGAGGGTATGATTAAACATGACACTTAGGTGAGGTGCCAGTTCATTTTGTAGTTCATGTAGTACACAGCCTGGGATGTCATCTGGTCCCATAGATGCTGTATTCTTAGCTTTGGAGAGTGCATTTTACCTGCGTGGACATTATTATTACCAGAATTTGGCAATCTTCCAGTATTGAGATGGGCCATTTAGGGGGTGAGAGTGGGATGAAGTTGGCACTGAATCGATCTGCCAGGATATTGGCAATATCCTTGGGATCAGTATATATAATGCCATTCTGTTGTAGCTTACAGCAGATCTGAACATTGCCATTTAGATTCTTGACATAGTTATAGAATGCCTTGTGGTTGTCTTTGGAATCTTTGGCAAGGTTACCAAACAATCAACAGTACGTAATGCACGTGTATAGTTCAGCAGCCTCTATCTACACTCTGTACACAATCACTAGGTAGTAAAGACTTCAGTTTACCAAATGGGATCTAACTGTTAGATAACAAGGCATAACTGACAACATCACAAGTACACTGACAAACAGAACAGTCTATATGGCAGGAGGCAATAGGCCTGCATTAACCCAGTTTATGTAACTAATGTAAATACAAGTGAATTGTATGGTACTGTACATCCAGATACCTTAAGGCAGCTCACCCCTGATACCCCCACATTTTGTAACAGCCTAGGTTATTTATGGTGCATCCCCCCTAGACTCAATAATATGGGACTATATACCACTGTTACATACGCTGGCCTCTGGAGTGCAGAAGGACACACATGTATTGTGTAGGTGAAGCCCACACATATATGGCCCCACCTTATGTGTGGGGGATACAACAGCAGTGGATAGATGGCTGGAATGGCAGTGTGATATACTCACAGCCCACTACAGAACAACCCCTGACAGCATGTCAGATGTGCAAAGCTTGGTATGTAGTTGGAGGACAGAGGCTGGAACACAGGCCCATATGTGGAAAATCTTGCCATACACTAAGCAAGTCACCGGTTTTACAGAATAGTATACAACATGCCCTTAGACAGGAATTTGAGGTTAGAAACATAAATGGATGTAGCCATATACTAATAGCACTCAACACAAACACTGCCAGTGAAATATCTGACACAGGACCTGTGTGGTGGACAGACAAAACATGATAGGCACACCTCTGGCCACCAAGAGAATAGGCCCACAGTTAAGAGCTATGCAGGCAGACTGCATTCCAAGGTAAACTAGTATGTACACACAAACCCTGTATCACCAGTACTATACAAAGCATAACACAACTCTACTCACACTCTGTCTGTAGTTCTGGAACCTCCTACAAATATGTAGTTGGCCTGAGTGTGCTGGTTCTCCTGTAAGAAGTATTGCTACCTGCTGTCTGTAACACTGATGCCCACACACAGGAAGGATGTCCATAACACAGGAAAGGTAAAGGGACCATGCCCACGTGATGTAGGGATTTATAGTAGGTGGCTGCCATGACTGTGGTAATTGGAAGTACTAGACAGCAAGCTGCATGCAGTTAGCAAGTGGAGGACACTGAATGGTTCAGAGGCCATCACCTGATCATGTGCATCACCTACTAAAGCCATGGTGCAATCTATTCAAAGCAGCTCAATCCATTTACTGGAGAGAGAGAAAGAGAGAGAGAGAGAGAGAGAGAGAGAGAGAGAGAGAGAGAGAGAGTGTCCATATGTGGCACTTGTCTGTGTTGTAGAGGCAGAAAAGTGCAGCTGTGCAGAAAGGTGTTGCGAGATTGTGGAGCTGATGTCCGAATGTACCCCACATATAGGTATGCATATGTGTACATATGTCACATATATAATATATAAAGATATATATGTATAGCAGCACGTATGTCACAAATATACAGACACCCATGTGAAGACATATATATATATATATATATATATATATATATATATATATATATATATATATATATATATATATATATATATATGTGCACATATATATCACATATATCTACACATATATAGATATATACCTATATGCACATGTCTACATAGATACAAACACACACACAAAAATATATGTATGTAAAGACATGTCCCCTATATTACTACCACAGTGATGCATGTTATGTGTGAGGCACCAGCATACATAGCAATACACACAGATATCTACAGCTGGCAGTGTGTGCAACATGGGCGGGTATGTCACATGTTAGTCCCTTGTTGGGACCACATTGCCCCCATCTGTGAAGTATGCAATGGGAATATGGGGAAGTATAGCAGGTACACTTTTAAAGGTGGTCGGGATTGGTAGATATAGAGGACAGTCTACAGTGGTGATATGTGACACGTGGTGGGTGTGTGTAGTCTGTGATGTGGATGCCCCATGGGCCCCAATATGGGCACAATGGGAACAAGCCTCCCACCCACTGCTACTCACAACAGTCCACGTCCTGAAGGTGCCTGGTCAGGAGGCTGAGCAGGAGGAGCATGTTGGGCCTGTGAATGTGTACTCAGTGCCTCAGACTGATGTAGCACATCCCACATGTGTCTGTGGAGCCCGGTATGGAACAGACCCTAGACCTGACCTCAGGGGACAGTAACATGTCTGTGTGTGCAATGAGGGGGGGGGGCATCCACTGGGTGGTTCCACCTGATGGTATTGCTGGACCAGTACATGAGGAGGCCCAGGTTGGGACATACATGTGATGTAGCCAGGTATCATGGACAGATGGGTTTGGAGATGTGGATCTGCTGGCCAATAGAGCATATACATGTTATTGTGTCAATGTTATAGAACATATGTTGGTAGTAATAGTCTACACAATCCCGGTAAATGTCCAACAGCATGCATCGATATCCCCAATAACACAGAATGTCAGATGTGCAGCAATCTCAGAGAAGCCATACCACTGACATATATGGAACAATATTGGCCCTGACAATGGCATGCAGGTGAATAGTCTGTAACAGGCCAGCAATTATAGTGTCTACATGGGGACATGGCTACAATCACAGAGCAGAAAGTGTGGTACAATACAATATCTGTCCCACTGGTAGGTAAGCTGTTGCCATACCTAATGAGTTGTGTGTACAGTTTGTTGAAGCTGATATGGGGGGGGGGGGTAACAGAGATGTGTATTACAAACTGTGGTAACCTTGCTGTATGAGTTGCTCGGACCTGTTTCCATCTTTATTTCTTTCAGCCAAGATGGCACATGCACGGTTGACCACCTATTCCCAAGTGGAAAATGATGTGATGATATCACACTTGATCCAACACTATCCAGTGCTGTTTGGCAGGGCCGCACATGAGCAGTAGAAGCGGACCACTCTGTGGAATGACATAGTCCACAGGGTCAATGATGTCAGACTGCACAACCACAGTTATGTGCATGTCCGGCATCATTGTACTGACCTGCTTCGCAATGCCCGTTGGCATGCTGCTGCAGTCCAGGGGGATCACCTCACCACAGGGGGACCATGCCATCCATCCCCCCCAACACGTGTGGAAGAGCTCTTGGACAGCCTCGTGGCACCTGTCCGTCTGGGTAGCCATCAACTGCTGGACTCCTTTGTGGAGGTGGGTGTCACCCACACACCGAATGAGCAGCATGCAGGTAAGGACACAGGGCACATCAGTAGACCACTGTTGTGTATACATCCGCATTGGCACAGGTAGATCATGCATATCTGACATGTCATAGATATATTGTGTTGCTGCATTGTAGTGATAAACAGATGCCCAGATGTGGTATTATCGTGGGAATATACTGTTGATGTATTGTAATAATGCACCCACTCTGTAGCACTGCCACAGGTGTGGCCACTGACATTGCATCTCTCACCCTCTTATGTAGGTCCCTCCAGGATACCACCAAGGCAACAGCCTGTAGCTGGTGAATATGTTTTATGTAGATGCTTGCCAATACACCTGGCATGAAATGGTGATGGTATATTCCATGCACACATCTAACACACCTACCCTGAATGCATGCTGTACATTTGCATATATTGTTGCTGTGAAATGCACGGTCTCACAGGGGTGACCATGATGGGGTATTGGAAGGGTATGCCAGACACCTGCATGATAACTAACATCCTGCCATTGCTGAATGTCTCCACAGGGAGTAACATACTGGTGGTAGACATGGCCTACAGTAGGGACATATTCAAAACAACACCCATATACAGTGCAACACCAGTGTATATACCTGTAGGACAATGGCAACTGCTGCAGAGATACACTATGGCATAAGGCATTATATTAGTCCACATTATCAGCTGGGTCTAGGCTGCAACATGTGGTGTTCAGTGTATGGGACACTGCAAAGTGACACACATATGTAGGGCTTACTTGCCATGCATCTGCATAAAGGCTGAAGGAAGGGGTGTTCAGCATGACACACCAATGCACTGCAGCAGGGATCCTAAGGATGCTAGGAATGGCTCTATCTACACATAGTCAGGTTCAGGGCCTGTGGCAGCCATAACCCTACCCACACAGCAATAGTGATAGCAGTGTGTGAATACCATAGCATGTGCACATGAGTAGACCTTGTAATCATGCAGAATAGGGTAACATGTAGGGCAGGCTGAACATACACTGGCAAATGCAGATGGCCCACACTGGTATACCCCTGCCAGAAGCAGTGACTGCTGTAGTACACACAAGAGTTGCGATAAACCATCATGATAAGGGTGTCCACACATATGCCCACAATGTGTGTATGCATTGCAGTCAGCAGCCACACATCTAACACAATCTGTAGACACTGCATGTGAAAGTACAGAACCTATGTCACATATTGGGCTCATGTACTGCTAAGATATGCAGAGATGTTGTCCCATGGCAGATCAAGGATGTGTGTGACAAATCAATAAAGGTGTGTATACCCCCATAGCCATGGTATGCTCTGATGGTTGTCAGTGTAAGAGTATTGGAGTGGTCATACATGGTCTGTTGATGTTGACAGCTGTAAATCAGGCATCAGGTATTCACAAATGACAACTGTCCACATATCATCCCAGGTATGTGTTGCTGAAAAACAAAGGGGCTGTGAGAAGTAAAGCTGACATAACTGACACAGTACTACACATTCTACAATGGGTTGTACACCTGTGAGTTGTGGTGCACAGTACATGGCAGGGTGCAGAACAGGTGCACAGCAATACTGTGTACATGGCTGCAGTAGTATCCAGGGGAAGGGGCATCACCTAGTGACACAGCACATGAATCACACACATGTATACTGTTGCTAGCATGGATTGACTATAGCTGAACTGCATGCTGTTCTGTACCATATGTTCTGCATTTTAGCAGATGGGTAAAAGGAGGACTGTGTGTACTATCATTGTGCAACCTCACCTGTGTGTGTGTGTGTGTGTGTGTGTGTGTGTGTGTGTGTGTGTGTGTGTGTGTGCGTGCATGTGCACGCACCCTGGTGGTTAGTTAGTTTATCTGCAGGGTCAATCTGGTGAAGTTGCGGGAGGTAGATGCATGTAGGATGCGTGTGCGCATGTGTGTATTTGTGTGGGTAGCCATGTATGTATATGTGTGATTGTTGGGTGTTCATATGGCTGTACCTCCATGTGGGACCATGCAGTACATGGACTGCCACATTACACACCAGGAATACCTGTCATGTGTGTAATCACAGGACAGCAAATAATATAATATGGTCTGTTGCATGGAACAGGCATCCAGAGGGAAAGTAGACACTAGATACACCCTTAATATCGAAGTCAGCAGAGAGGTTACCTACAACCCACGTATGCAGCTATGCAGATGCATTGGGGAAGTACTAGTCAACACCAGGGAGTGTATCCAAATATTACAGTTGTCACATGATAGGCTGAAAGTGCAGCATATCTGGCATGTACTGATCATTAACATATGACACACCAGTGCAAGATATTATGGATACAGCATAGTAGACCACAAATAGAGGCCATGCACATCCTTTCCAGGCATACAGAAGGTGCATATCGAATGACAGCAGTGAGGCCATGTAATACCACGACACGCAGGTCAGGCAGTAAAAGTATCAACAGGCCTTGTGTTGTGGCCACTTGTGTGGGCGTTTAGAGGACTGAGATGTTAATGAGTGATATCAATGTGTGTCTGTTAACAAGTGTGATGCAGGATGGGGTAACACATGGACATATACGTGGGACTCTCTGTAAAGCCATGCACAGGTAGGTATTATGGAGGTGTGTGTGTGTGTGTGTGTGTGTGTGTGCATGTTTGTGTACTGTTAGGCAATTCTGTACAGGTTTTAAAGTGAGTTTATTGTTTTCCCCCACAGGTGGCGAGGTGGGTCAGAGTTCCTCCTGCATGCAATCTGATGTTGGTGTCCATACAGACACCACTCGATAGTTGTCAGGGGCCGACACTGCACCAACATTTGACATCCCCCTTTTAGCCACCCCAACTCCACACACAGTTTCAATGCCTGCACATACCCCCTCACCAGTGGCCATAGCAGAGGAACAGCTGGTGTTTGGTGGCAGTGCACAGGGAAGTGTGGTAATCATGCCTACTGTGTCCAGTTACAGCAGGAAGAGCCTGATGGCCAGCAGGGCACCACATAGGCAGATGTCCTAAGGTGCTCATTGTAGGGCCGCTGGACTTCATACCCCTGGCATATGTGACATAATTGGTACCAGCAGGCGCATGATTCCAGCTGTAATGGCAGCACAGGCACATATGGAGCATTACACCAGACAGGGCCTGAGGTTGCAGAGGGCTACTCTCGCATCTCTAAGCGACAACCTCTGTGAACTGTTGGGTGCCATCCATGCTTATACTGAGCACATGGATAGATGGCATGATTTGGTGATGGCCCTCATCGGCCATGATGATGTGTCCATGCTTCAACATGTGGTGGGGATGCAGCAACACCCACATGGATGTGGGCCAGCAACACCAACAGCTGGCAGTCAACGTGGATGTGCTAGGACACCAAGGAGCTACCATAATGGCAGTAGCAGCCCTGGCAGTGCAGGGGCCTGCTGTCAACATCACACCACAGCAGGCCACGTGCACATGGTCCTGGTCAGTCCCAGGAGGGACCTGGTACCAACGGACAATTGTCATCAGCAAGTGAGAGTAGCACATTGAGGCCTGTACCTGGACATGTCTGTGGATCCCCTGGTAGGCACAGTCCACATGTCCATGGTCAGAGGCAGTGAACTGCACACCCTGCCAGGTAAGGTCTGCAGCTGTCCATAAACACCTGTTTAGGGCAGCCACATGGCAGAACTGTGTGCATGCATACCCACACACTATACAAACACACCTAGGGCAACCTCATACACACCACATCACCTCACACAGCTCTCAACAGTACACCCCTCACCCACACACATGGTGTCAAATGTATGGCCCACCCTCGGCCTCTGGAAAACCAACATCACACCCTGTACATATGATGATACCTGTGCCCCATCCCTGCCATCTATACCATTAATGCAGGAACAGGCTGATATGGTTCTGATGCACATGGTGACTGTACAACAGTGCACCACAGTACTGCAGTGTAACATGTTGTAGGGAGTAGAGTGTAATGCATATATGGCAGGCAGCAATGATGCCTTATAGCTGTTAGTAACAGTGGTTGGATGTGGTCTCTTTAATGTTATCCATTTGTGTTGTACATGTACATGTGTCAGCACTAGGATGCCCTGTGCATATGATACCTGTTCCTCATCCCTGTCATCCATACCATCAGTGCAGTGACAGGATGATATGGTTCTAATGCATATGGTAACTGTACTACAGTTCACCGCGGTACTGCAGGGTAACATGTTGTAGGGAGTAGAGTGTAATGCATATATGGCAGGTAGTGTAGCCATCCAGCAATGATGCCTTATAGCTGCTAGTAACACTGGTTGGATGTGGTCTCCATAATGTTATCCATGTGTGCTGTAGGTATACATGTGTCAGCACTAGGATGCTCTATGCATATGATGATACCTGTGCCACATCCCTGTTAACCATAAAATCAATGCAGGGACAAGCTGATATGGTTTTGATGCACATGGTGACTGTACTACAGTGTATCACAGTACTGCAGTGTAACATGTTGTATGGAGTAGAGTGTAATGCATATATGGCAGGTAGTGTAGCCATCCAGCAATTATGCCTTATAGCTGTTAGTAACACTGATTGGATGCAGTCTCTATAATGTTATTAATTTGTGTTGTAGGTGTACATGTGTAAGCACAAGGATGGAATGCAGTCATATTCCACAACGGGGTATGTCACTGTGGTGACAGCATGGTTGTGACATATCTGGGGTATGGTTAAATACATGTCACAGGTTACTAAACAGGTTATTGCCTGTACCACATGGACGGGTGGCCCACTGAGGCATGTATACCCTGCAACCTGATGTAGACCCATCCACATACACGCAGACTGTTACTTGGCAACACTGGGAGTAGAACCCTACCTGGCTATGTAGTTATACTGAAGTGTGTGGCTTACATTACACACACCACACAGTATTTAGGGTGAGGTGTGTCCCAGGTTACATGTCACATGTAGAACATCCCCAGACATGTACAGTATGCTAATGGGGTATGTGATGGGTGTATTTGGACAATATGTAGTGAGACATGCCGTCATATACACATTTGAAGGCACATAACAGCCAGACACACATCCAAGATACCAGGGCCTGTCGCTGCTAACTAACCTGAACATTTGTCCAATGTGTTACAGGTAGGCTGCACACATCACATGCATAACTGGCTTGGATTGTGGTAACAGTTACCTGTATGGTTGATGGTGACAGTGGTAGCATAACATGGTACATGGGACATATACCGGGTGTACCTTGGTGTAATGACAGTGTACACAGCACCCACATACCCCAGTGGATATTGTACTCCCTGAAACCAATGATGACACTCTGTTACACCCACCATCACACATTGGCCGCAAGTGTGATGCAACCCATAGTATACCCCAACAGTCATACTACAAGGATATGAATCTCATGCACATGCCACACACATAGTAGGATGGTGCATTGTCATGCCTCACCTATGGGCAGCGACAACACTATCTGTACTACTGTGTGGCAATGGATATTGTAATAGGAGTATGTGGCCTTAGAATGCTGTCCCCTACAGATATATGGACATGCACACCTATACACACATGCCAGAAAACAATGGGTATCCCATGCCTATCACCTCATTTGTAAAACACGGTTATGCTGGAATTGCAATGTTCATGTAGCTGGTATGGGGGGGGTTTAACAGGGTATATGTAATGTCCCATACAGCAGCAGCCACAACTGACTATGGCAATGCGTGTTGCATTGGTTGTGAAGGCTCTCATGGAATTCCCAAGTACAGGTGTGCTAACACACAGACACTGATATACTCAGTCATGCACATGTACACATGTACATCCCTACAGGTGGTCATAGCTGTGTACCTAGCTATTGTTCAAGGGGAGATGAGTTGTGTAGAGGTTGTGTGTACAGTGTTATCCTACCATCTGCCAAGTGGCTGCTGGCATGTATCGAAAAAGACTACTGTGGTGACCCTCAGGGTGTGAATGACATGGATCAACCAATCCTTCAGGTGCCTCCTGCACATGGCTACTGAGGTGATCAAGTTGACATGTATGCAACATGCATTACAACACATGGGTACTGTCTGTGCTGGTGACTTGTACCCAAGCATGTTCAGTTGACTGTGGTAGTGTAGTGGAGGTACCTGTGGCATGTGGTGCTTACAGAGTGACATCTCCTATATGTGCCACTTCTTACACAGCTGGGCAATCATGTCAGTGTCAGTCAAGCTTAGGTTGCCTGTACATATCCCAGCTGGATACCTGCCATCTGCACATCTGTACACGGACTGACAGTCATCAGCTTGGCAAGTAGCTATGCAGTATCATGAGTGTGTTGACAAATAGACATCTGACAATATGTATGCCATTACTACATGTCAGATGCCCTCAGTAACATGTGCTGTACAGATGGTAGTCTACAGTTACATTCCACATGATGGATCTTTATCCACTAAGGGGTATATACTGTGGTACAGCTTACACACCAGGGATACAACAGTGAGGCCTCAGAATCCAGCTATGCCTGCAGGTGTGCCTGTTGTCAGTTCTACATTTAGCACTCTGCTCTTGCCTGGGTAAGCACTGCCAACAGTAGTACTGCCATGATACACTACATGCCAGTGTGACAGCATGTACCTGGGGCTACTACCCCATATATGTAACATATTCACAAGGATAGCAGTGCTTTACAGGTCTCATTTATGCCTGTGTTTTAAACTTAACACTCACACCCCTTGCTACTGTAATGACAGCACATAGGTGTATGTATTGTACATGGCATTACATACACTTATTATATATGTCATTACCCTGCTATGTTATCGGGCTGACTGGTGTGACCTGGTTACCAGGGCTAAGCCATGCTTAGAAAGTTTCAACATTGGTGCAATATAATAGTTAAGTTGATTTCTGCACTGGTAAGCGAAGTCTACACTGTGTAAGCGCCCATATGTTTACCCATAGTTTAGCACTGCTTAGCTTTGCACAAACCCACACAAATCCACTTAAAGTTGCTCAAAACTGCCTTAACCACTTTGTATCTGACAGCCTTGTTCTGCCCAGCAACAAAATGAACAGCCCTTGAAGGTCTTGAACCCAGGGCCCTGTACACTACAGTCACAACACTTACACACTACACCATGACCACTGTGAAGACAGCTGTTGTTTTACCACTATAGCTGTCAATACACATATTGAGTAGTGTTGAACAATTGCCTTTGCTTCCTAAATTGTGTAATCATTCTTATTAATATGACTGCTGCATCACATATGTTGTTTTATCATAATGTACACATAGCATATACATACAGTGAGATACATCTGGGAGGGTATACATAACCATGAGGTTTACACATGACAGGAGTATGGTTATATACATATAAAAGGTCTATATATGTCTACATGTAAATACACATGTATACTCATACATATGTCTGTATGCACATCTGTATAGTGCTACTTATATATGGTCATGTGTACATCCCTCTGTATGTACACACACACACACACACACACACACACACACACACACACACACATATATATATATATGTTTATATACATATATGTATATATAGATATATGTATATAGCTGTATATGTATGAACATCCTATGTGTACAGTTATGCCTAGATATGTTGATATATATGTAGATATGTACAACTATATGTGTATACATATCTATTCTGATATACCTACTACTGTCACTATATATGTAGATATCAATATGTATATGTGCATATGTATCTCTATCTGTATATGTGTAGGCATATATTGCTCTGTATATGTATATAGCTGAGTCTTTATATGAATATATATGTACATATACATATCCATCTATGTATGTCAATATGTATATATGTATATATCTATATAGATATATGGATAATTAGATATACATATATGTTAAAAATATGTCCTGAACATGGAGTGGAGCCGTACTTCAGCTCCAATAGTCCCAACTTCCTAGTGCAAGGGGATGTCAGGTATGTATTGCAGGTATATTTGTAGACTATTGCTACTGTAATATGGATTGTCTTCAAAGACATGGTGTGTGTGGGAGGTCACATCTGCTTTTAACATGTGCACCATTGGCTACTGACAGACAGCCTGAGGACATCATAGTACAGTACCACTGCTAGAAAAGTAATGCTCCTGTGGACTACAACAAAGATATGGCCAATATATGTGGATAGTTTGACACACTCTGGACAGTCCAGAGGTATACACAGAACCCCATAGTGCAAGACATGTGGTTCAAGCCTGAGGATGTAGATATTAACAGCCATGTAGATGGGTATAACACATAACTACTGGTATACATATTCCCCCATAGGTTATGCATTCACATACCCCTGTCTGTCTTGACACATAATAACTGCTGGTACAGGGGTGCCATGGGCACATATTACCCACTAGTTATTGACATACATCTGTGCAGCATCCCACTGCTTTGTCTGACATACATGACTGTTATGGTGGCCCGACAGCAGTACATCTGGCAAGTATCTGGACATGATATCTCACTGGTAAGGTCACTAAGCTGCTAGGCATGTAACAAAGCATTGTGAAGGCTACAGGCAGATTGGCTCAACACTGGCCTACATTTTCTATGGGGGAATACACATTTACCTGCATATATAGCAGACTCTACAGGCATGTCACAGCACAGAGTAACGGACACCTGTGTGAAAGTGCATAACCACAACCAATGTGAACACAGCCGCATATGGTAAACTAGCGTACTATTACAGTATATGGAACACCACCATCCTCATACGTGCCACTCACACATTAACCCTACATATACTGGGCTGCTAGACAGTGTGGTCTGATGCCTGTCTGTGGTATGGGATCTGTGTGTGTTTGGAACTACAAACATGTAAGCCAATAGGGTAATATCCAGTACAGCAGTATGTCATATCAGATAGAACAGGACCAATAACAATGACATCTACCACAGTCTGTACACAGGCCAAGGTACATATTAACAATACACACACTGTCAATAATGACCATCAGTACACAGACCTCAGTACTGTACACACAACCACAGAATGTCCAGGTTATGTCATCAAATATAACCCCTACTATATGTAACATGTGTAGCAGTCTGATATCTCACTGGCTTATCAGATATGATGTTAGTAAATATGGTGTACATCCCATATGCACCTCTTACTGCATGACATATGTACAAAGGTTGGTAGAGTTGTGGCTAGAGGCACAAGCATGAGGCCATTATTGACATGTTGCTGTGATAACCTCATATGTTTACTGTTGTAACAGGGTTTGTTGCAACATGAAATTAAGTCAGTAACTCTCACGGCTGTCACCATTTACAGACTGCAATCCTCTCACTACTTTCTGCAGTTCACAGATATGTGCTCTGTGGGTAATACAAGAAACAAAAGGCACCACACACTGCCCAGTCTGCATATGACCCTACTGATGGAGCTTTCCTCATAATCATAGTGCTGACATGACAGGTATTAACACATGTAAGACAGCCATATCCACATATACCCTGTTAAACCAGCATTACTCCAATTGCAGTATAGCAGCACTTACAGTCTGTAGTCAAGTCAGGCACATCCCCCTCCTGTGTGTTGGCTTTTTCCACAATGTATGTTGTTAGAGGTAAATCCCCAATCCATCTGTTATGCTGTTTGCCAAACAACAGATCTAGTTCCTGCTTACAGTGAATGAAAAGGCCCAAGACCAACATGATGTTAATAGATATTGGAGTATGTTTCCATGCAATCAGCTATGGGAATGTTACTACAGCTGTTCCACATGCAATCACCTAGAAGAGGGCTGCAATTCATGCAGAGGCCATCAGCTGATCATGAGCATCACTTACAATACACATGCTGCAGCCTAAGCAAAGCAGGTGTAGGTCTCTACATCCAACAGAGAGGGAGTGAGAGAGGCAGACAGAGACAAAGTAAAGTCAGGGAGGGGTGGAGAGTAAAACTTGAGCATGTTTACGTTACACACCTACCGGCACAGGGTATCAAACCCCTGATGCCTATGTAGTGCTATCATATTTCTATGCAGTTATCAGATATGGCACATAGGTTACATGTTGAGTAGCCCTCAAAACATATATGTGATGGTAAGTGGCATTTGCAGCAGGGATATGGTAGCCCTATGGTAGGTGTAGTACACATGCCTGTCCACATGAACAGGTGCCGGTTTCAACATAGCCATACTTTCACAGGGATGCACACACATTGACACACATGGCAGGGCAAGGAATACAACTCATCACTAGTGAGATTGTCCCAACTAATTACCATGCATGTATCATATGCACCACAGAGGTCATACAGACGTTATATGGGCAAACAGTATGTGAAGGTGTCTGACATTGTACAGCATGCTTCAGTATGCCATTGAGGGTTGTAGTGAGTGTGAATGTGATCATATGCATCATACAACACACACACACACACACACACAGGGTGCCAGTACTGACATGCATGGGTGCATTGCTTCATGGGTGTGTAGTGGTCAACTGTGCCAGATAGCTATACAATGCTAGGTGATGG